>NC_133450.1:197587936-197890670 GCF_048565385.1 Saimiri boliviensis | reverse complement strand
TCTCAGTTTTACTACTTTTTTATTTTATTCTCATAACAACCTTGAATAGTAGTCTTTATTGTGATTATTAAATTGCCTTCGTTTTATGATAAGTTGGGGCTTGGAAAGGGCAGGACTTGCCCAAGCTCACACATCTAATAAGAGATAGAGATGAAGTACAACTCAGATCATCTGACTGTCAGTCATGTAATTTGATGACAGCCTTTACAGTGAGCATAGAAAATACAGTAGTGGCTAAGAACACAAGCTCCAGATGTCAGGTTATCTGGACATGAATTCTGGTGTCAGCATTCACTAAGCATATGACCTTGGACAAGTGATTTAGGCTTCTTTTAAAAAAAGAATAGTAATACCTACTTCATATTATTATTGTTAGTGTCTCCTCTTACAATCATAGTCTTTCTCTTAGGGCTGGGCTCAGTGGGTGGATTGACACTGCAGAAATGGCCAAATCTAAAGGATCAACATTTACTTGGGAGGTTTAGCTGGGACTTCAGTTTCACTGCCCAGTGATTTTTCCTACTGCTAAGCAGTTCTCTCCATACCCCTATGAGACCCACAGGCTTATGAGATACTGTTCTTCCAGGAAAGCAATTGGGCCTGGGTCACCTTCTAATTGTGTTTCTTGGCCTGGTCCCATCTTTCTCACAATACATAGCAACAGTTGTATACTTGCTAATTTTCTAATGCACATCACACATAGTCATATTAAACACACACACACACACACACCCTAACCCTCAATAAACATTTTCTTAGACATGATTTCCTGATTTCACCAAAAAAGAAAAGAGTGGACCACGTGCGATGGCTCATGCCTGTAATCCCAGCACTTTGGGAGGCTGAGGTGGGTGGATCAGTTGAGGTCGGGAGTTTGAGACCAGCCTGGCCAACATGGTGAAACCTAGTCTCTACTAAAAATACAAAAATTAGGCATGCGTGGTGGCGCATGCCTGTAGTCCTAACTACTGGGAGGCTGAGGCAGGAGACTTGCTCGAACCTGGGAGGTGGAGGTTGCAGTGAGCCAAGATCGTGGCATTGCACTCCAGCCTGGGTGACAGAATGAGACTCTACCTCAAAAAAAAAAAAAAAAAAAAAAAGAGCATAAACGGAAATTTATATGCCTGTCAGATAATTCTGTTTTCTCTTTTGGAACCCCAAAGAGATTTTTTTTTATTGATGAGCAAATACATATTAGATTTTATTTAGGCATCATACCAAGCCCCACTGAAGTACATGTTTCAAGGGCACACTCAGTTTTTTCATCTACTAGGCCTTTCTTTCCGGAATGATTACATGCAGGCAGGATGGTGCAGTGGAAATGGCAAATGTCTTTGGCATCAGAGAAGTTGGGGTTTGTTTGTATCCTGCCCCTGCCATTCACCAAGGTTGTGATCTTGGGCAAGTTGTTGAGTTTAACCTGGATTCCTCTGACTCCAGATCACACATTTTTAGAAATGTTCTGAAATTCTTGTATATATTGATGGTAAATGAGTAAATGAGACATTTCCTTATATCTGTGCACTTCTTTTTTTTTTTTTTTTTCTTTGAGACAGAGTCTTACTCTGTCACTCAGGCTGCAGTGCAGTGGCGTGATCTCAGCTCACTACAACCTCCGCCCCCCAGGTTCAAGTGATCCTCCTGCCTCAGCCTCCCAAGTAGCTGAGACTACTGGCATGTGCCACCCTTCCTGGCCATATCCATGCTCTTCTTGCAACTGAACCTTCTGTTCTCATCACCCTCTAGGGACCTAGTTGGAAGAGCAGAGTTAAAAGTTAAGGTGAAACTTGAAGAGGTATCTTGTCCCTAGGAACAAAAGACTGATGTAAAATTCTTCTCTGTAAATCTTTCTCAGTTCAAACCAGAATTATCAAGGTCTTAAAAACTGCCCTGGGTCCTGAGGTCCATTATGCTATGTACTTGTCTTCCTGTGTACCACCGCCTAGTCCTGATCCTACTTTTGTTTGCAAATAGGGTGGGGCACAATGTACGAGGAAAGGCCTTTGCCACCCCTACTAAGGGGTAACCTGAAGTACCTTCACCATCACTGCCCTATGCTGCTTTTCACCTATGCCACTCTGTCTACAGTGCCACTATCTCCTGGTGTTGAAAGGGGAGAATCTTTTGGTCCTTCCAGTATTTGGTTGGGTTACATAAATCTCCCTGAATGAAGAGCAGCTGACTTAGGCAAGGGACCTTGTTTGGTTTTCCTTGAACCATTAACAGGAAGATAGGAAGATAAACTGAGTAAATGTTCAATAGGCCAGAGTCCCTGCAGAGGGTGGCCACAGTCATCGGATCTTGTCACATCCTTGCTTTGGATGTTGCCTCTCTGGTTGGAATATGGATAGAAGAGAAAGAAAGACCCTATATTGAAAGGCAAAGTGCAGCAAGTCCTGACTTTGGGTTAACTTCTGGGGAGACTCAGCCCATTTGCATGAAAATAAAAAGGTTCCCACTTGCGAGGGAGGTGATAGCTGTGAGATACAAGGAGTTTTCCTGCTGGGCAACAGCAGAGTAAGTGCTATGGTAGATTCACTCCCACAGTGCCTGGAAAATTCTCACAGGTCCATTTGTTGAGCCTTTGTCCTGCACCAGACACTCTGCAAAAATGCTTTGCCTGCAAGACCTCTTGTGATGCTCACCACAACTCTGTGAAGTTAATTGTATTGTTCACCATTTTACAGATGAGAAAACTGAGGTTATGGGGTCAGTGACTTGGCTGAAGTTGCTGCTTAGCAAGCTGTAGGGACTGCATGTGAATTCCAATTGGTTTGACCCCAAAGCCTGTGAAGCTGCTTGTTCTTCACCACCTAGGGCTGGGGTTCTTGATAACTGAACTCTCTGGGGGTCACCGATAGCCCTGAGAATACGATGAAAGCCGGAGCTCTGGCGTTTCTTTCCACACATTAACAGGTCCTTGGGTTAAGAGCCCCTGGTCCAGGACCCATTAATCTTAATCCTCATAAGCAGCATCCGTGTATTACGGCCACAGACCAAACTGTGCCAGACTGAATCCTAGAACCAAGCCCAAACATGTCCCGGCATCTTTTTGGTAAGAAGCTTGTTGGAAGAAAGAAGGAGGAGAGCAAGAAGATGGCCTAGTGCTTGAGGCCTCATTGTTTTGATGAGTGAAAAACAACAGTTACAACAACAGAACGCCCGAGGCTTCACGGATGGCATCAGACCCCAAGCCCACGTGTGTTTCAGGTGCCCTTGTGGCACTTTAGAGCTGACAGAGGAAGTGAAACTGGCAAATCTTTGGCCAACTGAGGAGAGTTCCGGAGGGATTTGAGAAGAGCTAAACTCCAGTCTAACCGCAGGTGAAAGGAAGGGGCTTAGCTTGGGACCTTGGAGATGGGGGTTCTACTCCCAGTCGTGCCAGCTGACTCTGTCAGTGTTCTTTGTCAGTCACATTGATTTCTTTTGAGATGGAGTTTCACTCTCGTCGCCCAGGCTGGAGTGAAGTGGTACGATCTTGGCTCACTGCAACCGCCATCTCCTGAGTTCAAGCGATTTTCCTGCCTCAGCGTCTTGAGTAGCTGGGATTACAGGTGCCACCACCAAGCCTGTCTAATTTTTGTATGCTTAGTAGAGATGGGGTTTCGCCATGTTGGCCAGGGTGATCTTGAACTCCTGAGCTTAGGTGATCCGCCCACCTTGGCCTCCCAAAGTGCTGGGATTACAGGTGTAAGTCACCACGTCCTGCCCACTTTATATTACCATAGTTTCCTCCTTAAAGTATGAAAAAGTAGGCTTAGGGCAGGCATCGCCAAGGTCCCTCTGTGTTTGAGAGCTGAGGCTGGCTGTCGAAGAGGAACTAAGGATGCCAGGGACTTGCTGTTTTGGAAACCTCTCATCACTTCTCCAACGCTGGTGTCGTGAACCCTGTTCTATAGATGATGTCCACTAGATTAAGAATGGCATCCGAGGCTAAGTTTCCAACTGAGAGTCAGATTTATTCAGAAGAGACAGGTCTCTGGGATGTGGGGAATGGGACAGACAGACTTGGTATGAAGCATCGTATGAGTGGAGTCTCAAAATCGCTTCAGAGAATTAATGTGTCTCCCTGTGTTTTTCTGCTCCTCAATTTCAACAGGCCACTTTCCAAATAAAGCCATGCCCTCTGCAGGAACACTTCCTTGGGTTCAGGGGATTATCTGTAACGCCAACAATCCCTGTTTCCGTTACCCGACTCCTGGGGAGGCTCCTGGAGTTGTTGGAAACTTTAACAAATCCATGTAAGTATCAGATCAGGTTTTCTTTCCCAAACTTGTCAGCTAATCCTTTTCCTTCTCTTCATGTCCTCTGGAGAATTTTGAATGGCTGGATTTAAGTGAAGTTGTTTTTGTAAATGCTCGTGTGATACAGCCTGCAGAATGAGGGAAGGGAGAATTTGGGAGAATTCGGGGTATTTGGAGTATCCATCACCTAGAGTATTTATCATTTGCTTTTTTTTTTTTTTTTGAGATGGAGTTTCGCTCTTCTTGCCTAAGCTGGAGTGCAATGGCATGATCTCAGCTCACTGCAACCTCCACCTCCCGGGTTCAAGCGATTCTCCTGCGTCAGCCTCCCGAGTAGCTGGGATTATAGGCATGTGCCACCACATTGGGCTAATTTTTGTATTTTTAGAAGAGACAGGGTTTCACCATGTTGGCGAGGCTGGTCTTGAATTCCTGATCTCAGGTGATCTGTGCTAGAGTGCAGTAGTGCACTTACAGCTCACTGCAGCTGTGAATTCCTGGGCTCAAGTGATCTTCCTGCCTCAGCCTCCCAAAAGCCTGGGATTACAGGCATAAGCCATTGCACTTGGCTGATTTTGCTGTTGTCAATAGCTCTCTGTCGATTTCGAAGAGAAGCTGAGACTGGGGTATGTCAATCTGGAACCCGACTTAGAGGCCTGTGTTTATCTGCACCTCCCAAAGTGCTGGGATTACAGGCATGAGCCACTGTGCCTGGCTGAGTATTTATCATTTCTGTGTATTGGGAACATTTGAAGTCCTGTCTGCTAATTATTTTGGAATATAGTGTCCGTTGTTAATGATATCATTCAGCAGATGTTTACTGTGTCTCTGAATGGTCTGGTTCCAGGAGCTAAGGGGGGGGGGGGGCTGGCACAGAGGTGCACACTGGAAGGGTTCTTGCCCATAAGGAGCTGACAGCCAAGGCTAACAGAGGTCTGTCTTTTCTGCATCAGATCACCTCTTGTCACCTCTGTCACTGCCCCGTCAGTCTACAATGTCTACAGGTCTTTCTCCCCTGAGCGTGAGCTCCCTGAGCAAAGCAGGATGCTGCCCCTTTGCCTTTGTATTCTGGCTCTGGGCTTTAGGGCCTGGGCATAAGTATGGGCATAACAAGTGTCTCCCAAATGAGACATTGAAGATGTGAGTGAGGATGGACTAAGGTCTCTGGGGTGTAGCTGAAGACGATCCTGAGGAAGCTGCAGCTGGGGCAGACAGAGACACACTGTCATGTTCAGGGACCCTAGACTGGCTTTGTAGCCTTCGTGGGCCCCTTTCATACAAAACTATGAAAATTGTGTTTCATGACTGCATTGGTATAAAGATGAATATAATCCAGGCCAGATTCATTATTATGTGTACATTTTTAGTGTATTAACTTTTAATTCTGCTTTTAAAATAAAGTAAAACATTTGAATATGCTTTTAAGAGTATTCCAGGCCCAGGCACTGAGCCTACTGTGCCTCATGGAGAAGGTGGCCCCGGGGGCGTGTGTGTGCATGTGTGTGTGTGCACATGCATGATGAGCCGGGCCTTGAAGGGTGGTAAGATTTGGGTGTGTAGAGCAGTGGAGAAGGGCGTTTGGGGCAGTGATGATGGGTGGGGGAGGGAACACGGTTATGAATGGAGCTGGGTGTGGGGAGCTGTGGAAGTGGGCCGGAGGCAGCCTGTGGAGGACCTGGAAGCCAGGCTGAGTCTTGTGCACTTTGACAGTCACTTTTATAAAGCAGCAGAGGCGGTTGGCTTAACTAGAGCCTTTCTCCTTTTCTCGCACCCTTCATAGTGTGTCTCGCCTGTTCTCAGATGCTCGGAGGCTTCTTTTATATAGCCAGAAAGACACCAGCATGAAGGACATGCGCAAAGTCCTGAGAACATTACAGCAGATCAAGAATTCCGGCCCAAGTAAGCAAAAACCTCTCTGCATCCATTTATAATTGGAAATTGACCTGCGCCAGGGAGAGAGTAGCCCAGGTGTCTGGGGCTTGTTTCCATTAGATCTTTCCCTATGGGGTTTTTCTCCTTGGTGGCTGGCTTGTAGGTCGCCTCTGCAGGAGACATTGGTGAAAAAACTGGGGGAGCTAGTTGCCACAGACAGCGATGGATTAATCTCCTCTGGGAAGACAGAAGGAAAGTCCCCAGAGAAGAATATCACAGACTTGGCCTTAGGGACAGGTAGGGGTGTGCAGATTGCTGCCAACTGCATTTTTTTGGAGTTGGTCATATGGTTGCAGTGAATGGACAGATTTATAGACAGAGTATTTCTGTGCATATAAGAGCTATTAAAGTTGCAACTTGATATGGATAAGTGAACGTTAAGCACTTATTTCTAAAAAGAGAATGCAATTCATTTTCCCCTAGTCATTTCAATTAGTCTGATGGGCATATGAACTTGTTGTCTTTAAAAAGTGGAATCTTTACCTCTAATCTGGTAAGTATCCAGGCAATTTATTGCATGCCATCTACAAAGTGTCTGAGGAGTGGGCATTTGCTGACTGAGGCATTGGCTGCCATAGCATCAGAGCAGCCTTCAGGCAGTGGCCTGACAAGGAGACAAAGGCTGGTGGCAGCAATTGGCTGAGCGTGGCCAGTAACGGCCCGTACATGGTCTGTAGAGAATGTAGAAGCAATAACGAAGCCGATAAAAGTTGGTCTGGATTTTATTATTACCATGTGTCGGTGGTTCTAAACACTGTCCGTGATAAATTACTCCTCCCCATCATGGGCCAATGACTGCCGCTGCTCCAGGGAAGTGCTTTTTATTCCATTTGGTGTTTCGGGAGGGATGGAGTTGGCTGGCCTTTGCTGAAACCAGTTTGTTTTCCATTTGGCAAAAGGAGAAATGGTAAAGTTCTAGAGTTTAAACCATACTCAGATTCGAGCTTTTTTTTTTTTTTTTTTTTTTTAAAGGCTTGAAGAACTGTGCTTTCCTTAGGCAGGAAAAGAGGTAATGGGCAATGTGGGACCGGATGACAAAGGGAAGCAACGCTGTCTTGGGGGTGGCATGGAGGAGGTGGTGCTTCACAGCAGAGAGAGATATGGCCATGCTTGGAGCTTCCACTTAGACCACTCCTGGCTGCAAGCCAGGCCATCTGGATGCTATTTCCTTAACCTGCAGGTCCTGGTTTTGCACATGCGTGTTTCATCTGGTGTAGGAGACAGAGAGGTAGCTGTCTCCAAGACTCAGTCCTTCCTTATTTACTGGAGAGTCCCTGCTGGTTGAGCAGAGGCAGAGCTGGGGATAGTTCCTTTACCTCTGTACCAAGAGACAGTATGGTGCCAAAGAAAGAGTGCTGGCATACATTACCTTGTAGCTGCATGACTTTGTGAATAAGTTAGTTAGCACCCTTTCAGCCACCTCTTCTTATCTGTTAATGAAATAAAACATGTAATTGCTTAAAAACAGCATTTGGCACTTGGGAAGCCCTTAGTGAATATGAATCATGATTGTTTTTGGAGTGGTGACATCTCAACCAAGCCATTTAACCCTTCAGCCTTAATTTCCTCAACTATAAAATAACAGCTAACTTGAAATGTAAAATATAAAACCTAAGACAGTGTCTGACACAGGAGATTTCCAATAAATGAGAGCCAGTGTTCTTGTAAGACAGCAGTGCGTTTCTGAGCGCTTGGCCTTGTTCTGCTGCCTTTCAGTTTGTGAGGCAGTTGAAACAGACTGGCTGACGGGCATAAGCCGCCAAGCAGACTTTCTGATCTTGGTGGAGGAGACTGCCTTAAGACATTACTAGTTTTCTTCTTTGAGGATCTGGAGACATGAGTTAGGTGGAGAAGAGAAACCAAATCTGTATCCAAAAACCCTGCAGTTGTGTGCGCAGCTCTGAGGAGAGAAGGTCCCTTAGATTTTGAGTGTATTATTATGTGGGTGCTTGCTTCATATCTCATTATTGACTCAGTATGTCCCCTTTTCTGCCCGGTAGCTATTTCTGAAATTCCTTCTTTCTTTGCTTGTCTTGCAGCACAAAACAGGCTTCAGTATAGGGGGAAATGCACAGAATCGCTGCCTTTTCCTACAGGAAATCAGTAACTTATTACTAGTTTTGTTTTTATTTAATTATTTTATTTATTTGTTTCAATTTATTTTAATTTTTAATTTAATTTTTTTTAGAGACAAGGTCTCTTTCTGTTACCCAGGCTAGAGTGCAGTGGTGCACTTACAGCTAACTGCAGCTGTGAATTCCTGGGCTCAAGTGATCTTCCTGCCTCAGCCTCCCAAAGGCCTGGGATTACAGGCCTGAGCCATTGCACTTGGCTGACTTTTTGCTGATTGTGAATAGCACTCTGTCGATTTCAGAGAGAAGCTGAGACTGGGGTATGTTATAGTCTGGAACCCAACTTAGAGACCTGTGTTTATCTGTACTGACACCCAGTTACAGCGTGGTGAGCTTAGCCCTCCTGCCTCTCTCAGGGCTGGGAGGATCCTTGAAGCTGATCTGGTTTGGAGCTTTGTCCTCATTCACCTCCTTTACCACACATCCACCTTCCCAGGGCGGGGACCTACCTCTCACTATGTAGCTCATTCTGGGTGTTGACAGCTCTAATTGTTAGAAAATATTCACTACCCTGTTACGCTTTCTAGAGAACAAGTCTAGTTCTGTTTTTCTTAAATATTTGAAGACAGCTCTCATGTTTTTTTTTGGTTTTTTTTTTTCCCTCTATTTTCCCAAAGTCCATGATTTTTTAGGAGAAATGGCCTCCTTTCCTCTTGTGGAATGCTTTTCCTTCCCATTTCTGCGTCTCCTCTGGTTGTGTTTCAGTATGTCTGTATGCTTCTTGAAGTTTACTGGAAATTACAAAAGTATCTGGCACAGAAGAGAAAGGGATTTTTGCCTTCCTTGTTCTGAGTGCTACATTTCTGTTAATGCAATCCGAGGTTGCATTAGGCATTTTGGTATTTATGTCACCTTGTTGACTCATAATTCTACGTGCACTCAAACAAAATCGCAATTATTTTAAATATGCAGAATTGCAAGTTACTTGTTCTCATTTCTTTGTTGTGTTATTGGCTTTTTGAACTAAAGGGAAATGTCTTTTTTTCTATTTTACATTTTTAGATTCCCTATACCGTCTCATACCATTTTAGATCTTGATTTTGCCATGTATTATATTTGCTACTCTTTTCTTGTCATCTAGAAATGGGATAAAAACTCTCTTGGGCCTCATTCAAGTCATTGATAACTGTGGGACAAAGACTTGAAGCTTGAATCAGTCCAATGGAGACCAGTATCCCCCGTAGACGCCACCACTCAGGCCTATGTTGTAATCAGTGCTAGGCCACGGGGCTCCTGCTTCTGTGATCCAGTTGGAAAGTTTGTCTTGTTCTCTCCTTCAGTTTGCATCTGCTAAATTCATTGGACTATCCACGGATGATTTGCAGATGTGGAGGTCTCTACTCAAATACTCTCATGATTTCCTTGGGTAGAATATTAGTTTATTCCACTTAATGGAGGAGACCTTAGAGACCTGGTAGTTCATTTATAGATAAATGACTTGATTCAGTCTTTCAACCAGTATTTATTGAGCATCTCCTATATGCCAGTCACTGTTCTGAGTGCTGAGACACAGAGGTGTACAAAACAAATATGGCCCCTCCCCATATGGTGTTTCTATCCTAGAGAAGAATCTGAACCAGAAGAGGGAAGTGACTGTCCCAAGTCTACACAACCACAGAAGGGATATTCTGGGACTAAATCACGGCTAAACCCCCTGCTGCTTCAGGCAGTTCTCCATCCGCAGTGCTCTATTGCGCTGTTTTAATAATCTTCTAACTGGGAAGAACTCCCATTTCAGGAATTAAACCATGGACAAATCTTTTAATTATCCTTGAAATCTTGCTAATAAGTAATCCAAGGAGGAAGTCTTACAGAGGTGCCTCACACATTTTTCTCATCACTGGAACCTTTTAGACATTTTAGTATTTTCTTCCTAAACCAGAGTACAGGCACACAAGTTGAGTGGTGGCTAAATTAATGTTTTCAAGGCAGTGTGAGAAGCATTCATTCATCTTAAATTCCTATGAAGACTGCAAATCAGATGTAAAAATTGGGTGAATTCTCAGAAACCCTAGGGAAAGGGACATGTCTGCATTTTTGCAGACTGGCAGATATGAGTGTTTCTATGGGTGAGTTTTGTATGGCATCTGGCATGATTTTAGGTAGTATGTAGATGAGAACTTTTGATTTTAACCCACATAAAATTGCAATTTCGTGGAAATTATTGCTTAGGAAGATGTTCAACAGGAATAAAATAAAGTTAATTCAAAAGAAACATCATTTTACGTGAATGTGGTAAAACTTGTAAGAGTAGTTTGTAAATGATTAAAGATTGGAAAACACTGGTATAAGAGTAAGAGTTTGGGGCTTTGTTAGGTTCATTTTGGGAAGAAATCCATACTCCATCCCTCATTACGTGTAAACTGTGGTCATGTGTTGATTCTTTCTGGCCCAGAGTTTACCTAAAGATTAGCTGCCCTGAGGGTCACTGAGCATTAAATTAGATGATGTCTGTGGATGACTGATAGCGAAGCTCATAGCCTACAGTTGACACATAATAAATTCAAGTTGCTTTACTTCCCCTTCTGTTCCTGGCTGGCTGACTGGCCTTTGCCATTTGTTCAGCCTTTCTGGCCTCAAGTTTCTTTGCCTCGAGATTGGAACTTTGGTGAAACAACCAGAAAATGCTTCAGCCCAGAAACTTGGTTAGTATTTGGATGGGAGGATCACCTGGGACTACCCAGGATGTCAGCTGTCTGCTAGACTGTGGGCCCTTGAGGGCAGGGTGGGGGCCTTGTTCATGGTTCTGTCCCAAGCCTCAGCACAGTAGTGGGGGCATGGTAAGCTATTAGTGACTCTTTGTGGGATGAAGGTGGGAGAAAATAAAATACCTGTCCTTCATAGGGTATTGTGAGGGTCAAATAAAAGTGCTTTTAAAAATGTATTATATAGTGTATCCCCTTGTGTGAACCCAGGTCAACAGAGCCTACGAATAATAATGATGACAGAAGTTCTTCAAAAAGTCTTGGCCTTCTTTCTTTCACAAAATTGCCTCCCAGAACTTTACTAGAAGGGCAGCCATCCACCCAGAGGCCTAAAGTAGATTTACTGGGAAGCTAAAAATACTTATTTCTCCAGCCCCTTTCAAGGTTCTCTCTGGGAGTCTTAGCAATATGTTTACACGGTGGTATGTTTTTGTAAAGTTTGCAAAAGTAGGATTTTAAAAAAATTATCTTTTTTTTTTTTTTTTTCTAAAGAGCCCCCTATCAAATTATGTCAGCCTCAGGACCCCACCTGCATCTGCTCCTGCCAGGGCATGGTGGGACAAGAAGCACTGCTCCCCTTCCAAAGCTTCCTCCCTTCCCCTGGAGTCATCCTCACTCCCCGCTCCAAGCCACCTGCATTACTGGGCCCCCTCTTCGGTGAATCTAGCATTTTCAGGTGGGGTGAGCAGCAGACTGGCCCAAGCTGAGGCCTTTCTGATGGGTTGTTGCTGCTGAGAATCAAGGCTGGGCTGGAGAAGGTGACCCTTTGCTGTCTTATTTTTACTGTGTATTTCCTTTTCAGCTACTTAAAATGTGTTGCTTAGTGATACCTAATGGATTCATTAGTCTGCTTCCTACTGAACATTTCCGCTCAGACATTCACTCAGTCCCAAAGCCTGCTCCTCTCTCCCGTATCCTGAAATGTTGACTACAGACTCTCATTCAACGCCAGGTTGCACTGTGGACACAGTCCTCTCTTGAGCAGGTGCCTCCTTGCGGTGGTTGGGACTCGCGTCTTGGCTTGTAGTCGGGAAGTGTGTGTACCGAAGCCTCCTGCCTTCCCGGGGCAGGCGATCCTCACATCCCCTCTCAGAAGCTCCCCAGCTCCCCTCTGTTCCCCGTTTCCACGCTTAGCGAGGCCCATGTCCACTGCTACATCCCCCATAGCTATTTCCCCAGCCTTGCCATTGCTCATGCTGGTCTAGAAACAATTTCTAGACTTGTGGGGTATCCTATGGAAATTGTCCATCTTTTGTTTTTTTAGCTGGTTTGACCCAAGTGGTGTGGGTGGGGCTGTGGATTCTGTGGTTTGGCTGGAAGCCAGGTAGCCTCTCTCCACTGTACATGGAACTCAGCAACTTCTGAGTCAGGATCTTAGCTCCGCAGGTGTCTTGCCCTGTCTGAAGTTATGGCCACACCAGTGCCTTGTAACTCCAGAAGCCCAGTGAGTGCTTTTTGGAACCGCGAAGATCATTTTCTAGACCTGCTGAGTTTGGCTAGAACAGGTAGGGATGGCTTTCGAGCTGCACCTAGGGCTGACAAGTCACACGTTTCTGGGGGTCCATACACACCGCAGTCCATGTGAATGGCATTCTCCATGAGAACTGTTCTGATTTGAGTTGAATAGCACACAACCTACATGGTTCTCTGCCATGACCTGGAGTTCCTTATCTTGGTCACCTCCAGTGAGGACTGGCCTGCTGTGGCTCCTGATTTGGGGGCTTCTGAAATACCCTTTTTTTTTTTTCAGGATGTGGAGCTCTCTGAAGCTTACACGGATTTGGGCATTTTGTCACTGGGCTGGAGATGACCTCTTTAGAGGACGTGTCACCTTGCTGAGGTCAAGGGGCGGAAAGGGACAGGACTGGCAGAGAGATCCGGGGCAGCAGCCTGCCATCCTGACTTGGGTCTGGAGTTTCTCTCTCCCTTCAGCTGGACTTTTGTGTGGGGTCAGTGGCTCAGCTGCCACTTCTCATGTGTTCATGGCATGGATCTGGCTTGTTTGGCCTTTTTTTCTTTTAAGATGGAGTCTCACTGTGTTGTCTAGGCTGCAGTGAATACAGTGGTGCGATCTCAGCTCACAGCAACCTCTGCCTCCTGGGTTCAAGTGATTCTGCCTGCCACAGCCTCTCGAGTAGCTAGGATTACAGGCGCTCACCCCCGCGCCTGGCTAATTTTTGTATTTTTTAGTAGAAACAGGGTTTCACCACATTGGCCAGGCTAGTCTTGAACTCCTGAACTCAAGTGCCTCAGCCTCCCAAAGTGCTGGGATTATAGGCGTGCACCACCGTGCCCAGCCTGTTTGGCCTTTCTGATAATGGCTCTGACAAATAACTTTTCGGAAATTAGTCCCCAGGGTTATGTTTACTTAGGGAAAAGGGTCATGCCCAAAGGCTGTTGGATTTACTGGTAATACTAAGGACTCATTGGAGTGGACCTTTGATTCTGCTTTGATTTTTGAAAATCAAAAAGACATGAGTTCCAGGGGGCAGGGGGAGTTTAGCGACGTGGCAAGATAGTTGACTGTGGCAGGCAGGCAGTTGAGGGAAGTGGGTAGAAAACAAACATCTTGTAAATATTCCCTGGGAAGTACAATTTGGTGTTAAAAGAACGACTTGACAGCCAGATTGTCTGGGTTCAAATCGTGGCTTGCTGCCTATCAGCTGTGTAAACTTGGATAATACCCTAATATCTCTGCGCCTTAGTTTCCCCAAAATGGGATAACGATAGTTATCCTCTCTCAGGACTGTTGTGGCAAATTATGGACTAATAAGGGGAAGCACTCAGAACAGTGCCTGGCCCATCACAGGTACCAGGCTTGTTCTTTACTCACCACATTTTTTACAATCATCATAAAATGTAGGGGCTGCACACATGAAGGAGCTGAAGTTCAGAGAGGCCAAGTAACTTACCTAAGGAAGCACAGCTGGCAAGGGGCAGTACTAGGACCAGAATTCCAGTTTTTCATGCTCTATTGTTGTTTATATCCTGAAGAGAGCAGCTCTGGGTAACCAGAAGTTTCCTTAAAGTCACAGGACATGGGGCATGGGCTGGCAGGGATGAGAAAGGAGACAGGAGGGCTTCTGAAAAACGTGACAGATTTCCTCCGTTTCCTGGCTTTAGGCACGGATGGACTGTTTCCCAAGGCCCGTCTAGAAGGTACATCCTGTGACTCACAGCCACTTCTCACTTTCCGGCCGAACCCCCTCACCCATTCAGGCAGCCACTACAGTCGAGGTTGCAGCCTCAGACTGTATTTTCTGTCCTTGTGGGCCCCCAGTGTGTCATCTTGTTGGGAGATCTGGTGACACGTGTCAACATTATGTCATCAAAATGGAAATTCTTGGAAATCTTTAGGTGATTGCAATTTACGTTCTGTATGTATGCACTTGTCAAAAGTTTGGATTTGAGGCCTTAGAATTTTATATTTTGAAACCTTTCCATGTGCCATGAGTTTTCCCAGACCTGTCAAAGCCAGGCTGCATCCCAGAACTCAGCTTCTTGATTTCCATCGGGGCCAGGGCCTGGCCCCAGATGGGCTGTAAGCAGGTGGGCGTGGGGTGCAGTGCTCCACTGCAGTGTTGAAATATTGCTTGAACTAAATCAGATCAAAGATCAGCTTTACTCAGACAAGAATAGAAAACACAATTGCATTCAATTACAGAACAGCATGTACCCCCACAAATACCAGACTGCCTTGAAAAGTTTTGAATTGTTAACATCAAGAACCGTGTTGCACGTCTCCTGCTCTTCCAGTGTAGGGTTTATATAGCTTGTGGGTGGCAAAGGGCAATTCGGGAGTCCAGTCTGCTTCTCGTTGAAAGCTTTCCCATTTCTGGTCCTCTGGTCACTGTTGTATTGAGGTACCAAAAGTCCAGCAATCTCAGAGTGACACTGTTCAGCAGACTAAGTTGCACTGGATAATGATGCCATTTTGCATTTCTAATATATTATTACGTAGAAAGCTGCAAACAGCACTACTGGGGCCAGATTGGTATTATTATCTCTATTTCATTGGTGAGGAAACTGAGGCTCAAAGGGAAAATGTCTCTTGCCCAAGGTTAGAGAGTAAAGCTGTGCATTGAACGGGGGTCTGTCTGACTCCCAGGCTCAGTATTTTCTCCCCACACCATGCTGCCATGTTGTCTATCCCAACATTAGGAAGCACAGGTGCCTTCCCCAGGTTTTGAGGCCAAAATCGTGATGAAGCATTTTTAAAACATTAAATTGCTGATATAGTGGAAAGAACCAAAGCTTTGCAGTCAAAGCTGTTTGGGTTCAAATTCGCCACTTGTTTGTCCTATGACCCTGAGTAAGATATTCTCCAGATCTGTTTCCTCATTTGAAAAATGGGAATAACCATAATAATACCTTTCCTTAGAAGCTGTTTTTTGAGATGGAGTCTCGTGCTACCGCCCAGGCTGGAGTGCAGTGGCGTGATCTCAGCTCACTGTAACCTCCACCTCCCAGGCTCAAGTGATTCTCCTTCCTCGGCCTCCCAAGTAGCTGAGATTACAGGCGCCTGCCATCGCGCATGGCTGATTTTTATATTTTTAGTAGAGATGGGGTTTCACCATCTTGGCCAGGCTGGTCTCGAACTCCTGACCTCTGTGATCCACCCTCCTTGACCTCCTAAAGTGCTGGAATTACAGGTATGATCCACCACACCCGGCACTTATAAGCTGTTTTTAAGGATTCTGGAAAACAATACTGACGGTGTGCCTAATGCTTGGTAAATATGAGTCACTTTTCTGTGCCCACAAAGCACTACCGTGTCCCTTAATCCATCTTGTTAATTATCAAAGTTAGGAAAAAAATTAAACTATTTATACGTTGCGCATGTTAACATAGATTCTTCCTTAGACCAGCCTCAGGAAGAATTTCATCCCTAACTTGTAAACTCATCTTTTTTCGGTTGTCTGTGTGCCTGCACTTCTCAGGCCTCTTCAGGCTGATTCTAGTCCCATGTTGTGTGGTGTCTGAAGTGTCCGGTCCCTTTTTTCGGTCAGAGACATGCTCATCCTTGAGAACTGAATGCCTCAAGCTCTCTTTTCGTCTTCTCTCTGCTCCTTGGGTTGGAAGAAATCTTTCCTGTTTCTCTTCACTCCTTTTGTCCTCCAGGCATCCTCTCTCATCTTTCTGCCTCTCTGGTCTTCAGGCAGAGTTTTCTTCTCAGCTGTCTTCTTGCTTTTCGTGATGTTGGGTCTTTGTTTCTTCTTCTCTTTCTGTTCAGGTCCAAAATTCATTTGGGTCAATGTTACGTCATAGTGTTACCTTCCATTTCCGTCTGAGCTGCAAAGCCAGCCAGACTATGCCCTTCCGCGCGCCCTGGTCATCTTTTCCCTCTGGGGCTGCACTGGCTCTTTGGGGGATTTGTTACCATTCAGGGTCTTCAATCCTCATTCTAGGGGCTTCCAGTAACCTCTCCCACCTTCCCTCTTCCCAGTAAGTCATGGGTATTGTTGTATTCTGTTTGTGCTGTTAGAAGGGAATTCTTGAGATTGGGTAATTGTTACACAATAGAAGTTTATTTCTTACAGTTCTGGAGGCTGGGAAATCCCAAAATCAAGGTGTTGGCAGGTTTGGTATCTGGTGAGGGCTGCTCTCTGCTTCCAAGATGGTGCCTTGTGGCTGCATCCTGAGGAGGGGACAAACACTATCTCCTCAACTGGCAGAAGGGACTGAAGCCACTCAAGCCCTTTTATAGGGGCCCTAATGTGAGGCCCTAATGCTATCGGTGAGGGTGCTGTTCACATAAATTAATCACCCCTTAACGGCCCTGACTCTTAATACGATCACATTGGTGATGAAATTTCAATGTATGAACTTTGAGGAGGGACACGTTCAAATCATAGCAGCTGTGCTATTGCCTGAGTAATCTGGGGGAAGATGAGTCATGTCTCTTTTCACCCCTGATTTCAGTGCTGACTGATTCTGGAGTGGCAGAGAGGGTTGGAGGCTCACCCTCTGCTCACCCGGCCCTCTGGCCATCTCTTAGAATACAAGGGCAGGGACTGAGTCTTTTCTTATAGGCTGGTTCCTGCCTTCACGGAGCACTGAGAAAAATATTATTCCTCTGAAGCACAGCACGAGCATTTTGGGTACTGTAGTCATTCAGGAGTTTGTTGAACTAATACAAGTTTATATGAGGTATAAAATACTAGAAAGAATATGTGTTTCCCAAAGTCGTGGTCTTCCCATTGGTTGAAAGAGAAGATTCTGGCTTCCCTAATGCCTGCCTCGGAAGGTTCAGGGAGCATGACCCTAAATGTCCTGGTTTCTCCTGGGAATTCTTTACAAATGATCATTCGTGACTTTATCCACATTAATTTTGAACGTGTTTAATTTTCAGCTTGTATTTTCTCATGGATTATGTGTGAGTCAGCATTCAGAGTACTTAACACACTTAGTGTCATTAGTGATTACTTAGCCCACACATGTGGGAAGCTAGACCTCCATGTACAGAAAAATGGAGGCCCAGAGAGCCTAATTGACTCTCCCAAGGCCATATAACTGGAAAATTCTGGAACTGAGTTTTTTCCAGTGTGTCTTGGTATCCCTGGACGAGCCTTCTCTGTAGAGAAGGAAGCGTCTCCTGGGTTGGAAAGCGCAGGCCGGGATCAGCAGCAGGGGTGTCCTTAGACTGTGTGCACAGCATGGCCCCAGCCTGCTCTCCCCTGCCCTGAGGAGTCAGGGAGGAGGCAGCTGCTTCATGCTGCCTCACCCCTTCTCCTGAGCACCAGACAACCAGGTCTTCACAGAGAGCACTCAGCCGTTGGCCACACAGGCAGCATCTGTCCTTCAAGAAGACAGCAGAGCATCAAGAAAACAAACCAAAACACCAAAAAATACCCGAAAGACACTGGAGTGTATTTGTTACCAGCCCTTTTATGGCAGGGAAGTGTTTCAAGGTCTTATTTATAAGGCTGGACAAGCTTAGGCTGATTAAAACCATGAGTTGGAATTTGCCTCCCCCTCCCAGATCCTGCCCAGTTGACAGCTCCTAGCAGGCTAGGAGACCCCCCACCCCCACCCCCACCCCACCCCAGGGGTTCACTGAAGAAGACCATCTGGGCCTGGAATGTTGATGTGATTTTTCTCTACTTCTCTCTTTTTTTTTTTTTTCATTCGCCTCCTCCACCCACTTCTAAAGCAGCTGATTGCTCTGGTTCCTTTTCATGTTGAACAGAAGAGAAGACGGAGATCTTGAAACCCGAGCTGGGGACGGGAGGGCACTGACCGAGAGTAACCCCGTCTGGCTCAGCTCAGCTCAGTCAAGGGCTTCCCTCCTCCGCCTGCCCGAGCTGCGCGCTACTCTCCTCCTTCTTCTCCCTACCCCCACCCAGCTCCTCCACTCCTCTCCTCCCTTTCCTCCCTCCTCCCACCTTCCCTGTCCTCTGTGCTCAGAGAAGTGAAGGAACGCCGAATGGCCGGGAAAGCAGCACCTCACCCCCACCCATGTCACCGCCCTCCGCCTGCACATTCCTCAGCTAGTCCCAGAGGATATGTGGCAAGAAGCTGAGGGTTCTGCCTCCTTTCTTCCCTGGCCCACAAACACACATTTCACCTGCATTTGTCGTTTTTCCCTTTCCTTTGCTCTGTTTCACAGTACACACAGCGAAGCCAGTCTAGGCTAATTGGTAGGTCACCGTTTGCTCCTCCAGGCAAAACCAAGGAGGCTGCGCTCAGCAGATCAAATGTTTTGGTCTGTATTGACGAGACTGTGGTGGGAGAGCTCTCTTGATCTTTTGCTGGATAGTGACTCTCCCTTCTGCAGGCAGCAGTAGCCCAGCTCCGCACCCCGTAACAGAGGTCATACCTTCCTGTTACCCGAGTCAGCTCTTCCCCCTGAAAGAGCACTTTCACGTTCTTGATCTTCGGTTTGCACAATAATCTGTGAATGTTATTGGCCCCATTTTATATCCAAGGAAACTGAGGCTTAGGGAGATTTCAAAAAGGGGGCAAGTAAGCTTCATGATGGCAGAGCTGACCTTGAATCCAGAACCCCTGATGCTCTATCCGGTGGTGCTGATTTTGTTTTGCCCTGTGTTCCTTTCGATTTCATAGGTAAGGCCTCAGAGATCATCTTCTCCAACCCACACATTTTACTGATTATAAAATCCGGGTCCACGTTGACTCAGTGCCCAAAGTTAAATGGCTCAATGACTGTCCTGTTCACGAAGTATGCCCTGTCTTGTGTGGAATGATTGGTCTTTCTTCCAGGTCATCTTCCACCTACATCTATCCTTGCAGTGACTGGCAGACAGGATCATTCCTGTTGATTCCCTGTAAAATAATAGATTGATTTATTCTTTTATAAAGTTATGAATAGACAAATCAGTCAGCTTCAACCTTTTCTTTATAGATATTATCAGCAGAAACAACTCAATAATTCTGTCTTAGGAACTCAGCCAGGCTAATATGTATTATAATACACACATACATATGCACACACGTACACACATGTGCATACCTTAGATCACAAATTCAGCATCTCAACTTTGCTGCCAAAACCAGTTCTGTGTCTTGTCTATTCTGAATAAGCTTTAAGGTTAAATTAGCCATGAATCTGTTCCGATCAGTCATTCCTGAAAGTGATGATGATATTAGCTATCCTTTACCAAGCACCTTCCTCAGTGCCAGGCATTATACTAGGTCTGCAGGTACGTTTTTCCATTGAACACCTAGCTCAGCCCAATGAGGTGGGTGCCATTGTCATCTCCATTTTACCAGTGAATCAACTCAGCCTTCCTCTGTCTGCTTCCCCACTCTGCTCCCAGCTGCTGCTCACCTGACTCTCCTCTTGACCTGGGCAGATGTGGCCGAGCAGGCTTAGCAGAACTTCTGTGTCCTCTTCACTTGGTTTGTTTCAAGTTCATGTCCTGCTTCATCCTTTCCCTAACTCACTGCAAGGTGAATTTACTTCTCTGCAATTGGCAAGTTGCAGTTGCATTGGGTTATTAATTTATCACAATCACATCGGGTCATTAATTTATTCACTCATTTATATTCATTCATTCATTTATTAGTTCTCATTCATTCATTCATCCAATTTACTCCTCTGTGCCAGGCACCGCTGGCTTTAGAATTACCGGCCCTCAAGGAATTTCTGTTCTTGTGGGAGGAGGATATATACACAGGTGACTGCAGCTTCATCTGTGTGATACTAGCGGGAAACATAGGATGTTGGGCACAAAGAGTCACAAAAGGCTGGGCGCGGTGGCTCATACCTGTAATCTTAGTTCTTTGGGAGGCCAAGGGTGGTAGATCATCTGAGGTCAGGATTTCAAGACCAGCCTGGCTAACGTGGCAAAACCCCATCTTTACTAAACATAGAAAGAAAAAAAAATTAGCTGGGCATGGTGGCGGGCCCCTAGAATGCCAGCTACTCAGGAAGTTGAGGCCAGAGAATCGCTTGAACCCAGGGAGTAGAGGTTGTAGTGAGCCAAGATCGGGTCACTTCACTCCAGCCTGGGTGAAAGAGTGAAACTCTGTCTCTGTCTCAAAAAAAAAAAAAAGTTACAAGAAAGGGCTGGCCGCCTAACGCAGCTTGAGGGTGGGAAGGCAGGGGCAGGCTTCCTGAAGGAGGTGACTCACAGGCCATATCATGAGGATGGGGTAAGAGGAGAAAGTATGTTTCAGACATCTGGCTTTCTTGATATTCTTGGCTTTCCACCCATTTTTCTGCCAGCAACATAATGGAGAAGACAGAGACCAGCAGGTACAAAGCCACTGTACTCTGTCCTTACCCACTTCTTTCCCCCTGCCTTTACTTCCCAAATCTGAGGTTTTTAGAAATCTCCTCTCTAGTTATTTGCTTGTTCATTCATTTGCTGAGAACCTACTATGTCCCTAGCATTATGACCACAAAATGTCCTGGTCATTGTCATCATGAGAGGTCTTACCTCTTCCTCTTCAGCCACAGCTTCCTGGGATTTTTGAGTTTGTCCTTTTCCAGAACTTGGCTCCAGTCTGATTTCTCCCCATGAAGCCCTTACAGATAAACCTCATCTTGGGCCAGTGCTTCCATTCACTGTCTCTTTTTGGCTTTCTTATCCTTCCTTCTGCCTTCTTGAATTTATTTGCCTCTTTATCTCTCCCTTCAGCCTTGAAAGTTCCTTGAGGGCAGGGACTGTGCCCCCATCTTTCCTATAAATGGCATTGTTGTACAGTGGCAAAGTTGAGTTAAAAAACCTTTTCGGGCCAGATGCGGTGGCTCAAGCCTGCAATCCCAGCACTTTGGGAGACCGAAGCAGGCGGATCACGAGGTCAAGAGATGGAGACCATCCTGGCCAACATGGTGAAACCCCGTCTCTACTAAAAATACAAAAATTAGCTGGGCTTGGTGGCGCGTGCCTGTAGTCCCAGCTACTTGGGAGGCTGAGGCAGGAGAATTGCTTGAACCCAGGAGGCAGAAATTGCAGTGAGCCAAGATTGTGCCACAGCACTCCAGCCTGGTGCCTGGTGACAGAGGGATACTCAAAAAAAAAAAAAAAAAAAAAAAAAAAAACCCTTTTCGTTAATCACAAATTATTACCATATATTGAGCACCTACCATGATGAATATCTCTAGTCTTTATATCTTTGAAATGTGGATACTATTACCTTCACTTCAATGGTAAGAAAAATTGTGCTCAGGGAGGCAAAGTCACTTTCTCACAATCACACAGCTATTTCACAGCAGAGTGCAGTATCAAATTTAGTTTTTTCTGGTCCCAAACCCTGATGTTTTCTCCACACCATTGTTTCTCAGACTTGGCTGGAATCACTGGGAAGTTTTATTAAATCCTTCTTTTTTTTGAGACAGTCTCTCTCTGTCACCCAGGCTGGAATGCACCCAGGCTCAGTGCAAACTCCGCCTCCCAGGTTCAAGTGATTCTCCTGCCTTGGACTCCCAAGTAGCTGGGATTAGGCACCCACTACCATGCTCAGCTAACTTTGATATTTTTAGTAGAGGCAGGGTTTCACCATGTTGGCCAGGCTGATCTCGAACTCCTGAACTCAAGTGATCCACCCAACTCACTCCAAAAGTGCTGGAATTAACAGGCATGAGCCACCAAGCCCAGCTAAGTTTTATTAAATTCTGATGCCTGGATCTTACCCTAGCAGTTCTCATTAGTTGCTCCATGGTGTGGCCTGGGCTCTGGGATTTTTGTGAAACCCCCAGCTGAGTCTAACGGGCAGTCACGTTTGAGAATCAGCGTGCTACAACACATTGCCTTCCTGTTTTCACACCCGTTGGCGCTAGTGTGTGAGTCTAATCTAAGCCCACACGGGTGGATATCCACCTGATCAGGCTGTGTTCTTTGTAGCCAAGGATCTTTGGCCCTCCCTGCTGCTTCCCCTACCAGCCCAGCCAACCTACCACATTATGCACGTGCACAGCCGAAGGCTGTTGACTGTTTAATCAGCCTCTGGGTTCTTCCTGTGTCTCATCTGGGGCATTCACCGATAGGAGGTTGGAGCTTGATCACATCCAGATGTTCTCATCTTCAGAGCCTGTTGACATAACAGAATAGTCTTATAAACGTGCTGAGCACATTCATTGGTCTGGAGAGTGTTGCTGGATGACCTAGGCCCATTGCAGGGGTGGCCTGGGTCACCCTCTCCACACGTCTGCCACCATGCTTGGGAAGGAGGGAGCTGTTTTGAAGTTCCCTGGTGCAATGTGATGTATTGTTCTGGCTCTGCTCAGGCGGAATCTGTGGCCCACCTGGTCAGTGAGGTTAGCTAATAGGTGTATTCTGTCTCTGCTGAGGTTTCACAGAGGCCTTTTTGACGCTTCATTTTATAGATAAGGCAGTGGAGGTACAACTACATGAAATAATCTGACAAATAAATGGATATAGAACTCAGGTTTCCGACTCCCAGTGTGTTTTCCCCACTGTTGTACAATAATCAGTGTCTACCTTTCCACACCAGTCCTCAGCTGAAGCCACCAGCTTACCCACCTTCCTTCCCGTTTCTCCTAAGAACAGAAGGTGACCCCAGATATCACTTTCTGGTCCTGGGAAGGCAGTTTTAGTGGTTAGCAGTCCTGTTCACTCCTAGAGTGTGGCCTGGGGATGGTCCTGACATCCCTTGGATTCTTCCTGGACCTGATCAGCTAAAAGGAAATCTCCTCGGATGGTGCTCAGATACTTCTGGAATCTTCTCATTCCTAATTCCATCTCCTAGTATTTGGTATTCAGCTACCCTTCATTGGGCAGTAATTCTGTGCCAGGTCTGATCTGGGCATTGGTGGTGGTACTAAGAACACATATTCCCTATCCTGTAGGCATAGTCTGGTGGAGATAGCATGTAAGTTAAACAGTGTTCCTTAAACTATGGTTCCACACCTCCCTCCTCCAACATTGGAAGTACAAGGGATGCAGCCAGGCGCAGTGGCTCATGCCTGCAATCCCAGCACTTTGGGAGGCCAAGGTGGGTGGATCACGAGGTCAGGAGTTCGAAACCAGTCTGACCAACATGGTGAAATCCCTCTACTAAAAATACAAAAAAAAAAAAAAAATTAACCAGGTGTGGTGGTGGGTGCCTGTAATCTCAGCTACTCAGAAGTCTGAGGTGGGAGAATTGCTTGAACCCAGGAGGTGGAGGTTGCAGTGAGCCAAGATCGAGCCACTGCACTCCAGCCTGGGTGATATAGCGTGACTCTGTCTCAAAAAACCAAACCAAAACAAAAAGAAGTACAAGAGATGCTTTTCAAATGTAGATTCGTGGGCTCTGCTTTCTGCATTTTAGACCCACTATTTCAAAATCTCTAGGGACTGGGCCCAAGAAACTGCATTTTAACGTGCTCTGTTAATGCAGCTTAGGTGCCCTGAGGTTTGAAAGCTGCAGTAGAGAGCCTGATGGTAACAGTGTGGAAGTCATATGTGATGGGAAGCATCAGGTAGGTAGCCATTTGCAGGAGCACCAATTCTGAGGGACACTAACTGGGCCTAGGAACAGCTGCTGGCTGTCATGAGGAATATCTAGGAGCTAGCCACAGAAGGGTAGCAGAGAATCATTTCTCTAGCAGTGTGGATCTTGCTCACTTTATTCTCTCTGTATAACTCAATATTACTGAAGTTTGTCTAAAGCAGAATACACCTGTAGCGTGCAGCATTGATGAGAGACTGGCTGGGCTGTCGGGCTCTCCTGCTACTTTATCTCTACATGTGACCCTCTTAGCTCCGTGGATTAACTCCTGTCCTCATTAAGCCTCACACTGTAGCCCCATTTTCAGATCAAACCTGTTTCTCTTCTGCTAAATGATGAGTTTGCCCTCTAGAGGTTTGTTAGCGCCTGGCCCTGGGGACTCAGTTCATGTGGTGCTGATGAGCTGGTTTTATCTTTATTACAAAGAAGTTCGGCTGTTAGGAGAGTGGGTTGGAAGGAGAAGAGGTAGACAGTCAAATGAAATGAGTCAGGGAGAACCATACTGTTTTAGAGTCAGAGGGCTCCTACCTAGCATCTGCTCAGAAACCTCTCATTTTGGAGATTAGAAACTGAGGTTCAGAAAGATGATATGAAGTACGCAGTGACACCACCAGACATAGCCTCCAACTCTAAGGACTAACATTCTGGATTCTTAGCGGTACTTTTTCTGTTTTGCTGCACTGGATTGAAGCCTTTTATAAATGTACCCAGAGGTCCTATTATTTAGAGAGATTCTGTATGAAACCCTTTAGCAATCAAATAATTTAATAGGGCTGATGGTTTAAATATATGTTTATATGTTTTCCTAAAGCTTGGCAGACCTGGGTTTTACAGCTTTGTATTACACGTTTTTGTTGTTTGTTTTGAGACGGAGTTTCACTCTCGTTGTCCAGTCTGGAGTACAAAGGGGTGATCTTAGTTCACCACAACCTCTGCCTCCAGGGTTCAAGCGATTCTCCTGCCTCAGCCTCCCGAGTAGCTGGGATTATAGGCATGTGCCACCACACCTGGCTAATTTTGTATTTTTATTAGAGACAGGGTTTCTTGGAGTTGGTCAGGCTGGTCTCGAACTCCTGACCTCAGGTGATCCGCCTGCCTCAGCCTCCCAAAGTACTGGGATTACAGGCGTGAGCCACCATGCCAGGCTGCATGTTTTATGTTTGGAATTAAAATGAGACCGTGTCTGTGAAAGCACTTTGAGATGCATAATGCACTCTTCCAGTGTTTGTCAAAACGTGTTCCCCAGGTCGCAGCATCAGCATCACCTGGAGATGATTCTCCAGTCCCATCCCAGGCCCGGGAAACTCTGGGGGGAGGGACCAGCAGGCGGCATTTTAACAAGCCCTCCAGGTGATTCTGGTGCATACTTAAGTTTGAAAACCATTGCTTGCTTTGCATTCAATAGGAGCTCAGTCCCTGCAGCTTGTGGGAATAAGGCTTTAAATCTCTCCAGTTTTAGCTCTGTGAGTTGGTGCTGAGGAAGCCGGAATGGACTAGAATCACAAAGCTCAGGCAGGGTGGGTGAGCTCATTTCAAAGGTTCGACTTCTTTTTTGAAGAGCAAGAAAAGGCTGTGTTTGTGTTTGTGTGTGTTAACACCACCATCACGCTGAATTGAGGAGCACATGCTGGGTGTGGCTCGACATGTTACCAGAAAACAGTATTTTCATTATCTCATGCCTCTCCTGATACGGTAATGCTTCCCTATCTCATTCCCGTGTGTGCTTAGCCAGGAGACTTCCGATCGCCAATATTCGGATACGTTTCTCCACTGCCTCATTGTGCCCACTTTTTAAAAAAATTACTAAATAAAAATAAAACACTATTTCTCGATAGACTTAAAGCTTCAGGATTTCCTGGTGGACAATGAAACCTTCTCTGGGTTCCTGTATCACAACCTCTCTCTCCCGAGGTCTACTGTGGACAAGATACTGAGGGCTGATGTCACTCTCCACAAGGTAAGCTGTTGCCTCCAGCTTCTTCAGTGGGGCTGTTGGCAATTACGTTGTTCAGCTACTTGAAAGAAATGACTAGGCCCCTGTCCTCGTAATGGTGGTGAAGGGGAGGGAGGTAGTTCAAATTCAACTTCATCTAATTTTACTTCCCTATTCAGGCAGGAATTGCCAGACCATCCTGGAGTGGAATATGCAACCTGGTGTCATGGGCCAGTTGGTTGAAATAAAATTAATTTCTGGCTTATCACTTGGCATTTGTGATGACTTCCTCCTACAAGGGATACATTTTGAGTTAAACTTAAAAAATATTCACAGTTCTGAGACAGTAGCCATGGTTGAGGATTATTGATATGGAGGTGCTCTGTGTATAAAATTGAAGACAGACTTCAGACAGGGTATATTAAGAGACTTTTAAGAATTTCATAAAATCAGGGCTAAACGCAATTGCTCACGTCTATAATCCCAGCACTTTGTGAGGCCAAGGCGGGTAGATCACCTGAGGCTAGGAGTCCAGATCACCCTGGCCAACATATGAAACCTGGTCTCTACTAAAAATATAAAAATTAGCCGGGTATGGTGGTGGGCACCTGTAATCCCAGCCACTCATGAGGCTGAGACAGAAGAATCATTTGAACCTGGGAGGCGGAGGTTGCAGTGAGAATCATTTGAACCTGGGAGGCAGAGGTTGCCGTAAGCCAAGATTGTGCCACTGCACTCCAGCCTAGGCGACAAAGTGAGACTCCTTCTCAAAAAAAAAAAAAGAAAAAAAAAAAAGAAAAAGAAAGAAAAGATAATTTTATAAAATTAGGAAATAATATTAGTGATTATGTTGAATTTTAACTTCAAATTCTAGAAAACTTTCTCTGGCATCATTATTAGACAGCTCTTGTGTAGTGGGTAGCAGACCCAGATTGCATGGTTATTGATTTTTCAGAGACACTTTTTGAGTTTATTCTGTGGCAGAAAGGGGAACTGCTTCCTCCCCTGTCTCATGTCTGCATACGAGCTTGTCTTTACAATAAGCAGAAGTAGTAGAAATGTTTGAAAGCTTGAAAATAAGCTTTTTGCTTCACATGATCTAGAATTTTCAAAATTAGAAAAATGTGCTTACTGCTTGCCCTTCTGAAACTAGGAAAATATGCCTTGTGTTTACCAGTTGTGTGGTTGGGAAACCGGCCAAGGGCAGCAGGCTTTTGAAAATAGTTGCATTTAGCATAATTTCCATTGCCCTCTGCCAATTTCATATCTGTTACATCTGATCAGTTTAAAATAAGGGACATCCTAAGCCTGGAGGTGGTCCTGGGATGGTAATTAGAATTTCTGTGTTGTCAGTATTCTTTTTTTATTTTTTGAGCACACAAGAAATTTATTGAAAAAGTCTTGGGATCAATACTTGTATAAGGAAAGGGAAGGGAACAAAGCACAATTGGGCAGAGGCAGAAGATGACTTCAACAAAGGCCACCTGTTGTCACTAGTTTTTATTTTTTTAGTTTGAGAAGGAGTCTCACTCCATCACCCAGGGTGGAGTACAGTGGTACAATCTGGCTCACCGCAACCTCTGCCTCATGGGTTCAAGTGGTTCTTTTGCCTCAGCCTCCTGGGTAGCTGGGATTATAGGCATGTACCACCACACCTGGCTATTTTTGTCTTTTTAGTAGAGATGGGGTTTCATCATGTTGGTTGGCCAGGCTGGACTTGAACTCCTGACCTCAGGTGATTTGCCCCTGTTGGCCTACCAAAGTGCTGGGATTACAAGCGTGAGCCACTGCACCCGGCGTGTTGTCGGTGTTCTTAGACACAGACACTAACTATAGGTTGACAGCCTCGCAGCAAGGACTAAAGGAAGGAGTAGAACTGAAATGTGCTTGAGTATCTATGGCAGTCAGTGAAAACTTGATGGGAATCATGGTCAGTCAAATGCTCTGCAGTATTTCAAAAGTTGTATGGGATTTGAGAGGTTTTCGGTCCATCACTCACCTTAGGTTGTTCTACAACCATGTCAGCCTGCACCAGTTTAAACTAACAGGGCATTTAATAATGGTTTAATAAAGAGCCTGCATCATTCATTCAGTCAGTAAACACTGGCTGTCATGTTTCAACACTGTGAATGCAAAGTGAGCACCATAAAGAGAGGGTCCTCTTCTTTCAAAGCTTGTGGTCCACTGGACCATATATGAAGAAGAATAGTTTCGGCCCAGAAAGGCAATTAAGTAAAATATGACCAAGAAGAGGCTCTCTAGTGGGTTTGGTATAAAGAAAAGATAAGACTGACTTAGAACTGGACTATCAGTAAGAAAGCCTGGCTTTCTGGTACTCTGCTCTAAGGCAAGTAAAACGGAGAATTCCAAAATCTGAAATTAAAAGAACGTAGTTCTGTGCCTTAGTTAAATATCTATACTTACAGATAAGTAGCATAAATGCTTTCCCCCATATTTTAGCCCAATTCTACTTAAAGACAACATAAATTGCAAAAGAGTGAGGATGTTGTTCCTGTAATAAAATTGGTTCCTGGAATTCAGATTCTGGATTCCTGTTTGCCAAATCATGTGTCCTACTCTTGAGAAAACGAGTTGGACTCTGGATTTTTTTTTTTTTTTTTTTTTTGCAAGAGGGCAAGATTGTGGGAGACATTGAGTTAATGCAGCCTGCACGTTCTAAATGTCCTGTCAATGTGCCTTGTGCTTTGATACATTCTGCGGTTCAGTAAAGAGACCTGATGCCTTGACTATTTGTACTGGTACCTGTTTTAAGATCTTCACAGCTGTATTGATGTGAAGTTCTCCAGAAGACTTCAAGGACCCAGCTTCCGATCTTTGTAATCCTGTTGTGCTTGTCTCTCTCTGCATGAAATGCTTCCAGGTATTTTTGCAAGGCTACCAGTTACATTTGACCAGTCTGTGCAATGGGTCAAAATTACAAGAAATGATTCAACTTGGTGACCAAGAAGCTGCCGTGCTTTGTGGCCTACCAAGGGAGAAGCTGGCTGCAGCAGAGCGAGTACTTCGTTCCAACATGGACATCCTGAAGCCGATCCTGGTGAGTAGACTTGCTCAGGGGAGAAACGTCAAGCACTCATGCTTTCGGAATGTGAGGTTTTTCCTTGGACAACATGACTTTGTTTTTGTAGAAAAGTACTGCTCGCTGGGAATTTGTGATATCATTTAGTTCAGTGGTGTTCTAAGTGTTGGTAGTGTTCTTTCAGACTTTTGGGCCATCTCCTAAAGCATGAATGGGAAGAATAAGCTGGGTGTGGCTGAATTTAAGCCAAATGTTTTTTGTGCTTATTTCAATCAGAGAAGACCTACTTTTTCATGTTTTTAATATTATGATACTAAGCAAGAGTTCATCAACACTATAATACTAATATTATAATACTAAGCAAGAATAAAGAGTTCTTCAGATTAAAAAAAAAAGTCTTGACACCATTGTTAGGAACATGGATATCTATTCATGTTTAAAAATTCATCATAAAGATGACATTGTGAGCTGTCACAGTTGGGAGGCCCTGGAATTAGATGAGACTGCACTAATTAGCTTAATTACTAATAAAATTGCAAAGTAAAATTCCAACAAAGTTTTTTCAGCCTCAGAATCAATAGTTCAGAGAAGCAGTCTATGAGAATTCCCATACATTCTTAACCAAAGAATGCGGGTGAGCCTGACCAATTTGGTTATTAGAGTGTTGTATAGAGTTCCAGAACAACTATGTCTCTAGGTTTTCTGAGAGCTCTGGTGAAATTCCTCTCTCTACTCCAAATATCATCATTTAATATCCAGGATTTTGGTTTTCTACTTACCAGATAGTATTCTGATTTGGCAGTAGATACTCTTAAAACCAGGGAAAGATCCCTGGAGGAAGGATGTATCTGGAAAGAGATGTTCCTTTTTATAATAAAATGGAATTGTAATACTCTTGGACTTTGTGGGGCATGAATTCTTTACAGAGAGTTGGAAACTAGGAATATTCAGTTTCTGGACCCTGTACCCAGATTATACCCTAGAATGTGACCTTAGAAACACACCTCAAGGTTCATACCTATCAAAAAGTTCTTGTATTGGCCGGGCATGTCGCCTGTAATCCCAGCACTTTGGGAGGCTGAGGTGGGTGGATTACCTGAGGTCAGGGGTTCAACACCAGCCTGGCCAACATGGTGAAACCTCATCTCTACAAAAATACAAGAATTAGTCAGGCATGATGGTGTGTGTCTGTAATTCCAGCTACTTGGGAGGCTGAGGCAGGAGAATCACATGAGCCCAGGAGGCAGAGGTTACAGGGAGCTGAGATCCACCTCACTCTGTTGCCTAGGCTGGAATGAAATGGCGGGATCTCAGCTTATTGCAACCTTCGCCTCTTGGGCTCAAGCGATTCTCATGCCTCAGCCTCCCAAGTAGCTGGGACTGCAGGCGCCTGCCACCATGCCCAGTTGCCTTTTCTATTTTTAGTAGAGATGGGGTTTTACCATGTTGCCTAGCTGGTCTGGAACTGCTGAGCTCAAGTGATCCGCTCAAATTGGCCTCCAAAGTGCTGGGAATTAAAGGCATGAGTCACTGTGCCTGGCCCCATGTTGTAATTTAAAGTAAGATATATTTCTCTATGGGGATCTTTGCAACCCAAAGTAACTGGCTTAAAAAGTTAGAGAAGCTGACTTGTGCAGACTTTTGCAGCCTGTTGGTCTTTTTTGTGATAGGAGACATAGAGGGTGAAAGATTATTATAAATGTCACAAAAATTTATTACAAAACCATTTCCTTGGACTGTTTTGGGCTGCTTTACAAGGTAGAAATGCTCCCACTTTCAGTTAAAATGATTGAAATTTTTGGGGAAAAAAACGACTGTTTTTAGAAGACATAGTAACTTGTTCTGGTGCTGTGCCCATTCATTCCATTCATTTCAGTTTACTCATTAAACACTTACTGTGTACACAACCGGGTAAAATCCCTCTACTCACATAATGTCTGAATTACACTCAAAGTAGAATGAGGGGTTAGCCCTCATCATCTGACAATTAACAGCTCAGGTTTCAGCTTGACAGTATCTCTCTGGCAGGATTGGCAGCATGAGGGAGTGCAGGGAAATGCACCTTCAGAACTGTCCGCCATACTGCATCGCCTCCTGCTGTGTCGTGGTTGTCCCTTGTGGATCCATTGGTCTATGACCAGGTGCTGATTAAGTTGGCTTCTTTTTTTTTTTTTTCCCCACAATGAAAGAAATCTTTATCTCCTCTCCCCTGCAAAAAAATTCTATGGAATATTTTATGGATTAAGTTGGCTTCTACCAGGTGCTTTCTGCACATCTCTTTGGTTTGTGGAGCATCTAGGTCCTGGTCCTGCCCCTCTGCTGTTACTAAGAGACCTCTCTTCAAAATGGGGCTCTTAAATTAGAATGTAATGAGTGATCAGGACTGTTTTGTATCAAGGTGATTTTTGAGGAAGGCTTTGGGGTGAAATGACTTCCAAACATTTTGAAATGTGACTCTTACTTATTGAATGAAGCAGGGCCTTAATTGGAGTGTTGGGACTGATAATTCGCTTTGCATTAAGCAGCCTTTTTCTGTTGCTGCTTGGTTGAAATTTCAAGATTTGTGATGGTGGGTGGGTGTGACGTGTGTTGACATTGCACGTGGGCACTTAACGGCACCAAGAACTGCAGCAGCCAGATGCCAGGCCCAACATCAGGGGGAGAGAAACTGTTCTTTCAATATGTGCTTCTGTACCCAAAGTGGAATTACACGAGACACATATTTTGAAACATTTCTTCTTTTGTGTGTGTGTGTGTGTTGGCGGGGGGTCGGGGGGGCGGTTTCCCTGTTTCCAGCCAAGGGTATTGTGACTTTCTCCTGGGCCTCTTTCAGAATCTGCGTGATCTCTGGAAAGCGGTGTTGTGGCAACATGGGGAAAATGTGGCAGCATGGAGGGCCGGCTGGATCTGGGCTGGAATACTGCATTTGAGTATTTTACCGGCATTGATGTTGGATAGATTATTTGGTCCCCGTAAGCCTCGGTTTTCTCCTCTTCGATGTATAATTTGTTCGACTCTTTGTTGTGATTATTGGTTATACATACGAAGAGCCTGGCTGCAGCCTGGCACATAATAGGTACTCAGTAAATACAAGTTGATAATTTAATTGACATAAGTAATAGGAATTATGTCCTTGAAAACAATTGCTGTCATGATAGAAGTTTTCAGCCAGGTACAGTGGCTCACACTTGTAATCCCAGCACTTTAGGGGGCTGGGGTGAGTGGATCACTTGAGGACGGGAGTTCAAGACCAGCCTGGCCAACATGGCAAAACCCCCTCTCTACTAAAAATACAAAAATCTGCCAGGTGTGGTGGTGCACACCTGTAAACCCAGCTACTCAAGAGGCTGAGGCATGAGAATCACTTGAACCTGGGAGATGGAGTTTGCAGGGAGCTGAGATCATGCCACTCTACTCCAGTCAGGCCCCTGGCGACAGAGCAAGACTCTGTCTCAAAAAAAAAAATAAATAAAATAAAATAATAAGTTAAAAAAATGAAAAAACACAAGTTTTCTTCTGTAGATCACTGTTAGAACTCAGATCAAGCGAAGTGGTCCTGGCGAATATTTCAAAGAAAGACTGCATTCTTGTTCAGGCATCGTCAAGGCCTTTCACCCAAAGATTCTTTTTTATGCCTTAGTCTATGCCTTGTGTAAAAATTAATACTGGATGTCAGAATGCTGTTGTGTTTTTAAAGTTTCCTGGGATTAAGAGCAATTTCCATTAGGTGTTAGCTTTTACTTAAAAACCTATGCACTGAGCAATATTTACTGAGTGCTTATTGTGTGTCAGAAATTTTCTAGGTGCTGGACTGAACTCAAAAGATGGCCTTTTGATGCATACAAAGGTGGGTGGATAGATGAACTATCATCTGTGGGATAAATGCACTTACTCATGAGGGAGACTTGTTAGGGAGTGCTCATTGTATTTGTACTGTTGAGGTAACAACTTCTAGGAGGAGCTCAGGGCCACCTGGCGGGGGCTTCTCTTGTCTTGCTGCTCAGCAAGGTGCATTTGGCTATAGGGTGTGCTGGGCAGATGAACTTTTCCTAACTTTCCCTTGAAGTGAGCACGGGGCCGCTCTCCTGTCTCACAGAAACCTCCGCTCTGTTTTGGACTGCAGGAAGGAGCCATCGTAGTGGACCAGAACATTTTGGCCAGAGAGATTGATTTGCTTCTGTTGTCAAGGTCCTCGCTGATTGTATTGGCCTTTTTTATTGCTACTATATAAGAAGTCACCATATACTTAGTTTATCACCACATAAATCTATTATTTCATAAGGCCAGAGCTTACCTAGGTCTACTCTTAGAGTCTCACGGGGCTGATATCGAGGTGTTTGTGTGGGCTGTGTGTCTTTCTTGGGGGGATTCTTTTTGGTGGGCTCTGAAGATGAATCTGCCTTGGAGCTCATCCAGGATGTCAGCTGGATTCAGTTCCTTGCAGTTGTAGGACTGAAGTTCCCTTGCTGGCTGTCAGCAGGGGCTGGTCTTTGTTCCTAAAGGCTGCCATCATTCCTTCTTTTTAATATTACTGTTAAGTTCTGGGGTACGTGTGCAGAGCGTGCGTGTTTGTGACATAGATATACAGGTACCATGGTGGTTTGCAGCATCCTGCTCCTCTGCTTCTGCCCCCTCATCTACATGAGGTGTTTCTCCTAATGCTATTCTCCCTAGCCCCCATCCCCCAACAGGCCCTGGTATGTGATGTTCCCCTCCCTGTGTCTATGTGTTCTCATCATTTAACTCCCACTTATGAATGAGAACATGTGGCGTTTGGTTTTCTGTTCTTGTGTTAGTTTGCTGAGAATGATGGTTTCTGGCTTCATCCATGTCCCTGCAAAGGACATGAACTCATCATTTTTTATGGCTGCATAGTATTCCACGGTGTATATGTACTGGATTTTCTTTATCCAGTCTATCATTGGTGGGCATTTGGGTTGGTTCCAAGTCTTGCTATTAGGAACAGTGCTGCAGTAAACATATGTGTACCTGTGTCTTTATAATAGAATGATTTATAATCCTTTGGGTGTATACCCAGTAATGGGATTGCTGGGTCAAATGGTATTTCTAGTTCTAGATCCTTGAGGAATCACCACACTGTCATCCACAGTGGTTGCACTAATTTACACTCCCACCAACGCTGTGAAAGTGTTCCTGTTTCTCCACATCCTCTCCAGCATCTTGCCATCATTCCTTCTTACGCTTTTCATGTGGCCTCTCTCCTGCAAGTGGGTTGTGTATCTCTCACACTTTCAATCTCTGCCTCCTTCTGTCACATCTCTCTGTCTCTAGTCAGAGAAAGTTCTTTACTTTTAAGGGCTCGGGTGGTTAGTTTGGGCCTATTCACATAATACAGGATAATCTAGGTTCATAACTTTACTTAGATCTACACAGTGCATTTGCCATGAAATGTGCATATTCGCAGACTCCAGGATTGGGGCGTGGACATCTTGGGGTGGGGGGTGGCATTCAGCCCACTACAGCTCTCTTGATTGGAAACAATAATTGATCGTGTATTTGAAGTGTTTCCACAGTGCCATTGGCTTTTATTGAACCCTCTGCAGCTCTCTGCTTTATCTTGCCCATATTCTGAAAGTGACTCTGAAGCATTACCTGTTAGCCAGGCGTCCCCAAACTACGGCCCGTGGGCCGCATGCGGCCCCCTGAGGCCGTTTATCTGGCCCCCCGCCCCACTTCAGGAAGGGGCACCTCTTTCATTGGTGGTCAGTGAGAGGAGCACAGTATGTGGCGGCCCTCCAACGGTCTGAGGGATAGTGAACTGGCCCCCTGTGTAAAAAGTTTGGGGATGCCTGTGTTAGGGTTTTTAATGTACAAGCCATACAGAGATGACTTTGTGAGCAGAGCATCTCTGAACAAGGTATAAGAATTCATAAAAGAAAATCCATCAAATGTTTATTGTATGTCTGCTTTATACCAGCACTGTTCTAGGCACTGAAGTTCAACCACAAACAAGACAGATGTGATGCACTCGGAGCTTTCATTCTAGTGGGCATTGAGTAGCAGCCTTAAGGCTGAGACTGGGACTTTGAGGAATTCTTTGTAGGTCCTGGGTCTGCAGAGTGAGAGCTGTCCCCTCGTCCCAGTTCCACTGGTGACCTCTCCACTAGCTCCCTGACAGCAGCCTTTGCCAACACAGACACTGTAGACCGTACTGGGAGGAATGTGGGATTGAATGAGTTAAACGGGCTCTATCCCTGGCTCACCATTGTCTCACTGATGTGAAAATGGTGTCTGATCCTTGAACTTGGAAGGGCAGGCGTGCAGATTTAGCTCTACCTCAATAGCGTGGAGAAAAAAGGAAGTTATTTTTGTGGAGCCAGCGGTTTCACAGAAACTGTTCACATGTCTTCCAGTGCGCCCAGCACATTCCCACCAAGGTGGAACTTGGTTCATGAGAGAAAGAAGGTAATGTGAGGGTACCCCGAGGCTCCCAGCGGACAAGTCATCTCATAGCTGGGCTGTGTATAGATAGGAGCAGATGGATAAGGAGTGAACAAAGTCATGCTTGTCTTGAGGGGTCTTTATTTAGCTTACAAGGACCCAGAATACAGATGGGGCTTGTTATCTTCTGCATCACGGCTTTTTAGGGCAAGATACTGCAACTTGTTTCATGTTGTCCTTAAAGTGTCTGTGTGGCTTTTTGCAGGAGAGAACATTTGGTCTTTGTGTTTTCCTGTCTGGAACCCAGACTTTTGTTAGAAAGTATCAGATTTTGCTTGGCTTTGTGTGATTTTACTGCCCACCGGCTTACTTGCTTTCTCCCAGCAAGCAGCCGCAATCCTCATGGTTTGGTGTTCCGTGGAATGACACGCTGTGTAGATTTATGCTTCGGACTCTCTGTTCACCTGATTCTTAACGGGAAAAGAGCACTAGCTGGAAGATATGACTACTCAACTCCATCTGTACAGTACTTTTACCTTAGCTATACTATTTCTTCCTTGAAAATTACTGCCATACCTAAGATACAGGTTTAATGTTTTCCCCCTGAATTATGTGGTAGTAGATGTATTTAACTATATTTAGAAACAGCAAAAAGTAAAGTGGTGGAATGCATTAAACACGTCAAATTTAAAAGCTAATAATTGTTGAATTATTTTTTAAAAGATTAGAACGTTCCTTAGAAATTGTTTTATAATTTCCTACTTCAATAAAAAAAATTAAAATGTTTCCCAGAAGAAATCTTTACTGTCAAATAAATCACTGGAAAGAGTTAGTGATTACTTCTGGGTGGTGATAGTCTTTGATTTGTGGTTTACTTGTTTTCGGTTTGAGCTAAAACATACTAATTCCAGCCTGAATTGGATTTTGCATATGGGTAAAGTGAAGTAGAGATTTATGTCTACTTTATGAAGATATTTAAGGGACATTTGAAATGTTTCAGTGAACACATTGCAACATGCATTCCCAGGAGGAAAACAAAGTCATGTATTGTGTTGAAAATACCATTCCAATATATGTATACCCACATCTCATTTTATTTAATCATAGAATTCCTGAAAAATTTGATGTACATGAAGTTTTTAGTAACTGAAAATATTTTCAATTGCGTTTTAATTGCACAGATGTGTTTTCTACTTCTGTTTAGCTGTGACTCCTAAAGCACTAGTAATGTTATCGTCCAGTCTTCATTTTATGTAGTGATAATGGATTAACAAACATATTCATTCATTTAGTAAACATTTATTGAGCCCTAATCAGTGCCATGCTCTGGGCCAGGGAGGCAATCATGTGCAAGGTCCAGCCCTCTCTGTTTCTGTCCTGGTTGGGGAATGGGTGGGACAGACCAGGAAAGGAGCAGCTGCTGTGTAGAGCAGGAGACTCTCTGCGGGGTGCGATGCAGGCCCTGAAGGGGCCTCCTACTGCTGTCTTTCCAGTGAGGAAGGAAGCATCCTCTAAGGAAGGACCTAAAGAATGGATGTCAGCCAGGTAAAGGACAGGGAGTAGAATGTTCCAGGTAGAGGACATAGTATGTGCATTGGTCCAGAGAGGAGAGGGAAAAGAAGGTGGCATTTAGGGGAACTGTATCTGATGGACATAGTTCCGCATGGAGCAGATATAGCTGTGGGGAGTTTGATGGGAGAAGGAACAATGAGATATGATGCTGCAGAGGTGGGCAAAGGTCAGCTGAGGCAGGTCTGTCTTCATGCACCATGTGAGGATACAGGGCCTCATTCTCAGAGCAAGGGGAGCCATTAAAGGCTCCACAGACTGACTTGATGAGGTGAATGCAAAACAGCATTTGTGTGACTGTGAATGACCTCTGGAGCGGAACTCCCATTAGTGCATCTCCCATCCTACTCCTGCGCTTCTCCCTTTTCGTTTTTCTTCTAGAAACACTTACTGGGTGGCTAATTGTTGCATGCCCAGAACTGTGCTAGATATACTGAGATGAAATAAGACACCATCTCAAAGATTAAAGCCAAAGCTTACAGCCTTTAAAAGTTTTCTTCAGCCCCTCTTGACTTAAGTCAGAAGCTCATGAGGATGGAAAGAATATAATAAAGCCATCTCTTAGACCCCGAAAGAATGTGGCACAACAACCTTTGTCTTTCTGGGGCCAGTGTAGCAGAATGTCATGCTCTTAGGAAACGTTGTATGTTTTGATTAACACATTTTGCAGAAGTGGGTGGGAGCTCTTAAGTAATACAGTAAGCATTTGCGCATTCTTCCTCTAATATTACAGTATTAAGTTATGGCCCAAAAATATTGACTCATACATGAATTCCTGTTAGCTTAACTCAGAAAGTATAGTCCCTCACTAAAGGTTTTATTTTTTTTTTCTTTTTCCCATTTCCTTTACTTCATATAAGAAAGTCACTTGCCTCCTGGGTGCAGTGGAGAATCATAGCCAAGAGAATGTTTTTGGTTAGAAAAATAATAGTAGGAATTCCAAGCTGTGAATTGTTTACTGAAGCTCTTTGGAAAGAGGATTTGGCAAGCTTTGTCTGCCTTCGTGCAGTAAGCGCGAGCAGAGGAGCACAGCTAATAGTAGGTGTAGACACATGATTCTTGGACCATATTTTGTGTTCTAGCTTCAAGGCATGAATTCTTTCCTGGGGTTAATTTTATTCAAGGAAGTTATCTGTCTGTTAGATCTTATATGTGCTCAGGCTAACATAGATTCTTTACCCTTCCTTTGTTCCTGCCCAACTGTCCTTCCTCTTTTATTTTTCCACTGAATTAAAAAGAAAGTTATGGAATAGTTTCAGTGTGAAAATAGGTACAGAGAATAACATGAAGAACACTCCTGGCTGGGCGTGGTGGCCCACGCCTGCAGTCCCAACACTTTGGGAGTCCAAGGCGGGTGGATCTCTTGAGATCAGGAGTTGGAGACCAGCCTGGCCAACATGGTCAAAACCCATCTCTACTAAAAATACAAAAACTAGGGCCGGGCGCGGTGGCTCAAGCCTGTAATCCCAGCACTTTGGGAGGCCGAGGCGGGTGGATCACGAGGTCAAGAGATCGAGACCATCCTGGTCAACATGGTGAAACCCCGTCTCTACTAAAAACACAAAAAAGTAGCTGGGCATGGTGGCGCGTGCCTGTAATCCCAGCTCAGGAGGCTGAGGCAGGAGAATTGCCTGAACCCAGGAGGCGGAGGTTGCGGTGAGCCGAGATCGCGCCATTGCACTCCAGCCTAGATAACAAGAGCGAAACTCCGTCTCAAAAAAAAAAAAAAAAAAAAATACAAAAACTAGCCAGGCATGGTGGTGAGCATCTGTAATCCCAGCTATTCGGGAGAGGCAGAAGAACTGCTTGAACCCGAGAGGCAGAGGTTGCAGTGAGCCGAGATCGCAGCACTGCACTCCAGTGACAGAGTGAGATTCTGTCTCAAAAAAAAAAAAAAAAAAAAATGAACACTGCTGTACCATCATCCATCATTTTGCCATGCTGACTTCTGGTTCTTTTTAAGAAATAAAACATTACAGGTACAGCTGATGCCACCTTTGTTTCACTAGCTCTTTTTTCAGAAATAACTCCTGTCTTGCAGTTGGATGTTTTTATCCTCTATATCATGTATACTTACATCCTGTGAATAACAATATTCGGTACTGGCCTGAGTGTGCGCACGTTGTGTAAGTGTGCACACTGGCCTGCCACTTCATTCAGGGATTATGTTCTTGAGATTTATCAATGTTGATACATGTGGAATCTGGTTAATTTTAGACGCAGTATTCTATTTTTATAGTGAACTTTAAAAAACCCCTTGCTTCTAGTCTTTGGCTTATTTTTTCAGGTTATGGGATATTTGGATGCACAGAAAAGTAAAATTAAGTCATAAGCAAAATATCTGGACTAATCCAAGCCTTAAACTTGATGCGGAATTTGCATTGTGTGTGTTTTGCTAACCCTGTGGTATCAACCCATGCTTGCTGTGTAACTCCAGCCAGTATTCTTTTGAAAATAGAAATTTGTTTGTATCGACTACAGGTTTCCAATATTGTTGGTGAATACAGAGCACTTAATCTCAGATAAGGGACTAGTTTAAAAAGGATTCTAACAATGGCATTGACCACTCTACCTTACTACTTATGGATGGGTTCAGCCAATGTTTCTGATAGAGACCGAATCCCATAACAGTCAAATTAAACAAGGAAATAAACCCACAGGACAGGCTGCTGATAAGAAGATCATTTCATAAGATACGGCATCGAATTGGTGTCTGCTAATGTAAAGGTCTGTTGGCCACAGCAAATTTAACACGGACCGATGTTTACATCTGTGGTCAACTACATTCCTGGGTTAAACTGTCATGCTGTTGGCTCAGCTGTGTGCCTGGAGTTTTGCTGAAGTGTGGAGCTTTTAAAACAACAAGAATAAGCTTGCTCCAGAGTTAAGATATCTAATCTAAAAATTCTAAAGGAAAAACTGTTGCCCATGAAGATGTAATTTTATTCAGATGGAGAAGACGTATGATAAAAACAACAGACGCATTCACTGGTTTGTATCCTTCAGGGGACAGATGACTGGCAAAGGTGATAATGGGTGAACATTGGGTCAGGTTTTTAGAAACATCTGCACTTGGTGACTGCTGTACCTAATTGGTGTGACAAACCTGGCTCCCCATGTGTTTGGCACCATCTTGGAGCCTACTCAAAGCCAGGTGAACGGAGTGGCCTCTTCACTGCTTCGGAGTCTGAAGCAGATAGGAGGATGTGGACCAGACGTTGAATGTACCACCAGGCACGTTGGCGCAAAGCATACTGGGAAGGGAGGCTTTGTGAACATGGTGCTGCTTCTCAAACATTAGTGTGCAAAAGAATCTGCTGAGGGTATCACACTCTTAAACTTCTTATCCAGTAGGTCTCAGGTGGCTGAGAATCTGCATTTTGTTTTGTTTTGTTGTTTTTTTCCCTGAGACCAAGTCTCACTGTGTTGCCCAGGCTGGAGTGCATTGGCACAGTCTTGGCTCATTGCAGCCTTCACCTCCCAAGTTCAAGCAGTTTTCCTGCCTCAGCCTCCCTAGTAACTGGGATTACAAGCATGTGCCACCACACCTAGGTAGTTTCTGTATTTTTAGTAGAGAGGGGGTTTTGCCATGTTGGCCAGGCTAGATTCACCTGATTCAGCCTCCCAAAGTGCTGGGATTACAGGCGTCAGCCACTGCGCTGGGCCTGAATCTGCATATTTAACAAGCACCACAGATGGTTCTGATACAGTAGCTCCCCAGATCTCACTGTGTTGGTGAGTCCCAGTCATTCACAACTCTGCCATAATTTTGGTCCTATTCAGTGCAGCTAGTACCATTTTTAGTTAATATTTTCTTGAAATAAAGTCAGTTCTTTTAAATGATTAAATTTATAAGGGAAACTATACTTCTGTTGTAAAAACAACATACCTGCCTTAAAGAGAAGGTACATAATAAATATACATTAAGATAAAGATGCGTATGTCTGTGTGTGTGCACATGTAAGTATACACATACACACCATAGCTACTCATGAATTTTCCTTTAGGTTTTTCAACTTGAATGTCAACTTTAAGGCCAGTTAATGTAAGATATATGTGTGTATATAGGTTTATACATACTGACATATACATAAATACATGCAAGGATGCATATAGTATATCTACATACAAGTGATTACGCAAATAGTGTATATTTAATTCACTTAGTATTATCTTTTATTTTGCAGTTTAGCAAACGCTCAGTACAAGCAAAGGATTAGAAGGGGAGAAAGGCATTTTATCCCCAGCCTTTCAGGAATTAGGATGAGGATGTCTTCATCTGGCAGTGAGGCATAATTAGACTATTAGAAATAGCTGGCTGGGTGTGGTGGTTCACACCTGTAATCCCAGCACTTTGGGTGGCCAAGGCGGGCAAATCACAAGGTCAGGAGTTTGAGACCAGCCTGGCCAACATGAGACCGCCCCTGCAATCTCTACTAAAAAGTACAAAAATTAGCTGGACATGGTGGCAGGTGCCTGTAGTCCCAGCTACTTGGAAGGCTGAGGCAGGAGAATTGCTTGAGCCAGGGAGGTGGAGGTTGCAATGAGCTGAGATTGCAGTACTGCACTCCAGCCTGGGTGAAAAAGTGACAATCTGAAAAAAAAAAAAAAATAGAAAAGAAAGGAAATAGCACGGTGGAATGTGGCGGATGTGCTGTGTGATGATAGCTGTAACTCTCTGCCTAGCAGAGGAAGGACATTCCGATAGGCGAAAAAGTTCAAGACCTTGCCAAGAAAGAGAGAAAGGATATTTGTCTTTTTAAGAACTTGAAAACCCTGTTTGTAGACAAGAGCCCTCCAGTTTTGGCAGTAAACTTTCAGGTAAGGGAAGAAAACGGCAGGGGATGGCATTATTGACAGTTGTGAGGACTTACCATGTGCCAGGCGCTGTGCGAGGAACCTTGTACATATCTTCTAGTTTTAGTGCTCATAAAAACTCTGTGATTGTGCACAGCATTTTAAACTTTGCTGTATCGCGGAGAAAATGGAAGGATGGGGAATTCGAGTCATTTGCTCAGGGTTCTGTAGCTACCTCAGGTTCCCATGTCTGCAGAATTGGGGCATAGGGTGATGGGGGAGAGTAAGTCACAAGAATTCTAAGAATCTTATTTCCACTCAGTCTTTATAAAAGAAGTGGATTAACTACCACATTTTAAGTTTTTACTTAAATTTACATTACGTCAATCTGGCATTTCTGGTTTCGCCCTGGTTTGTTGTTTTGTTTTGTTTTGCTAAACAATCTTGAACATGTGTCATCTTGTAGGCCTAATGTTAAACACAAAAACACTTTACCTCCTATAGCTTTCAGTTGATGTCTGTCAGTCTGCGATAGTTTTCCAGGCAGCAAGTTCTCTGTAGGCTCGGCTTCCAGTGTGTTAACCTTTAGTTATAAGGCAAACCCAAAGGGAGAAAGTAGGAACAAAACACCTCACCTGTTGTTGCTCATGAGTTACTCTCGATGGAAGGAACAATCATGAACACCGTCTGCGTGTTGTATCACAGAGGCCTCCCTGAGTCTAGCGTTTAAGGGAGACCACGTGGGCCCCTCTAAGGACTGTGAATGTGGGAAGACTGGGACTCTGGTGAAGAATACATTCCCGAAGAGATCAGCTGGACAAGTTCTTCCATAGGACCTTTAGGCAGGGTTTCTCAGAAATGCCCATTCAGGATTATGCTTGGATATTGTAATGATCAGAATGATACTCAATCTCTTCTACATTTGGAGTTCTCTTGAAAAAAACAAAAACAAAAAACATCCCAGGCCACTATTTCTCAGAGAAAGTCACAGCCACTTCCAGGCATTTTCTTGTGTAGTCTACATTACAATTTCACAGCAGTCTCTGATATGAAAAATGTCAAAATAGCCCAACCTTGTCTAGATTTCAGAGATGTCTGACATGATACTGAATAAAACAATACCCATAGAAACATCAGGAAAGGTAGATTTCCCCTGGAGACTTTTTTCCTACTTGACAAATAAGAGTGATGAAACTGACCCCATGTCTTTTTCTCTTTGGAAGCTTAAACACTCAGAACCCAACTTGAGGCTCCTCAGCTATAGCAATTCTGATTTCATAGTCTGTAAATTACTGTTCTCTTTTTTCTTTAGCTTATGCTTTCGACCCTGATTTATCTTTTCCCTGTTCTAATGAATTATTGTCTTATATCTGCTGTGCAGTTAGGTAACATATAACTAAATTAAATATATGAATTAAATATATGAATTGATACATACAAAGATTTGACTAAAACTAGACATAAAAATAAGCGTTCTTCATTAAATTTCCAGTGTTAGAAAAGTGACAGAATTCCATCTTTCCTACTTTTGACAGCTTTAAACTTTATATTTTCTTCCTTTCTTTGAGCCATCATTAACTTGCTTCTCAAAGCCATTCCCATATTAGCCCATCTTGCAGACTCAGACAGATTTGGAAATTTGCAGTCAGAGTTGTATTGGACACATCCCCCCAGCCCACATGAGATCCTTTTTATCTATTGCATGTGAACTAGTTTTAAGTAAAATATTCCTACATCATTTAAAACCATTAATCAAAGAATGATTTTGAAAAAAACAAAATGCAAACTTACAGTTAGAAATAATTGTAGTGTTTTTAGTTTTGGTTAGAAATCTGTTTCTTGTTTGTTAAACTCAAGATTGTGAACAGTTTTAATTCACTTGTTTATTTCCAGTAGAGATTTCAGGTTTACATTTGGGCTCAGAAACAACGTTTTCTCTCTCATTACAGAAAGGACTAAACTCTACGTCTCCCCTCCCGGGCAAGGAGCTGGCTGAAGCCACAAAAACATTGCTGCATAGTCTGGGGACTCTGGCCCAGGAGGTAAGTTGTGTCTTTCCAGTACCAGAAAGTGGACCGTCCACTGTATCAGTTTTTTTCAATTCAGAGTTTGCCAAGAGGCCCTTTAGATTTTAATATCACATGAGATGAAATACCAATTTTCGAAGCATAGGTGATCTAAAAAATAATGTTTTGATTTCCTTATTTTAGAAATGAAGAAACCAAAACTCTTAGATGTCTCAGAGCTAATAAATTAGGGGCCAACAGCTGGATATCTAGTTTAGAACCTTCTCCATTTTTTCTTTTTGCCCTTAGGTAATCATACATTTATAAAATTTATAAAGAGGAGACTTCTATCTGTCACCGCCCATGCACTGCTTTTGTCTGTCCAGCAACTTCTCCGTGTTCCTTCTTCCGGTAGCAAGGCCAGACAGTCGTTTTACCAAAACATATGCTCGCTAACTAACAGAAATAACGTGGTACTCCTTGTAAGCATCTGGCTTCTGAGGTTCAACTATGAGAATATGGTCTCTTAATGAACGTTAAGCTGAGTTTGCCTTTTAGGTCCACATGTTGACAAATGTATCAGAGTAATCTCTGTCCTAGAATCAGAGGGTGTGTAGGCACTGGTAAAAGTAGTTAGCTCTGATTCCCAGCCAGTGTACACGCCTGCTTTCTGACTCACAGCCTTGTTTCAAATCAGACATTGGAAGCCAGGAACTGCCTGGTGTCCCTCTGCATAAGAAGCTGAGCCAGGGGGCAGGGGTCACAGACAATGCAGACTAATGTATAGGACATTGGAAAATAGTAATTTGTGAGGAAATTGTTTCAGACTTGGTCCACCCTTATTTTTAGCTGCTTCTCTAATCATTTTTCTTTTTCCAGTGCTTGTATCTAACCCATTTTTTTGGTGCTTGCATTATTTTTTCAAAGATCAAAATGAACTTTATGTTTTCTAACAGTAAGAGTATTACCTGTTCATAGTGGAAAATGCAGACCATTTGGAAAATAGCAGAAATGCTGAGATTAAACACTGTTGGCACTTTACTGTATTTCTTCCTGTCCTGTTCCATTTTCTTTCTTCGATTTCTGCTCACGTGTTTCTAATTGATGAGGTTTGACTTTTGGTTTCCCTTTCCAGAGGAGAAGCCCTTTTTCATTCTGCCATTTGTTACCCGGGTTATGGAGGCTGGCGACCTTTTACTAAGCAGAGAAGCTGGACCAACTGGGGTTCTTTCAGGGGGAGAATGAGAAAGAAACTGTTTTGCAAGTCCATAGCTATTTCTCTAGGGCCCTGTTAGCTGACATTGACATGCCTTGCATTGCTCTGCAGCTCCCCTCCCAGCCTCAATCCCCTTGTGCATTTCTGGCCTTAGAGAAAGCAAAGCAGGGGCTGGAACAGGGGAAGCTGCTTCTAAACTCAAGGTTTGGTTACAGCTGTTTTCGCTTACATCACTGGCCCTGTTTTTTGTCTGGCATTAAAAAAATTGGAAGCATGTGATGTTCCCATTGCGGATGTGGTGGAAACTCTCCAAGTGAACATATACATTTTTCTTGGCAGCCACTTCTTGTGCCCTGCTTGCCCCTGGTCCAGGACAAGCAAAGACCATCTGCTTCTTTCAATAGAACACCTCCAGGTCCCTTTGACCACAAGTTACTCATTGTCTAATTTGTAATTTCTGTGAGCTAAATGGGAGAAGAAAGTTGATAATTTTGACCAAAGCACAACCTTTGAAAGAAAAAGAAAAAGGTAGCGAATGTCTTCTGAGGAGCTGCCTTGGTTCAGACAGTGCCACCCATTTCCCTCCATGATCCACATGACAAACCTGAGTGGGTGGGTCTCATTGTGTCCATTTTGCAGATGGCACGAAGGCTCAGAAAGTTAGGCAACTTTTCCAGTCATCCCATGAATTAATTGACAAAACTGGGATTTGAACCCAGAACTGTGGGATTCCAAAGCCTGTGTTGTGGTCTGCTTTGTGGAAAAACTCCAGTAGCAACTGGAATAGAAAGGAGACTCTTACAAGGAAGAAAATATGCACTAGCAGAACCTGGAAATTGGGAGGAAATGAGGACTTGAGGAGTAAGATGAATGAAAGCCGACATAAGTTTCACATCTGGGTGATGGGAAGGGAGGAAAAGGAGGCAGCATCTCTGATGTCCACCTACCGCTGACCAGCTGCCTGGCATTGCTAGGTTTGGAGACTCAGCAGTGAACACACTAACTTCTCTGTTCTCTTGGGGCACGTGTAGGGTGAGAGACAGAAATAAACAGGTCAGTGTTTAATGCCACAGGAGGGATAGGTGCAGTGAAGGAAAATCAGGGTAAGGGGGATAGAGCATGAGAAGGTGCTGTTTTAAAGGGGGTGATGAGGGAAGCCCTCTCTAGGGTGACAGTTGAACCTGTAGGAAATGACAGCTGTCTGTGGAGAGAGAAGGAAACTCCAAGCAGGAAGAATGACAGATACAGAGACACTGATGCTAGGGCATGCCTAAGGAATGTGTTTAAGGACCAGGGAAGCTGAGCAAGTTGTTGGGGGGGGGGAGGGGAGGAGCTAGAGCAGGAGTGGGGAGTGCCATACAGGCCTGGCAAGACTTTGGATTCAGGCTGGGTGAGATGGGAATCCAGTGGAGGGTTTGGAGGGAGGGGATGTGATGAGATCTAGAGTTGAGACCATTTATACTCTGGTTGTTGGGTTGAGAAGAGATTGGGATGGGGGAAAGGGAAGACAGAGGACACTTCTGGATTGAGAAAACAGTAAGTCAGTTTCATTCATTCATTCATTCATTCAACCGATCATGTTCAAATACCACCGTCATCCATGGGCTAAAGGATGAAGAGCCGCCCCTCCCTGACAGTCAGGGAGCACCTCACAGGTAGTCTGGAGTGTGAGCGGAGGTGCAGGAGAAAGAGTAAGAGTTGTCCCCTAAAACAGGTGCACAGATACAGAGACACTGATGCTAGGGCATGCCTAAGGAATGTGTTTAAGGACCAGGGAAGCTGAGCAAGTTGTTGGGGGGGGGGGAGGGGAGGAGCTAGAGCAGGAGTGGGGAGTGCCATACAGGCCTGGCAAGACTTTGGATTCATGCTGGGTGAGATGGGAATCCAGTGGAGGGTTTGGAGGGAGGGGATGTGATGAGATCTAGAGTTGAGACCATTTATACTCTGGTTGTTGGGTTGAGAAGAGATTGGGATGGGGGAAAGGGAAGACAGAGGACACTTCTGGATTGAGAAAACAGTAAGTCAGTTTCATTCATTCATTCATTCATTCAACCGATCATGTTCAAATACCACCGTCATCCATGGGCTAAAGGATGAAGAGCCGCCCCTCCCTGACAGTCAGGGAGCACCTCACAGGTAAAGTCTGGAGTGTGAGCGGAGGTGCAGGAGAAAGAGTAAGAGTTGTCCCCTAAAACAGGTGCTGAGAAAAGAGTCAATGGTTTGGAATAACTCAGTAATTTATGGTGCTTCTTTAGAAAGATTTGCTGGCTTTATATGGGAGGAAATTTTTTTTTTTTGATTGGGGAGTGTTGGGATGAAGGTGAGGCTGCCTATGGAAAGAGGAGTGAGTGGCTTTTACTCACTATTGTTTAAAAATCTCTTGGGCTGTTCCAATAACCAATAAAAGACAAAATGGCCTGTCCCCTTTCTATCTGTATGCCCCCTAGAGGTTATGAAAAGATAAAGTTAGGAAAAGCTATCTACTTCACCTAACTGTGTGCTTGTGGAGTGTGCTAGATGCCCTCTCCCTGGGAAAAAAAAAACTCTGTGGCCTCTGACCCACCTGTGGAGAGCCTAGTTTCCATCTGGAGGCGGAAGGCAAAGCCTAGGACGCAGACAGTGCTGGACCGCACGACTCACGGGAACCAGCAGGCTGTAAGGCTGAAAGCGAGGCACACGGAGCTTCCCAGGCTGGGTGCTGGGCCTCGGGGCGCTTCCCCTCTGTGCTCTGGAGCTCAGTCTTCCCAGGAGGTGTGAACATGCAGTGACATTTCAAGGAATGCAGGGATTTATTAATGATTTATGGTGAAATGTTTGGAAATACAAAGTGCTCTATACATATTTAATAATAGCATTGGGGCTGAGAACTCCACAAAGTGCTGGAATGCATTTGTATGTAAGACAGAGCACTGCCCGGGTGATGGATGCTTGTTGAGTGGCAGTCACAGACACACGCCTGGCTGCCTGGGCTTTCTGATTCACCCTGTTGGGGCTGTTCTGTGCAGGGCACCCTCCTGTGTGGCATGGATTTACCCCTCAGCACACGCTGTTTTTGCTTGCCTATCTTCATGCGTAGAGGGTAAGGTTCAGACCGCGGTATAAGCATCTACTGCCCCCCAGGGTTACCAAAACCAGGCCAAGTCAAAGTTGTGTCTCAGCAAGCTCCGTGAAGCGTGGAGAAGTTGAGTCCTCAGAGACATGATGTGACTTTTCTAAGGCTGTAAGCTGACGAGGGACATAGCTAGGGTTCAGACTTGAGTTTTTCTTTGTTTTTGTTTTTTTGAGGCGGAGTCTTGCTCTTGTCGTCCAGGCTGGAGTGTAATGGCACTCGGCTCACTGCAGTCTCCACCTCCTGGGTTCAAGCAATTCTCCTGCCTCAGCCACCCAAGTAGCTAGGCTTACAGGCACCCACCACCATGCCCGGCCAAATTGTTTATTTATTTATTTATTTAGTAGAGACAGGGTGGTCTCAAACTCCTGATGTCAGGTGATCCACCTGCCTCAGCCTCCCAAAGTACTGGGATTACAGGTGTGAGCCACCACGCCCCCAGCCCATACTTGAGTTTTTCACCTTAAGCTTTTTTCATTGCCTGACACTTTATTGAGATGAAGACGGAAAACTTCACAAACAGTACCCTTTTCTCAAAGGGAAGGGGGTCCTCAGTTTCCACACTGGAGCTTGAGGAATTTTAAAAGTGAGTCAGTTATGGAGGATGAGAGCAGTTCCTGATAGGCTCAACCACAGTCAGATGTAGCTGTTCAGAGAAAGCATTCTGCTCTATAAACTGTAAGACAATCCCAGTGAAACAAAGCCCAGGGGCTTCACCGACTCTAGACTGTGCTGCTCAGACTTTAATGGGCACAGGAATCACTTGGGCATCTTGTGAAGCTGTAGATGTGAAATCTGCAGGTCGCAGAGGGGTCTCAGAATCTGTTTTTCCAACAGTGTCTGCAGTCATGCTGATGCTGCTCGTCCTGGGTCACAGACTGGGTAGCCAGGTTCTGGCAAGCTCATCCCAAAGCTTTGAAATGACATCAGACAAAACATGTTCTGGGACATCGCTTTTGAGAGGTCAAGAAAATAAGATGTTTCTTTCTCTTCTCCTCCCCAACCCTTGCACTGCCCTTTGCTCCCTTCCCCTCCCTTCCTTTTCCTCCTCACCCCTGACACCAGCTGTTCAGCATGAGGAGCTGGAGTGACATGCGACAGGAGGTGATGTTTCTGACCAACGTGAACAGCTCCAGCTCCTCCACGCAAATCTACCAGGCTGTGTCTCGTATTGTCTGTGGGCATCCCGAAGGAGGCGGGCTGAAGATCAAGTCTCTCAACTGGTATGAGGATAACAACTACAAAGCGCTCTTTGGCGGCAATGGCACTGAGGAAGATGCCGAAACCTTCTACGACAACTCTACAAGTGAGTGTCCGTGCAGACCCCAGCCCTGCCTTAGTTCTGGCCTTGACCTGTGTCGTCTCCTCCCTCTGAGCAGCGTTAGATGTTTACATGCCCGTTGGCCCGCTAGACTGAGCTCCTCCTGGAGGAGAGAGGCTTCTCTTGATTAGCTAGCTGTCCCCAGTTCTTTGAACGCAGCCTGGCACATCTCAGGTGCACAGTAGTGTTTATCGATGGAATGAATGATTGACAGCCAGCCTCCTGGTTTTCTGGGGAATGTAGGAAGGTGGCTTCCAGAGTAATCAAGAATGAGATAATGGCGGAAGGACAAATCCTGCATGATCTCACTTATATATGGAATATGTATAAGGTACAAAGTGTCAGTTTCACATGATGAATAAATTCCTGAGATCTGATGTACATCACGATGACTATAGTTAGCAAGACTGTGATATACTTGAAATTTGCTGAGAGAGTAGATCTTAAGTGTTCACACTACACAAAAAAGGTAACTATGAGCTGGGCATGGTGGCTTACCCTTGTAATCCTAGCACTTTGGGAGGCCCAGGTGGGCGGATCACGAGGTCAAGAGTTCGAGACCAGCCTGGCCAACATGGTGAAACCCCATCTCTACTAAAGATACAAAAAGGTATGGTGGCACGCACCTGTAATCCCAGCTACTTGGGAGGTTGAGGCATGGGAATCGCTTAAACCTGGGAGGCGGAGGTTGCAGTGAGCTGAGACCGCTCCATTGCACACTGGCCTGGGCAGCAGGGTGAGACTTTATCTCAAAAAAAAAAAAAAGGCAGCCATAAGGTGATGGATATATTAACAGCTTGATTGTGGTGATCCTTTAACAATATATACATATATTAAAACATCATTGTATACCTTAAATATGTACAATTTTTATTTGTCAGTTATACTTCAGAAAAGCTAGAAAAACACTTTTAAAAAGGATAATATACTAGTCTTAATATTACCAATGAGGTAAGCTTTATAATAACATACAAAGAAGTAACAGTAATGATAATAACAGCAACAACAACAAAACCTTAACATTTAGGTAGAATTTCTTATGCACTATGCATTCTGTTTATCTCATTTTACCCTCATGACAACCCTGCATAGAAGATTTTTTTTTTTTCCTTTTTTTTTTTTTTTTCCTGAGACAGAGTCTCCCTCTGTCACCGAGGCTGGAGTGCAGTGGCACGATCTCAGCTCACTGCAGCCTCTGCCTCCTGGGTTCAAGCGATTCTTCTGCCTCAGCCTCCTGAGTAGCTGGGATTACAGGCACATGCCACTGCACCCAGCTAATTTTTTTTTTTGGTATTTTTAGTAAAGGTCAGGTTTCACCATGTTGCCCACGCTAGTCTCAAACTCCTGACCTCGTGATCCACTCGCCTTGGCTTCCCAAAGTGCTGGGATTACAGGTGTGAGCCACCATGCCCAGCCGGGAAGATTCTTTAACCCCACATTTCATAGGTTCAGAGAGGTTAAGTGCCTTGGTCAGAGCCATATCAGAGTTAATCCACAAAGCCAGCACTTAAGCACAAAACTGCCTGGACCTGTGCTCTCTAAAATAACTGTTGGTGGTATGTGTGGCCTCACACTCGGACATTTGATCTGCTCTTTGTTTCCCATTCTTAGCTGTGAGGCAGTGTTAAAGAACCTTGTATCTCCATATCCACTTCCCACACTTCAGCACTTCCGTGGGCATGTGTGCCGTATGCCTGGTGGCAGCAGGGACCCAGTGTTACAATTTTGGGATGGCATCCTTTCCCTTGAAAACTTGATGCAGGTGAACCTTTTGCATTTCCAACCACAGGTGTGTCTTTCAGACACTGAGTGAGGCAGGTTTGGTACTTTATTGTAACACGAGAAGCTTCTATTCGTCTCTGGAGTAAAGCACTCCAGACATTTGCAAGTTGCTTTACAAGCCTGAAGAGGATGGTATTGTAGGCAGGCTTAATGTATATGTGCTGCCAAAATCCCATCTCCTCCTCTCCCCCAGCTTGCAAGTCGACCCAAGGGAGCCTTTATTTCCGTGACAGACATAATTGTGAGGACATCCTCATTAAAAAAAAAAAAAAAACACACATTCTATTATCTTTGCAGCATATAAAGGATACTTAGTATTTTAAAAATCCCTGAAAAACTTACAATGACATTTAAAAAAATCAGAGATCTTGCTGGATAACCAAAATCATTTGTCTGTTACAACTTTTGTATTTGCGTTTTTGTTAGGTGGATATATACTGGTTTGTGTTAATTAAAAAGAAAACTTTGGTTTTTGCTCGAAAACTGATATCTGAATTCAGCCTTCTGGTTGCCCCTCAAGAGTTAGTTTAAATGTTAGCAGTGAAAACAGCAGTGAGGCTGGCATGTGAGTGTGAATCTGGAGTTAGGAGGGGTCATGCTTAGTGAAAACGTTTTTCCAGATCAGCTCAGTTGTGAGTTATCCATCACTGATGTTATAATAAGCTCTGATTATTTATCAAGCATCATTCTAGAGGCTTTATAGATAATATCTCAGTTAATCTGAGATAATATTCTCCGCATCTCTGCCAAATAGATGTTATGAATTTTACTTTTACAGAGGAGCCAACTGAGACTCAGATAAGTTACTTATGTGACTATTAGTGGTGGAGCTGGGATTTGAACTCAGAAAAGCCCTTGTAAGTTTCTGTTAGTATATGACCGTGCATATGAATGTTTGTCTCCCCTCTTCTTTGTAGCTCCTTACTGCAATGATTTAATGAAGAATTTGGAGTCTAGTCCTCTTTCCCGCATTATTTGGAAAGCTCTGAAGCCTCTGCTCGTGGGGAAGATCCTGTATACACCTGACACTCCAGCCACAAGGCAGGTGATGGCTGAGGTAAGCTGTCCCCAGCCCAAGACTCCCTCCCCAGAATCTTCCCAGAACTGGGGCAAAAACCTCAAGATAGCTTCAGAGGTGTGTGCTAGGTATACTCGGAGCTCTTCTGGAATTCCCAGAGTGAAAATCTCTAGTCTGATGCAGACCAGAGTTGAGTGATAAGGGCCAGCTCCCTGGTCCTGGGTATAGAATCATAGTTACCAGCAGGCATTTCTTGGTGATGGAGAGGACTGGTACAGGGCTGCTGTGATAGGGTATCTTTTCATGAAGGAGCTGAAGCGCTCATTGTCTGCCTCTCCTCCTCTTTCTGCGGTCCCTGGCTTCCTACCTGACTCCAGGTGAACAAGACCTTCCAGGAACTGGCTGTATTCCACGATCTGGAAGGCATGTGGGAAGAACTCAGCCCCAAGATCTGGACCTTCATGGAGAACAGCCAAGAAATGGACCTTGTCCGGGTGAGTGTCCCTCCCATGACCACGTACTGAAGCAGGAGCGGCCGCAAGAAACAGACCTCTCAGACACCGAACTGGAAAGGAAGGGGTTTTGTTATTACGGCCCGGGAGCAAGGCTCTGTGTTTTGTGCAAATGGCCAAGCTCCCCTAACAAAGAGAAGCTCTGCCTTTATATAGGCTTACACTCTAGATACTACACGTGAAAGGATGTTAGGTTTACAGCCTTAGAAATTACACGTGAAAGGGTCTTGGGCTTACAGCTTTAGAAATCACATATGAAAGGGTTCTGGTCTCCAGATGGAGGAGTGGGGTGGAGGTCTGATTTTGTTTGAGTAAAAACAATGTCTTCTAGAGAGAGTCCTCCATACCACGCGTGCTATCTTATGGGAAGGTGATCGAAGAGGCGCTGCCAGTCGGCCAGCCTTTTCTTCTATTGAAATGCAGTGTGGAGGTCAAGGGGGAGGTGATCCCAGATGCCTGGGTCTCCTTCCTCACCCCCGCTTTGAGACCCTCACCGCTATATAGTATTAGGGAGAGGTCTCACTCTTGTTTTCATTTCCCAGATCCTCTGAAGAGACTGATTGATAATGATTCATATAATATACTTGTGATGTCATTTTTTGGCTAACTGCAGTAGTGATGAATCCCCTAATCATCTGAAGGAACAGAGGGAGTAGACAAGGGAGCAGTAAACGAACACCCACTATTGTTATCTCACTTATGATGAGGGTTTTTAACCCTCCCAAGGCTGAGGACCAACCTTTAAACAAGAGCTCAGGGTCGAATTTATGCCATCCCTGCACAGGCACGTGTGCTAGCTTGGTTATGTTCTTAACTGCATGACCCTGGTCTTTTCTGTGCAGGCAGTGGTTGGTTGGTTTGAATTTTTTAGACTCCTCCTTCAGCTGCCAGCAAATCATCGAAGGCCAACCGGTTCTGCTAAATGGCATTTCTCATTGGAGTTTTGGCCAGAGCTTTGTCCGTTTCATTAACAAGTATTTCCAAGGCAGCCTGCACCTGGATGATCTGATTTAGCATATAGATAGGAGCCCCGTGTCCCCATGAGCCATTCTCTGTCCCTGTGGCCGGCCTATAGTCCTCAATAAATCTTTCCGGTGGCCACTTACTGTTTTCCCATTTACCTATTTGCAGACTTCTTTTCTTCGGGCGGAGTAGACTGGATGTCCTAACAGCTCACCCATCTTAACAGATAATAGGGAAAAAGAAGGCTTAATGATGCCTGTGACGCAGCTACCTGTCCGTCTTTCGGGCAGCTGTACGTATGCTCTATGTCCACATGTCCGGTACAACCCAGGAGGGGCTGTCCAGTCTCTCCGGGACCCAGGGTGACTCCAAGCACCCTGTAATTTTGGAAATGCTATGAGGCGGTTCTTTTCAGTACAGTTTGAGCTCCACCAGGTTACAGTGCCCACTGTTCCATTAAACAGTCGCTGCCCAATGCAGCTAAGCTTTCCGACGGCAACAGTAAAGTCTGTTCCTTCTCTGGCCAAACAATATTGTCCAATAATTGAAACCTTTAAAACCCAGAAACTGTTGGTTTGAACCCTTTGAACTGAGGTCAGGTCAGGGACAGGGTCAGAGGATAATAACTCAAAGACTTCCCATGGCCACCTGTCACCCATAGTCATCTCTCCACATACACGGAAGAAGTGACATTGAGGGAATGGGCCACATTGTCAGCAAATTGGAGGAACAAGATCTTTGTCTTTTTCAGAAGTTCTGGCACTGGCTTATTTAATATACCATAAAAGTGCTGGTACACTGGCCGGGCTGAGTGTTTTTGGATTTTTCCCTGAATCTGGATACGGACTTCAGGGTCAAGCCCTTTCCCATCAGTTCCTAGCATTACACTCTCCCCTTTTCCCCATTTAGGGTCTTGGGGGTTTGTGATTATTAATTCTACTGGGTTACAATGTCCTGAGACAAAAGGCACATTACTCCCTGGAATGGTATCTCTCCCTTTTACAAGACGAACGGGATTATTTGTATTATTTTTCAAGTGGCCCAGATGACGCATGACCCAAAAATGCAATTACTGCACCAATAGGTTCTCTGGCAGGTATACTTACGCTCTTTTGCATTACTTTGTTCCCATCCGAGGGGACCACAGCCCCCCTGACTGGAGTGATAAGCACTGATGGCTGCAAAGGCATCAAACCTTAGTGTAGCCTGTTTTGGGCTTCCTTTCTCCTCTGTTTTAGCTATTAATTTAGTAGGGCTATTCCATCGCCCTGTTAGGAGTCTAATTTCAAAAGTCATATGTGTAGGGGGCTGTGAGGGGCCGTAGCATACATCGGGCTGTCCGTCCCCTGGACTACACACCTTATACCGAGTACCATTATATAAGCAGGTTCCCTTCTGTGTCCCTTCATAATAACTGTAGAACAGAAGAATGGCAGTAACTTTCCATCCTACCTTAGTAACCTGGTGTACACACTGAGAGCGTCTTTCAAAATTAGTTAATGTCCCTGCTGTACAAGTCCCAAATATTAAGAAGAACAAGTCCCACGATGAATTTCCTCATGCTTCAGCCATGTGTGGACCAGCCAGCTTCCGGGATGTGGCTGGAGCAGGGTTTCTTGTCCCTCTTAAGGTGATTCTGCACTTGTTGTCTGGGTCTGGTGTAGCTTCCCAAGTCTCAGCTGCTGCCAGTTTTCACACGGCTGTGGTGGATCCAGGCTGGGATTCCCTCTACTTTTATGGGTGTAGGAGTGGTCAGGATTGTGGTCTGGGGTCCTTTCCACCGTGGCTTTAGAGGGGCTGAATTCTAGTCCTTTATCCACACATGATCACCTGGTGAGAAAGGGTGAACTGAGGAGAATGAGCATGCAGGACATCTTTCATTTATCCAGGTTGAAATATCCTGAGCGATTCTCCCTAGAGCTGGTAACTGGCATCCAAACTCAATCTTTCCCCACTCCTGAGGAGGTCCTGGGAGTGTCTGGAGTATGGGAGGGGGCCTATATATAAAACTTCATAGGGGGAATATGCTGTCCTCATAGAGGGAGTGCATCTAATTTTGAATAACACTAAGAGAAGTGCCTGCACCCACTTTGATCCTGTTTCCTGACACACTCTCCCTAAGCTGTTTTTGATGGTCCAGTTCATTCTTTTCACTTTCCCCCAACTCTGAGGGCAATAGGCAGCGTGCAGTTTCCAAAGTAATACCCCAAGGCCATTGCTGTCTTTTGGGCCAAATTCGCCACAAATGCTGGTCTGTTACCTGATCCAGTGCTCAGTGGCAGTCCAAACCTAGGGATGAGGTCTCGAGGCAGCACACAGGTTATTTCATGGGCTTCCTGGCACCAGGGGCAACGTGGCAGGGTTTAGGGTATTGCACAGACCCCCGAAGGGTGATGCGGAGATTTTCACTTTAGCAGCCTCAGGTATTTGGCAGGCCTAGTATTTGTTAACCAATGATGTCCTTTGGTATTCATTAGAGTCACTACTGTGTGGGGTGCTTTGATATTTAAATTCTTCCCGGAGTTGATGCTAGAACTTCAATTGCCATTCCTATTATTATTATTATTTCCGACACATACAGCATGAGAGGCTTTGTTAAATCAGATAGCCCCAAAGCCAGGGCTGACAAAAGTTTCACTTTTAGTTTCTGCCCCATCCAAAGAGTTTCTTGTCTCCTCCCCTCCTGGCTTTGTCACTTTGTGTAAGGGTTTGGCCAGTACTGCAAAGTTAGGAATCCACAAGTCACAAAACCCGCAGCTCCCAGGAACTCCCTCACCTGCCTTCTAGTCTCGGGTTCTGGCAGGTTGCAAATGACTTGCTTCCTCTCTGCTCCTAGGCTGCGTTCCCCCTTCCAGATGGTGAACCCCAGATATCACACTTGCTGTCGGCAAATCTGGGCTTTCTTTTTAAACACTTTATACCCACAGTCCTCTAGGTGTCAAAGTAAGGCATCTGTTCCTTTTGCACACCCAACTGCCGTGGGGTGTCCCAATAAAAGGTCATTAGCATAAAGGGGCAGCATGCAGCCTAAGTCCTTAGCAAGAAACTTGTGGGGGACGGTCACGGGCTAGTGCCTCCCCAAGGATGGTGAGAGCGTTTCTGAGCCCTGGGAAGCTGGGTCCAGGTGTACCAGGTGGTCACACCTGTTTCTGGATTTTTCCCATTGAAATGCAAATAGTTTTTGACCCTCAGAGGCCAGTCCAATGCTAAAGAAGTATTCTTTAAATCCAATCAAGTGAACCAACTATTCTCTGCTGGCAATAATTCCAACTGCATGCACAAGTCGGGTGCAAGTGGGTGCAAAGTCACTGTAGTCTGATTAACCAAATGCAACCCCTGCCTGGCCTGGGCGGAAATACCAGTCTTCAGTCCCTGCTAGGGAAGTTCTCTGCCCTCCTTGCTGAGGGACAGTGAGAGCCTGGATAACCCCTGCCTGAGGCAATCTTAGCTGCAGGGAGTCCTCATTATTGAATGGGATAGTTGTAGCCCTTAATTTGCACAAGTTTTGCGGGAGAAAGGGTGTAGGAGCAGTCCAGCAAGTACAAGAAAGTCTGTTTTTCTAGCACCTTAGTAGCTCTAACAATATTGGTTTTGTTTCCTTCGATGGGGGGTTACAGGGCTGTTGTCTGGACCATGGGCTCTTTGGGGGCGTATGAGCCCGGCCCCTCCTCCTTTAGTCCAGTGGCCCTTCCATTAGACTGAACAGAGTTCCTTCACTTTTGTCTGAAGTCTTGCACTTGGGTCTTCCTGTTTTCGTGTTAGCTGGGGACACCTGTCCTTCCAGTGCCCCACTTCTCTACAGTAAGCGCACTGATCACGTTGCAGGCGCGGGTGGGCAGACGGCGGGGCTTTCCAAGAACCCCCCTTTTCCCACACTCTTGGCGGTGCTCCCGTAATAGCGGCAGCTAGCAGCTATCAAGTTGGCATTTCTTTGAGCCTGACGCTGGTTATCTCTACGACTTTCTTTACAGCTCACTGCTTCTCGGTTCACAAACACCTGGTTAGCTATCTCCAGTGACTGTGAGGTATTCATAACCGCAAATCCTGCCTGTTTCTGCAATTTTCATCTAATGTCTTCTGACTGCTGACTGACTAATGCCATATTTATCATGCATTGGTTTTCAGGGCTTTCAGGATCAAAAGGAGTATACATGTGAAACACTTCATCCAGCCTCTTGTCTGTGTTAAAAAGATACATAAGCAGCTGGTGGTAGTCAGCAGGAATAGGGTTATGAGTCTGAATAATCATTTGCAGTAGGTCAACAAGACCTTGTGGCTTCTCGGTATCAAAAACTCTTCTGCTGCTGGGTCTGTCAGAACCTTGGGCTCCGTGTCTCTGCCACTGATTCTGCCCCATCCAGGCGCCAGACCTTGGGAGACTGCGTCTCTCGGTGGGGGGGTATTTTTTCTAGCAGTCTGTCCCTTGGCCACTAAAACAGTCACTGCCTGTTCTCTTAACCACTTCAGAGACTTCAAAACTAACTGCAACCACGAGTCTATGTATGGAAATTGATCAAGGTGTTCTAGCTCGCCGCGTATAACCTCATGCCTTACTTTGGAGACAAGAGACCTGTCGAGGGTCCCCTCTGGGGGCCAACCTACCCCAAATGCTAGCCAATCTACCTCACATAAAGTCCTTAATTTTTCTGGTATCATAGCTACTGTGTAATTTCCACTAAATCCCTTCTTGAAATTTTTCAACATGGTCTCTAAAGGAGTGGTTTTGCTATGAGTGTGACCCATGCCTATGTGCCAAAAACACAGTTCCCACTGTTAAGAGTGTGTTTCTGCACCCACTGCAGTTCCCGCCCAGTGAGATGCAATACACACTCTCCGATTTACATTCATGTCAATCCTTTTACAATGCCTAGATGGCAAAAGGCTCCTCCACTCAGCCTTATGTGGCTGTCTCTAATTCCAACTAGCCCTACAAATTGCTCGAAGCATGAGGCCCCTTCTAATGGAATGGGCCTGATATTTCCACATTTCACAGCTGATGAGTCCAGGTGGACCCCTACACACACACACACACACACACACACACACACACACACACACACAATCGCTCTCCTCCCTCCACTCAAATCAATAACATCAGCAAAAGCTTCCAAGGTTAGTTACAAAAAGTAGAGAGAGCCAAGTTCACAAGTGCCAACTCTGACACCTGTGGGTGATCAGGCCACGCTTCCACCTAAAGGAGGTGGACAAGTTTCCTGGGACCAATCCTACCATGTTTCTGTTGTCGGGATGTTCCAAGTACCCGTTCCTTCTCGGTGTTCAGCCACTGGGTGGATCCACACTGCGGGGCCTTTCCTGCTCTGCTCTGGCGAGGCTCTCCACTGGGCAAATACCTGCCTGGGAGCACTCTCAGGAACTGTGTCGCCCCAGTGGCGGGAACCCCCTGCAGGGATTCTCCGAAGGGCTAGGCAAACCACCTGAGAGGCTTCTCCTGCCAGAACTCATTTCCTGGTCAGGGAACCAAATGAAGCAGGAGCGGCTGCAAGAAACAGACCTCTCCGACACCGAACTAGAAAGGAAGGGGTTTTATTATTACAGCCCAGGGGCAAGGCTTTATGTTTTGTCCAAACGGCCAAGCTCTCCTAACAAAGAGAAGCTCTGCCTTTATATAGGCTTACACTCTAGATATTACATGTGAAAGGATCTCAGGTTTACAGCCTTAGAATGACAAGTGAAAGGGTCTTGGGTTTACAGCTTTAAAATCACATATGAAAAGGTCTTAGGTTTACAGTTTTAGGAATTACATGTGAAAGAGTCTTGGGTTTACAGCTTTCGAAATCACATAGGAAAGGGTTCTGGTCTCCAGATGGAGGAGTGGGGTGGAGATTTGATCTTCTTTAAGTAAAAACAATGTCTTCTGGAGAGATTCCCGCATACCACGCCTGCTATCTTGTAGGAAGGTGATCGAAGAGGCGCTGCCAGTCGGCCAGCCTTTTCTTCTATTGAAATGCAGTGTGGAGGTCAAGGGGGAGGTGATCCCAGATGCCTGGGTCTCCTTCCTCAGTACCTGCTTGATACTGGAGAGGTAAGTTTCTGGTCACTTTCCCAGATGTGACTGAGGTGAGAAGTCTTTCAGTTTATCTAGTTGGGATGTAATGAGCATAGCTAAAGCCACAGGACATCAGCTCTCCAGAAGTACAGGCCATGGTGCAGAGATAACACTGTGCATACCAGTATCCATGCCTCTGATGGTTAAATAGCAGTTTTGTGCAAAACTTAGTGAGAGCTGGTGTTTGGAACTAGAGTTGGGTAACTGCAGGACCTATTTTTATTTTTGGCTGCTGCCTGTCAGCCAGCCACAGCCTCTTCTTTAGCCTCCCTATGTCTTAGTAGGTTTCAGAAAGAGATGTGGGAGCAAAAGCATCATGTTCCGTGTAGACTGGCGTGAGATACGCATTCTCAGGGCACTGTGTGAGTGATGAGCTGCTGCTACTCTGTGAAGGAGAAATGCACTTAATGCTTCTGAGCCACTTGAAAGGGGTAAGTGCTCTACAGACAATTGGATTCAAATGTGGAGCAGGCCGAGCAAGAACAGAATGTCTCCTTTGCCTGAGCCTGAGTGCTATTTAATTACATATTCCCTGCCTTGCACCGAGTCAGAGAACCATTAGGCTATTTCCTATTTCTATGGTGAGGGAGGCCTCTTCCCTTTGTCTCTGCTCCCCTTAAGAAGCAGGGGAGAATTTTTCCACGTTTCTTGTTTTGAACCTTATTGTCTTTAAGGGTGGCTGAGTTTTAGGGGCTCTGCCTATGTGGAGGGAACACTTGGAAAGTTTAGGACTATTCCCTGATCCCCTGGGAGTCAGGTTACTGAGGAAGTCCCTCTAAAGACAAAGGACTTTATACTGAGTAAAGCATCAACAGTGATTTATATGGATTCATACGGACTAATAATAATTGCTCATGCCATTCAAGTGTGGATCTCTCCTCTAAAGGAGAGTTTTATAGACCTAAGTGTGGTTTCAGGCCTTTTCTTCCTGGTCTTCTCCTTGGAATCCATATATTTCTACTGATTGGACTTTTTCTTTTTGTCTGGCTCTCAGAGGATGATAGGAGGCCCTGTAAAGTGACTCAGTGAGTTTTTATTTGTGGGCAAATAGATGCTTCCGTAGTCTGAAATTGAAAGTTTGTCTAGATGCTCCAACTGTTCATAAGCTCTCAGTTTGTTAACATGGCAGTGGCATTCATGAGGAATCTAGCTGGGAGCATCCAGTGTGTACTCTTGGAAAGGAGGGAGCTGTGGCTAGAGAGAAAGACATGGGCATGCCTTGGAGGGACTTGTGTGTCAAGCTGAGGACCTTTAAGTTCTAGGGGACCAGGCAAGGGGAGATATAGATGCATTACTCTGATGGGGTGGATGAATTGAAGAGGGACGAGGGAAGAATGAAGGCAGAGACCAGGGAGGAGGTTATCCAAGTGGCCAAGGCATAAAGCAAGAAGTGAGGCCTGGTGACTACTTAGTTGAGGAGCAGTGAAAGAGATGGGCATCAAAGCGAGTCTTGCTTTCTGGTAGGGTGGATGGTAGGGCTGTCCAGTAGGTCAGTGGCTACTGGGGTCTGCAGTGGAGAAGGGTGGTTGGGCTGGAGATAGACGAGGGAGTCGTCAGCCTGTGGGTGAAAGAAAAGGGAACCTCCTTCAGCTGCTTTCTTCTCTCTCTCTCTCTCTCTCTCTCTCTCTCTCTCTCTCTCTGTCTCTCTCTTTAAGAATCTTCCTTCGTTGCCCAGGCTGAAATGCAGTGGTTTGATCTTGGCTCACCACAGCCTCTGCCTCCCAGGTACAAGCGATTCTTCTGTCTCAGCCTCCAGAGTAAGCTGGGATTCTAGGCGTGTGTCACTGTGCCCAGCTAATTTTTGTGTTTTTAGTGGAAATGTGGTTTCTCCTTATTGGCCAGGCTGGTCTTGAACTCCTGACCTCAGGTGATCTGCCCTCCTTGGGCTCCCAAAGTGCTGGGATTACAGGCATGAGCTACCACTCCTGGCCTTTCTTTCCTCTCTTAAAGAGTATTTATTGAATTCCACCAACATGAGTATGTCACCTCCTAGGACCTGGCATCTCCTACACGAGGTGGTGGCTGAGGCTTCCGATTCTGCTGGGGTAGTTCTGCTGTCTTTCTGCTGTCTCTGGAACTGTCTACACCTGTTGTTTCACCCCATCTGTCCCAGGGCACCTCTCGCGGGCGAGTCATGGAACCCTCTGACACTGATTTGCTCTGTTTTCTGAGCTGCTTTTAGCCCCTCATCCTAGGGCTCTGTTTCCTCTCTGCCTCCACTTCCAAGGTCAGTCTTAGGTCTCCTGCCCCTCACAAGCACCCCAGAGGGGCCATGTGCCCGGCAGTCTCAGCTGGCACGTTTTTCTCGTCTTGCTGTTCCTTTTGGCCATGTTGTTCAGAAGCCATATTGGGAAGGGCCGACGTCTCTTCCCTCTACTTTTGCTTGTTCCAAATTGGCTTCAGAATCGCTAACCCTGGCCTCTGTGAACTTTAATGAGGTATAATTTTATGTCTGTTACATCAAACAAAAATACATTCCTTCATGTTGATGGTATAAATTGCTATTGTCCATTGGAAAGCAATTTGGAATGAAAATTTCAAGAACCATTTAAAAATGTGCGGTCCTGTGTACCTCCATTCCACCCACCCCCAGGCGTGTTGCCTACTGAAATAATTTTAAAGAAGTCACCAGATGAGAGAAAATGTTATTGCTCTATTAATTGTTATCGTGAGAAACTGGAAATAGACTAGATGTTCAGCACTATAAGAATAATTAATGAAATTACATATACTCTATAAAATCATTACGCTCCCATTAAAATAATAAATACCAAGCCACAAGGGGGAAAAAGCTTATAATGTTAGTGAGAATAAGACAGATTTTTTTAAAAAGCGGCAGTTTTCAAACCCTTGGAGACTCCAGTTGGATAGAGCCAGGGTTTCATCTTCTCTCTCGAGGCTGTGATGGGAGCTGCAAACGTGTCTCCTTTTTGCTGAGTTTGCAGCTGCCGCTTTTCTGGCAGCACATCTGTGCAGGCCTCTGCCTCGGCCCCTCGGATCTGCTGATTGAGCAGCAGATTCATCTCTCCTTCCCTTTCACGTTGACCTATGTAAGGAACTAACCAGCAAGGGAACAAGAAATGGAAACAGGGCTCCTTTGCACCGTGACCTCTACGTCCTGCAATGGGAAAAGATTGTACTTTTGTTGGTTTAACTAGCAGTATTGTTTTCCCCCACTAAGCAGGAAGAAAGAATTCAGTCTAGGGTTAGGGTTTTTATGTGGGATCAACAGACTACATCTCAAAAGAGGAAGGTGATAGAACGCAGTGGGGAGGTGCACTAGAAACAGAGGGCTTCTGCTGTCATTCTGACTTTGCTGCTTAATAGCTGGGTGACCTAATCTTAGCGACTGAACCTCTCTGAACTTCGGTTTTTCTCATCTGTAAAATGGGGAATATTAAAAGGTTACTCATCAGGCTGGTGGCTGGTGTCTCTAATCCCAGCAGTTTGGGAGACTGAGGTGGGAGGATCACTTGACCCCAGGTATATAAGAACAGCCCAGGCAACAGGGCAAGACTATGTCTCTATGAAAAATTTAAAAATTAGCCAGGTATGGTGGTGCACACCTGTAGTCTTAGCTACTTGGTAGGCTGAGGTGGGAGGATCGCTTGCGGTTGGGAGGTTGAGGCTGCAGTGAGCTGTGATTCCACCACTGCACTCCAGCCTGGGCATCAGAGGGAGACACTGTCTCAAAACAACAACAAAAGGCAAAAAAATGAAAGTGCCCTCTTCGTGGACTTGTGCGAGGTAAATTGTATGCGTTTCTCAACGTAGGAACTAGATAGAGGACATACTGTGGTTGTTACTGTAGTTCATACTGTTAATGAGATGTGTGGTACAGTGAGAAGCAGGTGGACTCTGAATTCAGACTGGTCTCACTTTGAGTCCCAGCTCCACATCTGGTAATAGTATGACCAAGCCCTGGTTAAAGTCATTTCTTTTTTCTTCGGCCTCAGTCTTCTCACATATAAAATAGGGACACTGTCATCAACCTCACAGATGTCTGTGAGGATAAAACAATGGTTTTGTAAATTACATAATGCACATCAAGATTTAGTTGGTGTTTACTACTTAATACTTTCTCTTTGGAATGGCAGATGCTGTTGGACAGCAGGGGCAATGACCACTTTTGGGAACAGCAGTTGGATGGCTTAGACTGGACAGCCCAAGACATTGTGACGTTTTTGGCCAAGCACCCAGAGGATATCCAGTCCAGTAATGGTTCTGTGTACACTTGGAGAGAAGCTTTCAACGAGACTAACCAGGCAATCCGGACCATATCTCGCTTCATGGAGGTGAGACTCTGTTGCTTGGATCATTTAGAAAAAACTTACGGTTTCTTTCTCTAAGATGTTACAATAAAGTTCAGGCTGGAGGCAAGTTTAGAAATAATGCATAGTCTCATTTACAAAAGTATTCCCCAAGCCTAACAAAGGATTTGGTAACAAAAGGCACTCAATAAACATTAGTTGAATGGTTGAATGAGTAAATAAACTCTAGCTTTAGCAAATTAACTCTAGCTTTATTCTATATAGGCTCAAGGGAATATTTCTACCCATTTTCTTCAAGGTTTTCCTATCTCAGTGACTAATGGCAGCAAAGCATTCCCTTAAAACGGCATTACTTGTGAAACTTATCTGAAATCTAATTCAGGACCAATTACATTTTTAAAATTTAATATTAAAAATACATCAGCAGGAATGAGTTAAAGGTTTTTTGGTCTGTTTGATTGGTTGGTTAGTTGCTGTGAGCCAGAATTACTAAGAAAACAGAAAAGTACGATAAGATCATTGTTCGTTTAACCTCTTTTCTGCCACAAAATCAATAAATAAACATATCCCTAAGTTACTCTCAGAATTTCTCTTAAATTACAGTGAAAAACCCAAATCCTCCCTTCTTGGTTGAAGATTGGAAAACGGCATTAGAGAGGATTAGAGAGTGAGGATGAGCAATTGTGTAGAGCAAGGATGAGCAATCATGTAGTAGCACTTGCCTCTGAGGCTAGGATTTGTCTCAGTCACTGCTTGTTGTCCTGGCTGCCAAATGTTCTCACATAGGCTGTTCTTCTATCAGTGTGTCAACCTGAACAAGCTGGAACCCATAGCAACAGAGGTCCGGCTCATCAACAAGTCCATGGAGCTGCTGGATGAGAGGAAGTTCTGGGCTGGCATTGTGTTCACTGGAATTACTCCAGGCAGCATTGAGCTGCCCCATCATGTCAAGTACAAGATCCGAATGGACATTGACAATGTGGAGAGGACAAATAAAATCAAGGATGGGTAAGTGGAATCCCATCACACCAGCCTGGTCTTGGGGAGGTCAAGACTGCCCATTAGGACAAGTGGTACTTTATTTTAACTAAGAATTTGGTAGAAATTTCAACAGCAACAACAAAATTAAACTTGGTGGCATGATTTTGGTGAAACTGGTACATGCCTTGCTAGAAGGTTTTTCAAAGGTCATAAAATATCAGTATCTTTTGATTTAGCATTTGATCTGCACCATACATTCATATATTTATATCCTAATTTCCTTGCTCTGCAAGTGTTTCATATAAAGATGCATCAGGTAAAAATAAATGTTTTTTGAAGCCGAGGGAGTGCAAAGAGATAAGAACTAACATTTAATATTAGCTAGCATCTCAAGGGAATTAATTCCAGGGAATTAAATCAATAAGGAAAAACAAAGAAAAAAATAGGCTTTTGGTTCTCTGTGCTGGTGTTAATCATTTCTGTGTAAAAGGGCAAAAGCATGGTTAGGTAAATTTTGGTATGACCAAATTGATGCAACGTTTGGCAGCCAGTGGAGGGGAAGAAAAGGAAATCAACAAGCAATGTGTTCATTCTGATTATATTTATTTAAGAATATGTGTACATATCAGCTGAGACTAAAAGTAAAATACAAAAATAGCTGGTGCGGTGGCTCATGCCTATAATCCCAGTACTTTGGGAGGCTGAGGCGGGTGGATGGGTCACTTGAGATCAGGAGTTCGAGGCTAGCCTGGCCAACGTGTTGAAACCCTGTCTCTACTAAAAATAAAAAAATTAGCTAGGCATGGTGGTGGGAGCCTGTAATCCCAGCTACTCAGGAGGCTGAGGCAGGAGAATCACTTGAATCCAGGAGGCGGAGGTTGCAGTGAGCCAAGATGGTGTCATTACACTGCAGCCTGAGCAACAAGAGTGAAGCTCCATCTGAAAAAAAAAGAGAGAGAGAGACAAAAATAGAAACAGGGGCTTGGTAAGGGTAGCAGGGTTTTGGGTGATTGAATTATTTTTATTATATGGTTCTAAAGGAATACTTGATTACCTGTGGTTTGGTTTTAGGTACTGGGACCCTGGTCCTCGAGCTGACCCCTTTGAGGATATGCGGTACATCTGGGGGGGCTTCGCCTACTTGCAGGATGTGGTGGAGCAAGGAATCATCAGGGTACTGACAGGCACTGAGAAGAAAACTGGGGTCTATGTGCAACAGATGCCCTATCCCTGTTACGTTGATGACATGTAAGTTACCTGCAAGCCACTGTATTTAACCCATTTGTATTGTGCCAGATGATGTGTGTTTGTGTCTGTTTGTGTGTGTGTGTGTGTGTGTGTGTGTGTGTGTGTGTGTGAATGATCTGGAAATAAGATACCGGATGTAAGTTGTCAACAGTTTCAGCCACACGACAGACATACATACATGTGTACACACTAGTAAACCTCTTTTTTATCCATGGTTGTCACTTTTTAAAAATTTTTGGAGACAGAGTCTCTCTCTGTCACCCAGGCTGGAGTGCAGCAGTGCAATCTCAGCTCACTGCAACCTCCGCCTCCCAGGTTCAAGCAATTCTCCTGCCTCAGCCTCCAGAGTAGATGGGACTAGGTGCATGCTACCATGCCCAGCTAAATTTTTGTATTTTAGTAGAGACATGGTTTCACCTTGTTGCCCATGCTGGTCTCAAACTCCTGAGGTCAGGCAATCTGCCTGTCTCAGGCTCCCAAAGTGCTGGGATTACAGGAATGAGCCTGTCACTTTAATTTTTTACACTCTGCCCTTTTGGTCAAAATTTGATCAATCTGCAAGTTTAACATATGTCATAACAAACACATGCAAGCACATACTCACATATAACCCCAGCCACAGAAACAGCATCTAAACTTGTAAAAGCACACTTTATCTAAATGTGTGCACTTCTCCCTATGTGGTAAACCACATTTCAAAACAATCCGAATAAAACTAAACAAAGCCTCTTCATCTTAGACTTTTTAGAAGATCTTTCAGTGCTGAGTCACTCAGCTGCCAAGTTCTCATTGTGGGAACTATGCCTTTGGATATAATGATTTCTTCTAAGACAATGGGCAGAGGTGTAGTTATTGCAAACATCTAAAATATGTAATGTCTCTTCAAAATTCTGGAAATTCTCTCATTCTCTCTTGGTGGTGGTGGTGGTGGTGGTGGTGGTGGTGTGTGTGTGCATGTGTGTGTGTTTGCGCACGCGCGCGTTTGTGTGTGGGTGGGTGTGTAGGGATCCGGATGCAGAAGGAGCAGTGTTCTTCTCCTTGTATTTGCTCTCTGTTTTGCATTGAATAGCCTGTTTCCTTGTATGGCTATCTATAGCTTTTCCAGGTCACCAGAAATTATCCTGTTTTTTACCTTCTAAACAATTAGCTGGAATTTTTCAAAGGAAGACTTTTACAAAGACCCCTAAGCCAAGGTTTACTCTAGAAAGGATGTCTTAAGATGGAAGCAGGGGAGTTCAGGGACATTGAGAGCCGCTGCCTGTTGTCATGTAGTGAGTATGTGCCTGCATGCCAAAGCTTTCATCTGAACCTCAAGTTCAGGGTTCAAAATCTGTGTCCCTTTTACTTTACAGATCTGCGTTTTCTATTCTAGTTTGGAACCTGAAACATTCCTGATAAGAGCTACCTGAAGTGTATGTCTGTGCTGTGATTAGAGTTACGATAAGCAAGTCAATAGTGAGATGGCCTTGGAGATGTTGAGCTTTTGTGAGATAATGAGTTGGTTTTTTGGTTTTGGTCATTAGTACTTTAAAATAATCTACCTTTAGTTTAAGTATGGCTCATGGTTACCTAACTAGGGTTGCTAAAGGAGGCCCCCAAAGAAATTTTGTTTGGCACTCTTTTGTTAGCCTAGTTTTTGTCTCTCCGTTGCACTGCTCATGAAGCCTTGGGTCATACTTACATTTCAGAGTCCGGAGGGCCTTTCCGTCTATGGCCCAGATGTGGTGCTCTCTCTAGCATGCAGGCCTAGGGGCCTTAACCTGTCACCTTTCTCACATGTGTCTTTCTTTCTCCCCATGTCCTTCCTTGGGGCCTCCAGCTTTCTGCGGGTGATGAGCCGCTCGATGCCCCTCTTCATGACGCTGGCCTGGATTTACTCAGTGGCTGTGATCATCAAGGGCATTGTGTATGAAAAGGAGGCGCGGCTGAAAGAGACCATGCGGATTATGGGCCTGGACAACGGCATCCTCTGGTTTAGCTGGTTCATCAGTAGTCTCATTCCTCTTCTTGTGAGCGCTGGCCTGCTGGTAGTCATCCTGAAGGTAAGGCAGCCTCACTTGCTCTTTGCTGCCGGGGAACTCCGAAATAGCTCGACACAGGGTAAGGGAGAAGAAGAAAAACATCCAAGCCTCTGGTAGAGAATGAGTCATACCTGTCATTTCCTGCAATTTAGTCAATTTATATTTGGAGAAAGTGAGGCCCAGAGAGGGGCAGTGACTTGCCCAGGGTCAACCCAGCTGGTTAGCAGCTAAACAGGACTAGAGTGCAGGGTTCATGCTTTCCAGATAAGCACACACTCCTCTGTGCCATGCTGTCTAGTTGGCAGTGGTTCATGGCAGCATCTGAGAACTATTTATTTTCTTAGATATATTGGATGGTGATTCTTCCCAAGTTTCTGAGAATAATAATCAGAAGGGTGTATATTGTGGCAGGTTAGACTGTCTGGAAGCAGAGGCTGAAATAGAGTTTGATGTATGGGTATTTATGAGGGCTCAATACCTGTGGAAGGGATATGGAAGATGCAGGATTGGTCAGAGAGAGGAGTCGAACCTGATGCAGGGCCAACCCCGTGGGCCACGGTAGAATCTATGCTGCTTGTTGGAGTTGTTCTTCATCGAGCTGAAACATCAGTCCCTTGTGCTCCCCCACAGCCCCCCTCCTGACACCACCTCAGTCAATTGCTGGATGTGGGCTGCCCTGGGAAGGTCATGCCCCAGGGCCACATTGCTCTCTGCTGCTGTGACAAACCCAGAGTTGCTGACACCAGGAGGCCGTCTACTGACAGCGGGGTAACAAGCCTTCTCTGGATGGGAACTCTGGGCAGTGCAGTTTTGTGTCTGCACCATACATTAATATATTTATATCCTAATTTCCTTGCTCTGCAAGTGTTTCATATAAAGATGCGTCAGGTAAAAATAAATGTTTTTTGAAGCCGAGGGAGTACAAAGAGATAAGAACTAACATTTAATACTAGCTACCATCTGTAACAAGTAGTTCCTACTGATTGCCAAGCACTGTTTAAACGCATCACATGGGCTGCTTACTCTATCCTCACTAACCCTTTTAACAGACAAGGAAATGAGGCTCAGGAACGTCAAGGACTCTATTGAGGTTCCACAGTAGGATACAGTACTTGCTAAAAGCAACCCTTTCCTCATGCTCTGACATCTTAACTGCAAGGGCAAGGTCAGTGGCAGGGGTGGTGGTCCCATGGTCTGAGACAGCTGCATGCTGGTGGGTCCAACAGGCATGTATCCATCACCTGAGATAAGCTCAGACATCCACAGGAGTTTCGGTGATTCTGGGAATGCGGACTCCATGGTGATCGAGGGGGAAAGGCAAGTTGCCTGGCCGTTTTTCTTGGGACATTATCTCCCACAGCTCTCCCTTGGTGCCACCATTCATAGTCCTGATGTAAGGAGGAACCAGTTAAATTACTTACTGAAGAAATAAAGAGCAAATTCACCCACTGAGATGGCGTAGAAAGCCTTGGCTTCTCTTCTGTTTATAACTCTGCCATTATTTTTCTGTGTAGTCTTGGGTAAATCACTTATCTTCATCTTTTTTTTTTGAGATGAAGTTTTGCTCTTGTTGCTGAGGTTGGAGTGTAATGGCATGATCTCAGCTTACTGCAGCCTCCACTTCATGGGTTCAAGCGATTCTCCTGCCTCAGCCTCCCAAGTAGCTGGGATTACAGGCGTGCATCACCACTCCTGGCTAATTTTGTACTTTATAGTAGAGATGGGATTTTTCCATGTTAGTCAGGCTGGTCTGGTCTCAAACTCCCAACCTCAAGTGATCTGCCCGCCTTGGCCTCCCAAAGTGGTGGGATTACAGGTGTGAGCCACCACTCCTGGCCAATCACTTACCTTCTTTTTTTTTTTTTTTGAGACGGAGTTTCGCTCTTGTTACCCAGGCTGGAGTGCAATGGCGCGATCTCGGCTCACCGCAACCTCCGCCTCCTGGGTTCAGGCAATTCTCCTGCCTCAGCCTCCTGAGTAGCTGGGATTACAGGCACGCGCCACCATGCCCAGCTAATTTTTTGTATTTTTAGTAGAGACGGGGTTTCACCATGTTGACCAGGATGGTCTCGATCTCTTGACCTCGTGATCCACCCGCCTCGGCCTCCCAAAGTGCTGGGATTACAGGCTTGAGCCACCGCGCCCGGCCCCCACTTACCTTCTTTAGGATGATAATGGTCAGTTTCCTCACCAGAAAGATGAACAGCATTACCCTTCTGCATTATCTCTAAGATGAGTAGGAATAAACCCTGCCTTTTTTCTGTAGATCATACAAGTGAGTGCTTGGGATTGTTAAGGCAGCACATTGAATGTGTCTCTTCCTTCCCAGTTAGGAAACCTGCTGCCCTACAGTGACCCCAGCGTGGTGTTTGTCTTCCTGTCTGTGTTTGCTGTGGTGACCATCCTGCAGTGCTTCCTGATTAGCACACTCTTCTCCAGAGCCAACCTGGCGGCAGCCTGTGGGGGCATCATCTACTTCACGCTGTACCTCCCCTACGTCCTCTGTGTGGCATGGCAGGACTACGTGGGCTTCACACTCAAGATCTTCGCTGTGAGTGCCTCTGGCTCTTGTTCAGTGGCTCTACAGCCACATTTGACCTCCCCTTTGGAGTCCCTGAATAAAAGCAGCAAGTCGAGAACAGAAGATGACAGTTTCTTTCCAATGGGACATGCACTTTAGCTCTAGATTCTAAGCTCTTTAAGGGTTAAAGGCAATGATTGTGTTTTATTAAATTGTTTACCTAGTCTTCTCAGTGAATCCTGGTTGAATTGAATTGAATGGAATTTTTCAGAGAGCCAGACTGCATCTTGAACCGGCCTGGGGATAAATGGCACTGAGGAATGGCTTCAGGCAACAGATGCCTTCTCTGACCTTTACCTCCCAGCTCCAGCTCTGTTGGCCATGTTAAGCTTGTGACAAAGTCAAGGCCACAAATAGAACTGAAAACTCTCGAGGTCAGAGATGGCCCCTCTTGTCTTCCTTGTGTCTAGTATGGTGTTTTGCTTGAGTAATATTTTCTGAACTGAGCAGACTGAAGAGCGGGTGCCTCATCTTCCCACAAATACATGACTTGGACACTTCCTTCCCTTGTACAGAGCAGGGGGAAATCTTGGATAGTGTGTGAGCCCCTACAAGTGCAAGTTGTCAGATGTCCCCAGGTCACTTAGAAAGAAAGCTAAGAGTCATTCATAGGATGTTCCCAATGCCTCAGTCTGGGCTCCATAGGTATCAGCAGTGCCAGACGGGCTCCTCTGATCCTGAGCCACCCTTGGCTGAGCAGAGAGCTGGAGAGGACTGTGGGTGTGTGCACGTGTGTCGGGGGAACAGGACTTCTGAGCCCTGGGGCATCTTTGGAAACAAAGTTTTAAAAGTTTTATACTTTATTGTTATATACATTTCTGAAATGATTGTTCATATTGAATGGTTACAAATGGAATCATTTTGTATGTTACGTGGTAGCCCACCACTCCCCTAAAGGAACTCTGTAGGTAAATGCTACTTCTGCACCTTGTGATTGATCCATTTTGCAAATTCAAATTTCTCCAGGTGTAATTTACCCTAGAAGAGATAGAAAGATGAGAGAGACCAGGAAATGCATAAGTGACTTTGCCTGTTTCTCACAGAGCCTGCTGTCTCCTGTGGCTTTTGGGTTTGGCTGTGAGTACTTCGCCCTTTTTGAGGAGCAGGGCATTGGAGTGCAGTGGGACAACCTGTTTGAGAGTCCTGTGGAGGGAGATGGCTTCAATCTCACCACTTCGGTCTCCATGATGCTGTTTGACACCTTCCTCTATGGGGTGATGACTTGGTACATCGAGGCTGTCTTTCCAGGTACACCGCTTTGGGCATCTATTAGGAAAATAGGACTTCTAGCTGATTTCCCAAGAGCTAGAATCTCTGCAGAGCATGGGGCTCCCTGGGAAGTGGCTTGGCCTTTAGATCAATGGCAAACAGATATCCAGGGACAGGCAACTGATGCTGAAAGTACAATTGTTACTGCTTGCATAGCACTTGTTTCTGGAAAACTGTGTGCCAGGCAGCACGCAAACTGTTTTATACACATTCCTTCATTTAATTCTTACAATGCCACTCTGAGGTTGTGATGGTAATAACCAGCATTTTTCAAATGACAGAACTGTGACTCAAAGATATTAAGTAACCAGCTGTGGTCACATAACTGTTAAGTATTGGTACATGGAGGTGAATCCAGTTCGGTCACACTGGGTCACTAAGCCCAGGAGAATCCTCCCAATGCTCACCCAATTCTTTTTCTATGTTCCCGGAGGGGGTACAACTAAAAGCTGTTCTGTTTCCTGAGTACAGGTTGTTAATAATTAAATATTCTAGCTCTAAGTTCTGCCCATGATTTAATTTTAGCATTCAATAAAAATTCATGCTGAATTTTTCTTTAATACTTCTTTCTTAATACACCTTCTTGACCAAGTCCAAGATGAACCTGCCTTGGGACAAATTTTCATATGACATCAAATTCTGAGAGAGCAAGATTTAACCCTTTTTGAGTCATCTTCTGATCCTCCCCTAAGGAGGTATACATGAAATATTTATTACTTCTGCCTGAACTTCATTCACTGAATATGCGATTTTGCAGCATACAGATTCTGGATTCAGATTCTTGAGGCCTTAATTTAATGGCTGTAGGACCTTGGACAGGCTCTTTATCCCTCAGTTTGCTCATCTCTAAAATGGGGTTGGCACCTGCCTCATGGGTTGTTGAAGGGACTTACAGAGGTGCAGAATGTACGTTGTACATAGCAGCTTTCAGCAAATGTTAGCCCTCTCTTTCCCCACATCCGTTCCACTCTGTTCCTTCCCCAAAACGTGTGTCAGTGAGGAAATGGACCCTCAGAATACTGGGATGGCGCTGAGCTTGGCTCATACCTGTGCTTTGCTTTTAGGCCAGTATGGAATTCCCAGGCCCTGGTATTTTCCTTGCACCAAGTCCTACTGGTTTGGTGAAGAAAGTGATGAGAAGAGCCACCTTGGTTCCAGCCCAAAGAGAATGTCAGAAAGTAAGTGCTGCTGACCACTTGTTCTTTCTTTAACCTAGTGCTGCTGCCCCTGCTGACTGTTGGGGCAAGTAATGTCTCCTGCCTTTCTAAAAGACCCTGAAACCACTGTAGGAGCAGAGAAAAGACATACACTGTCCCTTGCCAAATCCTCCCATGCCATTTGTGTCCAGGGCTGTTGACCTATTGAGAGTTCAGGGATCCCCTCCCAAACACACATTTCATGCTCCCCTAACAAGCTAGAAGAAAGAGGTAAAGACAAATGTGATTGTGGAACCCTAGCCTCGCTGCGTGCCTTGTCACGGTGACCTGTATATGAGCCTGTGTGGGCTGAGACCAAGTGGGTACCGCGAACTCAGCCTATACTTTGTAATGTAATCACCCTTCATTACCCAGACTCCTAATCCTCTCTTGGTGCATGGCTGAAGGCAGAGACATCCACAGCTCATCAAAGGCTCTGCCATCCGGGTTCTTTGTGCTTCAAGTGGCTTCCTAAGTATTTAATATGTCCCTTTCCTGCCAGTCTCTTCTGTGTCCATCCCCTGATTGCCTATGATAAAAGTATGATGCTCCCTAGTGTATCTTCTTCTCCTACCTCCTCTCTATACCTAGCTCCTGTTTCAGTCACCTTAGAAGTGCTCACCGTTGCTGGAATATGTCATGTTCTTCCACACAGGCCTTTGTGTGTACTGTTTGCTTTGTATGTTCAGGAGAACCTTCTCCCTAACTTGCTTGTCTTCTCACCTCCTCCTTTCTCTTCAAGATCTAGTTCAGAATCCCCCCGCCCTGATCAGCCCTCCTTGGTTCTCAGGTGATCAGTCACTCTCTGCCCTGAACTTCCATGGCACGTGAAAGAAAATCTTTTTATTTTAAAACAATCACAGAACCATAAAAAGTAATAAAAATTACATGAGGGAATTTTCTTAAACGCTTCACCCAGTTTCCCCCAATGGTAACACCATGTGTAACTGCAGAATAATATCAAAACCATGAAATTGACATTGGTAGAATTTACAGAGCTTCTTCACCTTTCACTAGCTTTATGTACACTCATTTGTATGTGTGTGTATTTAGTTCTGTGCAGTTTTATCATGTGTGAATTCATGTAATTACTAGCTCAATCAATCTGCAGAAATGTCTCATTGCCACAAAGCTCCTTAAGGCTACCCCTTAATATCCATAGTCACCTCCCTTCTTCCTCAGTTCCTGACACCTGTCAACCATTAATGCATACCTCATTTTTACAGTTTTATTATTTCCAGAACGTTACGTAAATGGAACCACACAGTAGGAATCCTTGCGATCTTGGCTTTTTTCACTCAGCAGAATTCCCTTGAGATCTCTCCTAGTTGTGTGTGTCAACAGTGCATTCGTCTTCACTGCTGAGTAGTATTCCCTGGTAGGGATATATCACAGTTCCATGGTATTTTTAGATGTGTGTTTTTTTTCGTTTGTTTCTTTTGTTTTTGTTTTCGTTATCTTTTTTTTTTGAGATGGAGTCTCGCTCTGTTTCCTAGGCCGGAGTGCAATGGTGCAATCTCGGCTCACTACAACCTCTGCCTCCTGGGTTCAAGTGATTCTCTTGCCTCAGCCCCCTGAGGAGCTGGGACTACAGGCATGAGCCACCAAGCCTGGCTAATTTTTTTTGTATTTTTAGTAGAGATGTGGTGTCACCATGTTAGCCACGGTGGTGTACATCTCCTGACCTCGTGATCTACCCATCTCTGCCTCCCAAAATGTTGGGATTACAGGCATGAGCCACCGCGCCTGACCAGATGTATTTATTTAAACAGCTTTCAGCAACCTGTTTTTAATTGTTTATCAAATCTTTTTCCCCAATAGACTGTGAATACTGGTTTATCATTGTATTCCCATCACCAGTATCAGTGCCCAAATAAACGTTTATAGCCTCCTGCCTGCCTCTGAAACCAGGATGGCCATGGAGAGAAGGCAGTTCTCAAAGTACAAGCACAGTGCCCTATGTCCTGACACTCCACTCCTCAGTGCTTTCCGTAGGTTCATTCCTGTCTTCTCCCCTGTCACAGTCTGCGTGGAGGAGGAACCCACCCACCTGAAGCTGGGCGTGTCCATTCAGAACCTGGTAAAAGTCTACCGAGATGGCATGAAGGTGGCTGTCGATGGCCTGACGCTGAATTTTTATGAGGGCCAGATCACCTCCTTCCTGGGTCACAATGGAGCGGGGAAGACCACGACCATGTAAGAAGAGGGTGTGGCTCCCGCAGGATCAGCCACAGGAGGGTTCTGCAGTACAGTTCGAAATTTACACCTTAGGAAACCATGCTGGTCCTTGGGACAAGGGCAGGAGCACATGAGGAGTTGCCGAGTGTGAAAATGTTCCGTAATCATGAGTGTCTTTCCACGAGCTAGTTTGCTAGATGTTATTTCTTCAGCCTAAAACAGGCTGGGGCCTCAGATGACCTTTCCCGTGTAGTTCACAGAATTCTCCAGTGGTCTTGGAACCTGCAGCCACAAAAGGATAGATTACATATGGAAGGGAGTTGGTAATTCCCAGGAACTCTGTCTCCAAGAAGATGTGGGAAGCAGCTGGGCAGCTGGCTTGATTGCCTTCCCTGGGACCTCTAGGACCTTACAGTGGGTAGTGTCAGGAGGGAGCAGGGCCGTAAATCACCCACGTTAGCCTCGGTTGCTTCCAGCACGATTCCTCAACCATTCCAAAGGGTGTATTTTACGGGGGGGCACGGTGATGTTCTTTTCTTGTTTTCTTTTAATCTTTTTTTAAAACGTAAAATTAATATATCATGAATATTACGAGCTTTTCAGAAGATGTTTAAAAGGCAGTCAGAAATCCTACTAACATAGAAATTATTTTTATCTTTGAATAATATCTTCTTGTTTGTCCATTTTGTTTGGCATACAAAATCTGTGTTTTAAAGTATACCGTCATTACAACTTGGAAACTTCATTTAAAAAATGCTCATACTCAAATTGGCATTTCTGACACAGGCCAACTTGTAGTTACTTAGTAAAGCAAAAGGCTGCTTTGCTTTGTGTATGTCTGGTAGGGTTCATTAGAAAGGAATGGGGGCAGTGGGAGGGTCGGTGTCCTCTCTGTTCTCTCTGCAGCCTCAGTGGAGCATCTTGAGTTAAGGGTAGGTCAGCGCTGACTCCTGTACTTCCAAATTTTTGTCCTCAGGTCAATCCTGACCGGGTTGTTCCCCCCGACGTCCGGCACTGCCTTCATCCTGGGACAAGACATTCGCTCTGAGATGAGCACCATCCGGCAGAACCTGGGGGTCTGTCCCCAGCATAACGTGCTGTTTGACATGTGAGTACCAGCAGCGCATTAAGAATAGGCCCCTTCTGGATGTGTGTGTCTTGCCATAGGGGGAGGAGTGGGACGTAAGCATATCACTCTTGAATGTGGCAGGCTCACCTCCCTGAACACCTCTGGACCTCGTTGTTCTTTGATTTTAGGAGAAATAGGAGGTGAATTGTTGAGTGGGAGAGGTGACATCAGCCCAGTCAGTGGATGGAGGATTGGGAAACATTGCTTTCCATTGCTGTCAAACTGGAGGGCCCTTTGGCCCACCCTCTCCCACCACACTCCTTCCTGAGGCCTGGAGCAGACGTCCCAGACCTGGCGGTGCTTCCGGGCCCTGGTATGGTGGGCCTGTCTTTGCTGCTCAAGACATTTGCTGCCTCTAGGCTGTCCCATCAGCACGAAGGCCCCCAGGGAGCCTGTGTGATGGAGCAAAGAAAGACCTGAGCTCTGCAACCTCAGGCAAGGCTTTTCCCTTACGTTTCCGCCTATCCAAAGTGAACAGCTGGGGCTCACGTGCTCCCCAGGGTCCTCCCTGCTTTCTGAGCCTGAGGTCCTTTGAGGTTCAGGAGGGCTGCTCCAGGTTAGAGCAGAGCTGACTTCTTGGTGGATGTGCTGTGGGAACAGCCCGTTCAAGGCACATCCGGGGGCCCTGAAATTGAAAGTTGTAACTGCCTCGTGCAGGGCGGCCAGGCCTGCTGGAAATAGGTTGGAAGTGATCTATCACCTTTCACTTTGATTTCCTGAGCAGCTCATACCGTGGCTCACTGTTGTTCTACCTTGGATCTTGAAGATTATTTTCAAAAATTGATTTTGAAAAAGGAGAGAGAAATAAGCCCGTTTTCTTCTGTTCTGGGCCAGGAGACACTATTCTGGGGCATCTGGTAGGACCCAGAGCTGACCTGCCTCTCTGTCCCCAGGCTGACTGTCGAAGAACACATCTGGTTCTATGCCCGCCTGAAAGGGCTCTCAGAGAAGCATGTGAAGGCGGAGATGGAGCAGATGGCCCTGGATGTTGGTTTGCCATCAAGCAAGCTGAAAAGCAAGACAAGCCAGCTGTCAGGTGCGGCCCAGAGCTACCTTCCCTACCCCTCCCCTCCTCCTCCAGCTACACACACACAGATGAAAATCAGCACTGCCGGTGGGTAACAGAAACTTCCTTCTGGCTGTGTTCCCAGGTCCGCTGCCTTCACTCACTGTAAGGCTGGTCCTAGAGTTTGTCTCGCTCTGGTTTTTGTAGGTGGAATGCAGAGAAAGCTGTCTGTGGCCTTGGCCTTCGTTGGGGGATCCAAGGTTGTCATTCTGGATGAACCCACAGCTGGTGTGGACCCTTACTCCCGCAGGGGAATATGGGAGCTGCTGCTGAAATACCGACAAGGTGACTGATGTGTATTTCTACAGAGTAAATGGACGGGCGAGGGGAGGAGCTTTTGAGAAGTATGGCTGGATCCCATGGCTACTCGTCTGTTTACCAAGGGATACTCTCCTGTTATCACAGAAGAGATCAAGGATGCTTAGACTGAGATTCATGAGAGGAGATGCTGTGTCTTTATTCATCTTTTTGTCTCCAGCATGGTACACTGTATTTATGTTAGTTGCAAGAGTGGATGCGTAAATGAATGGGATGGGAGAGGGGCAGGAAGACGATTGGGCTCTCTGGGTAGAGATCTGATGTGGTACACTATGAGGAGCACAAGCAGGCTTGGAGCCCACCCTGCTTGGCCCTGAGACATCGGGAACGTCACAGCCTGCCTCACTTTCCTTGCCTGTAGTAATGGTGGTGCTTACCTCATAGAGGATTAAATTAAATGAGAACGTACACAAACCACCTAGCACAATGCCTGGTTTATAGCAAGTTCTCAAATAAATGCTACTGTTTTCACTTCTGTGAGGATGTGGTACCTATATATCCAAAGCTTTGACATTTTAGGGGTCACAGCCATACAGGGTTAAAGGTGGCTTCTGGATCTCTCTGCCCTGCTTGTCCCTGCTGATATTCCTGTAATCCCTGCCACTGTGACCAGTGAGACCTGAGAGGCCTCACCTGTCCCACTTCCCTGTGTTTGTACCTGGCAGGCCGCACCATTATTCTCTCCACACACCACATGGATGAAGCGGACATCCTGGGGGACAGGATTGCCATCATCTCCCATGGGAAGCTGTGCTGTGTGGGCTCCTCCCTGTTTCTGAAGAACCAGCTGGGAACAGGCTACTACCTGACCCTGGTCAAGAAAGACGTGGAATCCTCCCTCAGTTCCTGCAGAAACAGTAGTAGCACGGTGTCATACCTGAAAAAGGTGAGCTGCAGTCTTGGTGCTGGGTCTGGGCGGTCAGGCCTTGCTGGCTGTGAATGGCTTCCCCACCTCCACCACTTCTGCCATGTTGAAGCCACCGTGTCCCCGCTCTGCTGCCTCTTTGGAATCATATCATACCTCAGGCATGGAGAGCTAAGGAGCCCTCTGTTCCCATTGTGCTGGTTCTGTTGAATCCCATTTTCCTTTTCCTGTGAAGTACAATGAGTGATGGAGAAGGTCCTTAAAGGACATTATTGTGTCAAAGAAAAGAGACTTGTTAAGAGGTAAGAGCCTTGGCTGCAAATGACCTGCTGTTCCTGCTCATTACTTTTCAATCTCATTGACTTTAACTTTTAAACTACAAAACGGCCAATATTTATTAGGCACTGATTTCATGCCCGAGAGATTCTGGGCATAAAAGAAAATAATGATAATACTTATTTTTACCATTGTTACCATTTACAACCTTTATTTGAAAACCTCTATCATCTCAATTAAAGTGCAGAGAAACCCTGGGAAGAAGATAACTCTATTTATTATCCCAGATGAGGGAAGTGAGGCTTGTAGGGATTTGGTAGGTTATTCAAGGTCACCCAGCAGGTAAATAACAGAAGTGGGACCAGACCCAGTAACTAGGTATGTTTTCCTCTGTACCACAGCACATGCCTGAGATTTATTTGTGTGTTGAAGCCAATGGTACCTAATGAATTTACATCCCAACCTTAAACTCCTATCCACTTACTTACCTTTTAATGAGCCTCTTGACTCAAGTTCAGTGTGCCGACCAGCAGCATCAGGATCACTTGGGAACTTGTTAGAAATGCAGCATCTTGAGCCCAGCTCAGACCTACTGAATCAGAATCTGTGCATTTGAACAAGGTCTTCGAATGGTCGAACACACATTAAAGCTCGCGAAGCACTGAACTAGACAAGTAGCCAGGTGAAGGCCTTGCCTGAGCGAGTTGGTAAAGGCCTCATGGCAGCATTCATTGGCAGCCCACAGTTCTATTGGCCACTCTGCTTCCCGACCTCTCACCCCCAGGAAGCGAGGCTGTTCACACGGCACACACATGCCAGGCCGTGTCCTCTGAAGCCACGGCTGCCAGTTGCATGTGTCCCAGGGAACGCTTTTTGCTTTTAGTTCTCACGCAACAGAGCTTCTTGGAAGCCCACCCTGGCGAAGGTGCTAGTGGCTCTGCCTTGCTCGGTCCCTGACCCGTTCTCACCTCCTTCTTTGCCATCAGGAGGACAGTGTTTCTCAGAGCAGTTCTGATGCTGGCCTGGGCAGTGACCATGAGAGTGACACGCTGACCATCGGTAAGGACTCTGGGGTTTCTTATTCAGGTGGTGCCTGAGCTTCCCCCAGCTGGGCAGAGTGGAGGCAGAGGAGGAGAGGTGCAGAGGCTGGTGGCGCTGACTCAAGGTTTGCTGCTGGGCTGGGGCTGGGTGGCTGCGGGGGTGGGTGCAGCTTGGTGGCGGGTTGGCCTAATGCTTGCTGGGGTGCCTGGGGCTTGTTCTGGGAGCTGGCAGGGCAGTGTCCCAGAGAGCTGAGACGATTGGGGTTTGGAGAATCCCTTAGGGGAGTGAACACTGAACACCAGGGATAAGGAGCTGAGGGCCAAGCCAGTGGGGTGGGATTTGAGCCTAGCAGATAAGAAGAGTGAGAACCCAGGAGATCAGTAACAGCCTTCCAGGTTTTTCTTGGGTAGTGTGTGTGTAGGAAGCCAGTGTCACCAGTAGCATATGTAGTGTAGAAGTCTTGACACTTGCCGTCTCTGCCCAGTGCTAATGGCTGGCCTTTCTGCTTCCATGAACCCTCTAGTGAGGTAAATGAGGGAGCTTCCTTTACAAGTGTAGGAAAGGGTTAAGAATCTTTTAAGATTCCTTTACTTGAGTTTTCTATTGAGGAATTCCAGAGCGTAGGTAATAGACACCAGACTTTGAGCCTCAGTTATCCATTCACACATCCTCCCATCCTCCCATCCATCTATCAATCCATCCATCCATTTATTCATCCATCCATCCATCCATCCATCCATCCATCCATCCATCCATTTATTCATCCATCCATTCATCCATCTATCCATTCATCCATTCATTTATTCATCCATCCATCCATCCATCCATTTATTCATCTATCCATCCATCCATCCATCTATCCATCCATCCATCCATCCATCCACCCTACACTGAATACCTACAATGTGCCTGGCTTTGGTGATACAAAGGTGAATAAGACATAGTCCTTTCCTTTGCCTCCAACCCTCAGACCAGAGATGATCATCATTCCACATGAATGACTAAAACACCTCGATCAAGTGTGGTGTATGAGCAGCAGACATCTGAGGAGAGGGTGGGGGATGGTCAGCCCTCCCTCTGGAGCCCCTCCGAGTTGACTGAGCCATCTTTGCACTCTGGTCCCTGCAGATGTCTCTGCTATCTCCAACCTCATCAGGAAGCATGTGTCTGAAGCCCGGCTGGTGGAAGACATAGGGCATGAGCTGACCTACGTGCTGCCGTATGAAGCTGCTAAGGAGGGGGCCTTTGTGGAACTCTTTCATGAGATTGATGACCGGCTGTCAGACCTGGGCATTTCTAGTTATGGCATCTCAGAGACAACTCTGGAAGAAGTAAGTTAAGTGGCTGAGTGTCGGAATAGATAGCTAGGCCAAATGTTCTAAAGCCAGGCAAGTAGCCTGCATTGGGAGCGGGATTATCATGGAGTTAGTCATTGAGTTTTTAGGTCATTGACATCTGAGTAATGTTGGCTCCAGTTAACCATTTAAGATGGCAGTGGGAGATAGCAGGAAAGAAGTATTTTTCTCTTTACCACAGTACATGCCTGAGATTTATTTGTGTATTGAAACTGGTGGTACCTAATGCATTTACATCACAACGTTAAACTCCTATCCACTTGTTTACCTTTTAATGAGCCTCTTCACTCAAGTGCAGTATAAGGACCAACGGCATCAGGATCACTTGGGAACTTGTTAGAAACGCAGCAACTTGAGCTCAGCTCAGACCTACTGAGTCAGAATCAGAAGCAATTCCCTGGTGTGACTGTGTCACAGCCAGGTATCAACTGGATTCTCATACATAGGAAATGATCAACATTTATGGATGTCCGCTGCTGAGCTTTTTTTAAAATTTATTTAATTTTCATAAAAAGATGAAAAAATGAACACTCAGGAATGCTGATGTGGGATTCAGAGTCAGGAGTTTGGCGCTTCAAAGCCCATGTTCTTTATCCATGTAATGCCTCCCCTTAGAGATACAGCACCAGAGACCTTGAGGGCTGAAGGGGATATAAAAGCTGTCTGGCCCAGTGTCCCCAAGCTTGACAGTGCAGCACAGTCACCTGGGGACATTACTAAAGATAAACATTCTGAGGCTTGGCTTCAGGGCCTGTGAATCAGAATTTCTGAAGATAAGGCCTTGAAGTCTGTATTCTGTTGCATGCTTCGGACGCAGTGGCCTATAGACTAGAGTTTGGAAATGACTGCTCTCATTCAGATTCTCCTCTAATGTTGAATCTCTGCCATTATATTTCTAGTGATCTATTTCCTCCTGCTCATTCTGTCTTGGATAACTTATCATAGTGCTCGTCTACTCAAAGATTTAGAGCCACAGTAAATGAAAAAAGCCACTTGACTCATTCCCTCATTCCCTGTAGGCTCAGAACAAATTTCTTTGCAGCATCCTACTGTCCTAGCTTTTTTATTTTCTTTGAGATGGAGTTTCACTCTTGTCACCCAGGGAGTGCAATGGCATGATCTCAGGTCACTGCAACCTCCGCCTCCTGCATTCAGGTGATTCTCCTGTCTCAGCCTGAGTAGCTGGGATTATAGGCATGTGCCACCACGCCTGGCTAATTTTGTATTTTCAGTAGAGACGGGGTTTCTCCATGTTGGTCAGGCTGGTCTTGAACTCCTGACCTCAGATGATCCCCCTACCTTAGCCTCCCAAAGTGCTGTCATTACAGGCATGAGCCACTGCACCCGGCTGTAGCTTTAATTTGAAAATGATTGTCTAGATTGATAGCTCTCACCACTCAGGAAATGTTTTCTGGCAAAAAATGCCTTCTCTCCCAAGTGACTCTGACAAAGTTTATTAAGAAATGTCTTACGGGGCTAACATGCCACTCAATAATGTAATAATCACGGCCATGCTGACTACTCTCGTAACGTTGGTGCTTATAATGTTCTCACCTGCTCTCATTTTTCAGATATTTCTCAAGGTGGCCGAAGAGAGTGGGGTGGATGCTGAGACCTCAGGTAACTGCCTTGGTGGCACACTTAAGATAGTGCCTCCCGCAGGCTTTCTCAGCACGCCAGTATTGTACCTTTGAATTGTTCTATTGCATTCTCATTTGTAGAGTGTAGATTGGTTACAGAGGGGGAAGGTTTGTTTTGTTGTAAATAAAATAATCGATGGGATTCTTTCCTTGTGCCTTCAGATGGTACCTTGCCAGCGAGACGAAACAGGCGGGCCTTCGGGGACAAGCAGAGCTGTCTTCGCCCGTTCACTGAAGATGATGCTGTTGATCCCAATGATTCTGACGTAGACCCAGGTCTGTCTGGGAAAGATCCACCATGTTCCACTGTTGGAATGTGAATTTCTCTTTCATGCTCTCAGCTGTTTTCTTTGGATGGCCTTTAGCCAAGGTGACAGATCCCTACAGAGTCCAAAGAGACGTGAGAAAATGGTAAAAGCCACTTATCCTTTGCAGCATCACGCTGTGGTCAAACCTGAAAAAGCCCATCTGTATCATGTCCTTTAAAGACGTAAAGATGGTGCCTCAATCCTCTGAACTCATGTATTTATTATCTTTTCTGCAGGGTCCCAATTTCTTGTATGTATTAGGCGCTTAATTATTGAACAAATATTCAATCCAAGTAGATGAATGATTTTGAAAGAGTCAGAAAGGGGAATTTGCCATTAGAGTTAATTGTACCCCGACTTAGATATTTTGAGACTGGGCACGGTGGCTCATGCGTGTAATCCCAGCACTTTGGGAGGCCACGGCGGGTGAATCACCTGAGGTCAGTAGTTTGAGACCAGCTTGACCAACATTGTTAAACCCCATCTCTACTAAATAGAAAAAATTAGCCGGGTATGGTGGCACAGACCTGTAAATCCCACCTACTCGGGAGGCCGAGGCAGAAGAATTACTTGAATTTGGGAAGCAGAGGTTACAGTGAGCCAAGATTGCCCCATTACACACTAGCGTGGGCAACAAGAGTGAAAAGTCCATCTCAAAAAAAAAAAAAAAGACAGCTGTTTTGGATGAGTGTGTCCTTGTGTGTTTAACTAAGAGGGAGAGGAGAGAGAGGACATCAAACAAACATTGTTAAGATATAAAAGCACATCAGTTAGATATCATTAGTTTAGGACAAGAATTTCTAGAAAATTTTTAGGAACAGAAAACTTTCCAGTTCTCTCACCCCTGCTCACAAGAGTGTGTGGCTCTTACATTATACATAACTGCCTAACTTCATAGTATCAGTGCATTTCAAATGTGTTCACGTTTTACCAAAATAGAACAGGTGAGAAGCTAACTGCCACTGTGTTCTCAAATATGTCAAGCTATGTGCATGCCTGTTTCACAGAATAGTTTATAAGAAATTGATGACTTGATATGCCCAAGTGGCCAGCTGTAACACCTGATTATGCATGAACACATATTTTCTATTGTCTCAAGACACCTTTGTTTTCTGTACTTACCAGACAAGGACAGAAATGCAGAGAGTGCCACTGGTAGACATTTTGAGTCATAACTTTTCCTTGGTCATAGCTTTGTCATGAAAGCCTTTTACTTCTGAGAAACTTTTAGCTTCAAGCACACGCCTCCCAGATAGTTGTCGAAGACACCAGAAGAAGGAGCATGGCAATGTCAAAAATACCTAAGATAGTAGGTGACCTTCAGTGTTGTTTTCTTGCAGAATCCAGAGAGACAGACTTGCTCAGTGGGATGGATGGCAAAGGCTCCTACCAGGTGAAGGGCTGGAAACTCACACAACAACAGTTTGTAGCCCTTTTGTGGAAGAGACTGCTAATTGCCAGACGGAGTCGGAAAGGATTTTTTGCTCAGGTGAGATGTGCTGTTTTGGTGAGATGTGCCAGAGATTCTGGCTTCGTGGGTGGGCTGCAGGCTCTGTGACTAATGAAGGCAGGATAGCATCCTGCTCAAGATATGGATGCTGGAGCTAGATTTATTTGTATTTTAATCATAGTTCTATTCCTTGCCAGTTGTGTATCTGTTGGCAAGTTACTTCTCTATGCCTCAGTCTCCTCTTCTGTCAAATGGGGATAATAATATTACCTGTGATACAGGGTTGTTACAAAAATAAAAATGAGTAAGTACTTAGAATGGGGTCTGCATGAGTAAGTGCTTAGTTTTGTGTGTGTGTATGTTATTTTTATTTTGGAGGAGAACATAAAGAGGAGAAAGTGTAGAAAAACTGGTTGAGTGTATTCAGCTGCCATAACATGAGGCATGTTATGCCCAGATGCACTTGACCTGTGAACTTGTTAGAAACATGATTGTTCTCTAAGTTGATGTTTAACTCAAACTGAAAGAAAAGAGGTCAGAATATAGTTGGCCCACAGAGTAGACTCATTATACTATTATCTACATGTCAGTATTTTCCCTAACTTGCCTACTTAGAAGGGTTAAATTTTTTCACTCTATAAAATTAAGAAATGTACAGAAAAGGTCTGCAGAGTCTTCCATGCTGATGATGTGGATACTGTTAAGAGCAGGAGTCTGGAGCAGACAAAGCTGGAGTTGGAGCCTGTTTGCTACTTTTTGGCTGTATGACCTTGGGCAAGATGCTTAGTCTTTCTGATCCTCAGTTACCTTTGTTGATAATGATCACAACCATAAATAATGACACATAAAATAGCACAACCATAAATAATGACAACATAGAGATAATTCTCACTCTAGTACTGATAGTACAAATTATTCACTGTGTTAATTTTGTACATTGAAATCCCAGAACATTAGAATCAGGAGTATTAATTGAATCATTAAGGTTATAAGGGACATATTTCTCAGCAATGAATAGAAAGTATGCCCAAGTCTTTTTTTTTGTTTCCCCAGAGAAGATATGGTAGAAAGTCTTAGGAGGCTGAAGAAGGATTTGGATATTTATTCTTAGTGATTATAGTTGTCCGTGATTGGAGCCATTGCTGTAGAGTTGGTTTTATTACAGTGGAGGATTTGAATGGGGCATGTGTTCTCAGACCTCAGATTAAAATGAGAAGACTGAGGCCAGAGGGGAGAGGACTTCACATGGGTGTACTTGTATTAGAGACAGAACCAGGACTCAGGACTTCTGGCTCCTGGTCCTGGGTTCATGGCCCAGTGTGGTCTTTCTCAGTCTTCAGGAGGAAGAAGGGCAGGACCCAGTGTTCTGAGTCACCCTGAATGTGATCACTGTTTACTTGTGAACTTCTCGGCTTAGTGCCTCTGCCAGGCGGCCATAGCCGCCGGCCTCGTGCTGCCAGGGAAAAGGTTAGTTTTCAGGCTCCATTGCTTCCCAGCTGCCAAGAATGCCTTGCTGCAGCACAGTCATGGGCCCTGTACTCCTCGTCGCCATAGTGGTTGATCAGGGAGGCTGGCTGGACTTGTGGGATTTTGCCCGTTGGCCTTGTTTCTAACACTTGCCATTTTCCTGCTGTCTCCCTGCCCCCTCCACTGCCTGGGTAAAGATTGTCTTGCCAGCTGTGTTTGTCTGCATTGCCCTTGTGTTCAGCCTGATTGTGCCACCCTTTGGCAAGTACCCCAGCCTGGAACTTCAGCCCTGGATGTACAACGAACAGTACACATTTGTCAGGTATGTGTTTGTCTTCTGTGCCCCAGGAGTGGGGAAGATTCCAGCAGACCAAAGATGTTTACAAGGGCCAAGGAAATGGACTTAAGAATTACACCATGGAATGGATTTCCTGCTGTGGATCAGGCCCCTATATAAGCTAATATTGCATGCATAGAGCAGCAACAAACTAACCCTGAAGTAATAAATCAGCCGGTCTTCTGTTGAGCCTTTCAGCCTCTCTCCTCTTTATCCTGTTGTCAGGAACAGCCACATATGTTTTAGGTAAAATAATCTACCCTCGCCAAAATCCATGATTAAGTTCTAAAATATTTGGATTTGGGAGCTGTGTTTTAATTCTGTAATTGAGTCACAGGGCACACTGTCAAAGCATAGAACCTCCGAAGACTTGTTTTCTGCAAAGTATAATTTATGTAATTATCTATTCTGTTATATTTGGGATGTTAGCTAGTGTGTGTTCTTTAGGCAATAATATCCTCTACTCCGTAACATTACATTACATCAAAGAAAAGGACAAAGGGTTTTTCTGGGTCTTACTTAGCAGGAGCTTTCTTCAGTCCTGAAGGATTTGCAGACCTGTAGATGGGGGAAATGTATCAATGATACAAAAGGGAAGCATTACAAATATATGTATATATATGTGAATTTGCCTGTTTTTCTCTAAGCCTATGTTTTCTTCTTATGTAGTTCAGGTTTACTTTATTCTTTCCTTCCCAGCGGCTGACCCTGTATTGCCCGTGGTTGTAGAATATAGCATGTGTTTGTGACCTGTGCCTGTTATTTTTTATGCTTTTTAGTTGTGCTTGCAAAGAGTACAGTTGTCTTGCCCTTTCCTGGAAAATCCTGCTTGTCTGTGTCAAAGGGATAATTGTAAAAGCACTTTTGAAATACTTAATGAGTTGCTTTACTTCAAATTAAATAAATAAATAAATAAATATATATATATATATATATAAATGCGTGTGTATACGTACATGTGTGTACACATAGGCACCTTTATACATGTAGCCCATTTATACAAGCTCTACCTGGGAGTGCTCTACGTCACCTTGATGCCAAATATAGGGCCAGAGTCTGAGATCCTCCTGGGTGGTTTCCATGTTTTGCTCATTTCTGTTTTTAGAGCCTATCTTGTAGAAATGCTTCCTAAAATGTTTAATTTATAAAATCATTTTAAACTCCTGATTACTGGTTTTAATGATTTGCTAAGCTGGCTGCCTCTCATGTACCCACAGCAACGATGCTCCTGAGGATATGGGCACCCTGGAACTCTTAAATGCCCTCACGAAAGACCCTGGCTTCGGGACCCGCTGTATGGAAGGAAACCCAATCCCGTGAGTGCCACCGTAGCCATAAACTGGCTTCTTGTGCTGTCACCTGGTTCAGTTTCGACTATGCTGCATTTATCAGCTGCATGTCCATTGTGACCGCCAGCATTTGCCCTTTGAATCATTATCATTATTATGTTTTATTACAAAATCCAATGTGGTAACCTAACCAAATTATCTAGGAACAAACGTTTGGAGAGTCTTCTAACACCATGCAGAGCACATCATTACAGACGTTTGTTTACTGATTTAGAACGTTAATATTTAATTTAAATAGCACTTTACACTTACTGATCAAATGCTTTCCTTCCTTTCTCTCCCAGCCACTGTACTTAAGTGCTTTAATAGGCTGACATTATATATGATTTTCAGCTTTTATCAGCTTCTTCACTTTTATAATCTGACAAGATGGCATATGATGAATTTTTATAAAAATGGACACTTTCTCCTTTTCTTTTTTTTTTTGAGTCAGAGTCTCACCCTGTCACCAGGTTGGAGTGCAATGGGGCACAATCTCGGCTCTCTGCAACCTCCACCTCCCAGGTTCAAGTGATTGTCCTGCCCCATCCTCCCAAGTAGCTGGGATTACAGGCATGTGCCACTACACCCGGCTAATTTTTTGTGTCTTTAGTAGAGACAGGGTTTCACCATGTTGGCCAGGCTGGCTTCGAACTCATGACCTTGTGATCCACCCACCTCGGCCTCCCAAAGTACTGGGATTACAGGCGTGAGGCACTGCACCCGGCCTCTTCTTTTTAAATTGTGTATTTGTATTGTACTTTCCTTCAAAACCCCCTTTTAAAAAGTAGGCAGTGGATGAATAAATCCAGCGAAGCATCCGTATGACTCTGTGGGTAGGGCAGGCGTCCCCAAACTACGGCCCGCGGGCTGCGTGCGGCCCCCTGAGGCCATTCATCCGGCCCCCCGCCGCACTTCAGGAAGGGGCACCTCTTTCATTGGTGGTCAGTGAGAGGAGCACAGTATGTGGCGGCCCTCCAACGGTCTGAGGGACCGTGAACTGGCCCCCTGTGTAAAAAGTTTGGGGACGCCTGGTGTAGGGGATGGGAGGTCACCAGATCACTGTAAGTAAAGATGGTGAAGAGGTGAGGATCTTATGAAGTGGAGCTCAAGGCTGGTAGAGGTGGGTTAGTGTTTCCAAACCTAGGCAGAAACTCAGCTGAGGTCATGAAACAACAGTGAACTCTGAGGAATTACGGCAAGTTGGGAAGGTGCTGGAGAATTGGAGAGAGGGGCCAATTCATGGGAAGATGGCTGTCTCTGCACACCGCAGAGCAGTGTTTATGATACCTGTTTATGCTAGGTTCTAGAGCAGATTTCTAAACGAATAACTGCTGCTAGCTTGTTTGTCCTTAATTAGTATTGGATAGTTACTAAATACTTGTTAGTACTTAGTAGTTAGTACATGATGGGTGCTAAATCTTAGCAGCCAATATTGTATAACCAGATGACACAGATGGAGAAGAACACAGATATGGTTCATCTGGATTTCATGGTACCTTTGATTTTCCACATGAAGGTTGTGTAGGGAAGATGGAGTGTGAGATGAGATGATAATACAGACAGCTCGATTCATCACTGCCCAGCTGAACCATATGAACTCATGGATGGCCAGCCTAGGAAGGCTCTGTGGGAGCCAGAACCGGGCTGAGAGCCCATAGAGACAAAAGAGGAATGGCCCTGACATCGGACGGTTCAGAGACCCACCTGCAGTCTGTTAGAGGTGGCCGGAAGGAAGGGCCTTTGCCCTGGCAACCCTTACTGAAACTCAAATTTTAGGTTTTGCAAAAAACGGTAGAACCAAAGGAAATTTGACAGAAGCCTGTCTCAGCAGTATTTAAATTTGTCTCAGCCAGTCCTCTTTTGAATGTTCAGGGTGTGAGCTTCAGGAGGGCAATGTGTCTTAGCCTGTCTTTTCTAGTCAGCTCAGCTGCTTTAAGGAGACAATTAGAGATCAATCTGAAAAACTGTTCATTTGAATGTTTAATACATGAGAAAACAATAAGAAATAGTTAAATATATATATGATTTTTTTTTTTTTGAGGTGGAGTCTTGCTCTGTCGCCCAGGCTGGAGTGCAGTGGTGCAATCTTGGCTCACTCACCGCCACCTCTGCCTCCTGGGTTCAAGCAATTCTCCTGCCTCAGCCTCCTAAGTAGCTCCAATTACAAGCATGCGCCACCATACCAGCTAATGTTTGTATTTTTAGTAGTCCTCTGTGTGTCCCCCAGGGGCAGGGACGGGGTTTCGCCATGTTGGCCAGGATGGTCTTGAACTCCTGACCTCTAGTGATCCACCCACCTCAGCCCCGCAAAGTTCTAGGATTACAGGCATGAGCCACCATGCCCGGCAATTATATTTAATATTTAATAATAAGGAAATAATGATGGTAGCTTTACTTTAAATTGTGGAATTTTGAAACTGGGAGGGAACTGGAAGTGACTTGTTGAATCAAGTCATTTTAAACTTTTATTTTACCAGTGGGAAAAATAAGCCCCCAAAAGACACCTGTTGATGTCCCACAGTAATTCAGAGCTGGAGACAAGGTTAAAGGCTTTGCGTCTTTCCTCCAGGGAATATTTGCAGACAACCTAGTTCTTTCTGTACGAGCACTCTCACCCCAGTCACCACCCCCCACCGATTCTCCACTCATTTGAGAACATAAATTGGATGTTGCCACTCTCCATTTGTCGGCACATTGAGCGTGAGATACAGACTCTTTCCCAGGCCTCCGTCATCTGCTCCTCCCCTCCTATTTATCATTACTCTTCTTCGTAGCTTATCCTATTGCAGCCATGCTGTCTTCCTGCTACTCCTCAAAAAGAGAAACGCATTTCTTCCCAGGGCCTTCGTACCTGCTCTTGCCACTGAGTTTGCTCAGAATGTTCTTGTCGCCAAATCTTTGCCCAGCGTGTTCTCCATCATTGTTTATGGTTTAGCTGAAATATCTTCTCTGCAGTAGGTCCATTCTCTCCAGTCGCTCTCCTTTTATTTTGCTTAATTTTTGGCCATCTAAGATTGTCTTAGTAGTTTATTTGTTGTTCCATTCCTCCATGGGCATACACCTCTATGAAGGCAGGTATTTTCACTTTAGACCCTCAAATAGACCAGACAGCATCTGGCACGTAGTAGGTGCTCAGTGAAGATTTGTTGTATGAGAAATTGGATTGAACTGAGCTCAGTATGTAAACATTTAGGGCCTCTTTGCATTCTGTTTTACTTATGTACAAAATGATGTCACAGTGTACAAGGCCGTTGTGGGATCAAGCAATCAAATGAGATCATGCTTGTCTTTTCCAAATGGTGAGGGAATAGATGCATGTTTGTGGTTGTTATGAAATGTTCCTGTGCTCTTGAGGCAACAGAAAGGCCAGGCCGTCTCGGGTAATCCTACCTTGCTGTCTTCCTTTCGCAGAGACATGCCCTGCCTGGTAGGGGAGGAAGGGTGGACCACTGCCCCGGTTCCGCAGACCATCACGGACCTCTTCCAGAACGGGAATTGGACGATGCAGAACCCTTCACCTACGTGCCAGTGTAGCAGCGACAAAATCAAGAAGATGCTGCCCGTGTGTCCCCCAGGGGCAGGGGGGCTCCCTCCTCCACAGGTGAGTGCTTTCAGGGTGCGACTGAGCAGATGGAGTGCAGGGTAGGCTGGTAGCTTCCACTTGGAAGCAGGAAGCAGTGAGCTGCGATGTCGGGAGGGTCCACTTCAGTCTTTAACTTGCTTCTGGTCATAGGAAAAAGCATGTGAATTTTGAGTGGAGGGGGTTGGGACCACATTGTGCCCATGCCTGTCCCACAGCAGAAAAGTCACAGGATGGACTGTGACAGGCCTGGCTTCCAATCTTGGCTCTGTAACAAATGAGCTGGTAGCCTTTGACGGGCCTCTTTCACTCCCTGAGCCTGTTTCTTCACCTGAGTTAGGGAGACTGGACCAGAAAACTCCTGTGGACCTTGTCAACTCTGGCATTCTTGGAGACTCTATTTGGGAAGGAGTCTTGAGCCATTTTTTTTCTGAGAATTTCAGGAAGAGGAGTGCTTTGATAACTCTATGCCATTTTATCAGCATCCAGATTGCAGGGTGAGGACAAGCAGTTTTAAATAAGTACAAGAACTAAAAGAAGTCTTGGTTACCACTCTTTAAAATAACAGCTAGGCCAGGTGCAAGGTGGCTCCCTCCTGTAATCCCAGTATTTGGGGAGGCTGAGGCAGATGAATCATCTGAGGTCAGGAGTTCGAAACCAGCATGGCCAATGTGGCAAAACTCTGTCTGTACTAAACATACAAAGATGAGCCAGGCATGGTGGCACGTACCTGTAATCCCAGTTACTTGGGAGGCTGAGGCAGGAGACTCACTCGAATCTGTCAGGTGGAGGTGGCGGTGAGCTAAAATTGCACCACTGCACTCCAACCTGGGCAACACAGTGAGACTCTGTCACAAAAAATAAAAAAAAAATAATAAAGATAGTATAATATAATACAATATAATAAAATAATCTAGTCATCAGTATAAAAGTGAGCAAAAGATTCATTAGGCATAGTTAATGACGGTGCTCCCTAAAAATCTCTTGACTACAAAGAATCTCATTTCAACATTTGTTGTTGAGATGTTCAAAATACATTTTTGGGAAAGACCTTGGCTTGATGTAAGTGAATTACCAGTGCCGAGGGCGGGATGGACCAGGTCTCGTTGCTGGTTGGCTGAGGGCAGTGTCTGGGACCTGTAGTCAGGGTTCCAGTCACAATGTGGACGTGGTCACCATTGTCCTTGATTGGCTTTCTGTTTCAATTCTTGTCTATAAAGACCCATATGTTTGGTTTTCATGTGATGACAGAGAAAACAAAACACCGCAGACATCCTTCAGGACCTGACGGGAAGAAACATTTCGGATTATCTGGTGAAGACGTATGTGCAGATCATAGCTAAAAGGTGACTTTCTACTAAACTTGGCCCCTGCCTTATTATGACTAATTAGAGGAATTACAGATCTACAAATAACAGACTAGGACAGTGGGGGAGATGTCAGATTATGGCCTGATTCTGTCCATTGGAAGTTTAGGATATTATTCCAAACTAGAAAAGGTGACCAGCGGACTGTGAACATTCAGCTGTCAGCTTCCAGGCTGAGGCAGCCAGGTCGAGAGTGAAAATAAGTACGGATTCAAAGTCAAATTCTGCCACTTAGTAGCTACTTGACCAGGTAACTGGCTATCCTTTTAAAACCTTAGTTTATCTAAATTGTGATATTAATGTTGCTCTTAAAAGTTTGTCATGAGGACCGAATTAAATGATATATGTAGAACGCCTTGGTTACTCTCTGATGGGGGACTCCATGATAATGCGTGGTCTCATGGAGGAAGCCCTGGGAAGGTTTAGCAGCCTGCCTTGGCTGTGGAGCCATGGGAGAGCCTTCTAGCTTCCCAGGACATGGCAACCTAGTGTTGAATGCTTAGCTCAGCAAATGTTTGTTCTGGTGTCCTTCCCATCTACTTGATCAGTTGGGGTCTTTCACTTAGGAGTTTCTCAGTGACTTTAAACAGCACAGACATGCTGGAATGATAGTGACCACGAGTTTCCAAGAAAGAAGTATAACTTCTCCAGATGTCATCCACAATTGAAATATTACTGTTAATTGAAAAAGCTTCTAGGCCAGGTACAGTGGCTCACGCCTGTAACCCTAGCACTTTGGGAGGCTGAGGCGGGTAGATCACTTGAGGTCAGGAGTTCGAGACCAGCCTGGCCAACATTGTGAAACTCCATCTCTACTAAAAATACAAAATGAGTCTGGCATGGTGGCATGTGTCTGTAATCCCAGCTACTTGGGAGGCTGAGGCAGGAGAATTGCTTGAACCTGGGAGGCAGAGGTTGCAGTGAGCTGAGGCTGTACCATTGCACTCCAGCCTGGATAACAAGAAGGAAACTTTGTCTCCCCGCAGAAAAATAAGGAAAAGAAAAATCTACTTCCGTCACATCTCGGTCTATAAGAGGGTTTGTAAATTGGTTTAACCCAAGGCATAATTCTGATGGAAGTCATGGGGGTTTTAAGATAGAGAGAAGACTGCAAGAGGCCTGAGCACAGGCTGCTTTTCTCTGGCACAACCCTGCAAGGCCAGCCTGATTCTAGGGTTATTTCTGTCTCTCCCATGTATCCCCAGGTAGATACTTACTCCTTCTGCAGCGTCAGGAACAGGATCAGTGCTTTTTTTGAACTGATTTTTGGTTTCTTTGTCTCTGCAGCTTAAAGAACAAGATCTGGGTGAATGAGTTTAGGTAAGTTGCTGTCTCTGGCACCTTTAGCTCAGGAGGAGGATGGTGCTGTAGGTGTCTTGGATTGAAGACAGCCTTGGAGATTGTTTGTCACTCACACGCTTGTGCTACCAGTCACCCTGAGGAGGACAAAAGCCCTGTGAACACGTGGCGCACACAGGGGCACAGACAGATTTAGATTAGGCTTGCTTTATAGAGTTTCTGACTAGAGCATCGTGGCTCAGTGCCCAGCGGCCCCTCTAGAGGCCTGTGAAATATTTGATGTGCTGGTTTCCTTGAGGAGAATCAGACATCTCCTGCAGGTCTCTCGGGATTTCAAGTAAGCAGTGTTGTGAGGGAAATGCCTGCCTGCACTTTCCCCCAAACCAGAATCCCAAGGTGTCTTAAGGACTCAGAGACAATTCGTAGCCATTTAGTAGGGACTAAGTAGGTCTGGGAGGAAATAAGAAGAGCCAAAACCATCTATTTGCAGTGTATTTCAACTCATTTGTCCATCTGAGTTTTAAAGGAACAGGTAGGACTGGGGATGAAAGAATTATTGAAGCCAATTTGTACATCGTGGAAAATGAGATAGCTGATGTGGCTGCCTCAGGGGACCCCAAAGGTTCCTTGTTACTGATTTCCACCTTTTCTCTCTGCCTTTTCCCCAAGGGCCGGAACCCCTGGATCTCTGGGCAGAGTAGGCACAGGCCCCATGTAATAGTCCTCATGCTAGAAAGGAACCAGGGCCTATGGCTATTTACATCCACTGTAACCTATTCTGGACAGCGCAGGGTTTCTACTCCCCGACTCCCCATCTGCTTGCCTCCTGACCCACGTTCATGCCCAAGCCACTGGGTCAGAGCAGCATCTATGAGATGAATCACCATTCTTTCCTCGATGTCTCAACTATCTAACTGTGTGTGTAATCAGGCCAGGTCCTCCCTCTGGAGCAGAAACCATGGGGGTTAAGAGATTGCCAAATTCATTAGGGGAGGCTGACATGTAACCTCTCTGAGGCAAAATTCAGCCCTCCTTTCAATAGGAATTTGGCTCAGTGAACCTTGTATACACTCGCACTGAGTCTGCTGCTGAGTGCTACTGCGCACCCCACTGTCTGGGTTTTAATGCCAAGCTGTTCTTTTAGGTATGGCGGGTTTTCCCTGGGTGTCAGTAATTCTCATGCACTTCCTCCGAGTGGAGAAGTTAATGATGCCATCAGACAAATGAAGAAACACCTGAAGCTGGCCAAGGTACAGTATCTGTCATGAGACATATCTGAAAAGTGGGTGTGCAGCTACTGGGATGTAGGAGTAGTTAGCAGGTTAAACTGATCACCTGGCGGCTCATTGTGCTGAATATGTTGGAATACAGAGCCTTCTTTGGCATTTAGTGATTTAAGCCAGACAAAGCTGAACTACTTAGTTGTACATTTAAAAGTGTAGGTCAAAAACAAATCCAGAGGCCAGGTGTGGTGGCTCATGCCTGTAATCCCAGCAGTTTGGGAGGCCAAAGCAAGTGGATCACTTGAGGTCAGGAGTTAGAGACCAGCCTGACCAACATGGTGAAACCCTGACTCTACTAAAAATACAAAAACATTAGCCAGGCTTGGTGGCACATACCGGTAATCCCAGCTACTCTGGGGCCGAGGCAGGAGAATTGCTTGAACCTGGGAGGCAGAGATTGCAGTGAACCGAGATTGTACTATTGCATTTCAGCCTGGGCAACGAGAGGGAAACTGTCTCAAAAAAAAAAAAAAAAAAATTACCCACAAATCCAGAGATTTAAAAGCCCTCAGAACAACTAAGTTTACAAATTTTGGCCAGTTGGTAAACAAACTGGGTTTCAAACATACTTTGTTGAAACAATCACTGACTAAATAGGAAAAGAATCATTTTCTTTTGGAAGCTGGCAGGCTGTTCTGCAGAACCTGGTAAGTACTCACTTCATTTATCTGTGTCTCAAGTCTTCCATTTTTAAGTGAGAATCAAGGGTCTATGATGACATAGACCCTATGATTATGGATAGCAGTGATAGCCCTAGAGTCCACAGCTCTGCTCTTGAGTGATGGGCCCATGTACCTGGCACATCGCAGGCAGAGCGTGTTCTGGTTCTTCAGTTGAGGCCAGTGGAGCACTTTGAGGAATCCTCACCACACCGTGATAACCAGACATGAAAATCCTGGGACTTTACATCCCAGGATTTCTCTGTGATTCCTTTAGACTTGTGGCATGATGGCAGCATCACTGTCTAGATTTCTGGTCACATGGTTCTCAGGAGCCATTTACTAAATGGCTTCACATTTCATTTTAGTGAACAAGGTAGTAGTGGAATTGCTCTTCACAGGGCCATCCTGCTGTCCACAGATTCCAGGTTGACTGTTGCCCCTTATCTATGCAAACAGTCACAACTGAGGCAAGTTTCTGTTGTTTACAGGATAGTTCTGCAGATCGATTTCTCAACAGCTTGGGAAGGTTTATGACAGGACTGGACACCAAAAATAATGTCAAGGTAAATCACTGTCTTTGTTCTAGTAGCTTTTTGATGAACAATGATATTTATGTTTCTTGGAGTACTTTCAACTCATGGTAAAGCTGGCAGGGACATTCATAACAGAAAAGAGCTTTACCCACCGTCAACTTTACCAGTGAGGCAGTATCGTATAATGAAGAGATTCAGAGAATTTGCTTTGTCCAGACATACCAGGTAACCTTGACTGAGTTACTTAACTGTCTAAGCCTCAGTTCCCTCATCTGTGAAATGGAGATAATAATCGTGGCTGTCCAAACTGTTGTGAGAATTTGACAAGTTAAAGGTATAAGGTTCTCACCACAGTGGCTGCTCACATCGTCAGTGGCCACTATGTCCTGTATGCTGTTATTACTTCATGTTCTTTGATAATAGTGTTTTGCCTTGGTACATGACTAGAATTTCTTTCTGAGGTTTATGCGTGTGGTTTGTGTGTGCGCATCTGCCTGCAGGAACAGGGTTTGAGAGTATTACCTTATACTGGGTATGCCTTCTTTCAGGTGTGGTTCAATAACAAGGGCTGGCATGCAATCAGCTCTTTCCTGAATGTCATCAACAATGCTATTCTCCGGGCCAACCTGCAAAAAGGAGAGAATCCTAGCCATTATGGGATTACTGCTTTCAATCATCCCCTGAATCTCACCAAGCAGCAGCTCTCAGAGGTGGCTCTGTAAGTGCAGCTGTGTCCGAATGGATGGAGTGGGGCAAGGAGAGGGTTGTGGAGGAGGGGAGCAAAAGATGAAGCTCATTGTGGGGGAGCAGCTGCAGAGACCGCTACATGATGATAAAGCTGGGTTGATCCAGGGTCCGGGCAGAAGTGATAAGTTTACGAAGAGGCTGGTTGGGCTTCTTGAACTGCAGAAGCGAGATGACACTGATACACAGAAATGACAACATTTGGTGAATTCACATGAAGCGAGTTCAAAAGTTGTTAATTACAAAATATTTATAAATAATTATAAAATAAATTGGTTCGATTTGTTTAAAAAGCAGTTTTAAACTTAGTAAAATATGTTTTTATTAGCTCCTCTCTTTAATTCTTAAGCTGTGTGTGTGTGTGTGTGTGTGTGTGTGTGTGTGTGTAAAATTTAAAGCCACATGAGCTAGTTTAAAGTATGCAGCCTTTGGAGTCATACAGATCTGTGTTTGAATCTGGTCTCTCAATTTTCTAGATGTATGATATGAAATGAGACAATTCATGTAAATGGCCAAGCCCAGCACCCAGCACAGAGTTGATACTTAGCACACATTAGATACCTTTCGTGTATACGGAGCATGGCAGTTACTGTTTCTGCTTAACTCCTACAGGATATTAATATAGGACACGCGGATCTTTACACCAACACCCCATGTAATGGGCTCATAAGACCATTTTTTTTATAAGAATCTGATAGAATTTTTGTATGTGTTAGATTAATAGGCTACATACTGTTATTTTCAAGCTGATTTACAGCCAGAAAAAAAATTAACTTATTTGAGTAGTTGCATAGTCATAGTTCTGCTCTTATTTAGTTTTCAAGCCACACTAGTCCTTCGTGTGTGAAAATTTACAACTTACTGCTCTCACAAGGTCATGAACAGTGGACCAAAGTGAATGCCATTAGGCACTCTGGCTTCCTTCGTTAGTTTTATTGTGGCAGTGGACTCTTTCTGACCTCAGTAGAATCAGTTTGGCATTTACATGGTCATATTTTTTGACTTAAAAATGGTCATCTTAACCCTGAATAAAATGTCTCGTGAACAGATGTTTTTCCTTGGGCTGTGCCTCAAATGTTTGCGTGTGTATGTGTGCGTCTGAGTGTCCATGGCCTTGCTGATTGAGCCCTAGCTGCATCAAAGACCCCTCAGATTGTCACACCCTCTTTCTTTCCAGAATGACCACATCAGTGGATGTCCTTGTGTCCATCTGCGTCATCTTTGCAATGTCCTTCGTCCCAGCTAGCTTTGTCGTATTCCTGATCCAGGAGCGGGTCAGCAAAGCAAAACACCTGCAGTTCATCAGTGGAGTGAAGCCTGTCATCTACTGGCTGTCTAATTTTGTCTGGGATATGGTAAGGACACAGACCTGCTGTCTCTTTGTCGTGTCTGTCAGGGCCATGGATTTATCTCGCTAAGAAAGAAAGAGCCCTGGTTATTGTTGGGAAACATTCCAAGTACTCTAAAGATGTATAAAAAAGGAAAAGGCAGAGGCAGTTGATCACTTTCATGACACCAAACACAGCACTGGGTACCAGAGTTTGTGTCATACCAGAGGAAGAAATCTGTATACAATGATGAAAATTGATACCACTGCCACTTAAGTTCCTAAGCGAGGACTTTCTCAAGAATCAGAGAGATGCAAGGGCCTTAGTCAAAACTCCAAGTCAGTGCTTCTGACTTCTCTGATGGATTTTTACCTCCAGAGTCAGAATGTTCTTTAACTTACTAGGAAAGCCATCTGTCATTTGAAAATTCTGTACGTTTTATCAGCAGCTTATCCATCCACTGCAAATCTGTTTTTGTGCCAACTATAATATATTGCTTCTATTTGGACCAATATGGAAGACTTCAAGGAATTCTGAAGTTCTAATTATTGTTAAGTACAGTTGAAATGTATCTCCCTGTAACTTCCATTAATTGTAAGCTACATGGAGCAAATGTAATTCTTCTCCTACTGAACCAATCCCTGGATATTTAAAGACAACTCTTATACTCTCATTTAACCTGAGTATTGCCCAGATAAGATGATATATGAGAACACACCTTGTAACCTCTAAAGCACTGTACAAATGTGAGCACTAATGGTGGAGGTGATGACGAGATCTGTGCTCTTTATACCAAGCCTCTCAGACTTTGTCACTCTTCTGATCCTATTGTCCTTGTGTGGCCATGCTCTACACTGGTAATGCCCCTTTTCAAAAGCAAAGCCAAGAATTAACCTTCTGTTCAGGCTGTGGTCTGAATGGTTATGAGTCTAGAGGGAGTTAATCTTCAGCCCATACTTCTATTACTGCAGCACAAAGATTTTGCATTTTGGAAGGAGCACTACCTTATTGGCAACTCAGTGGTAAACCAGAACCTCCATTTCACACAAATGATTGTGAAATTCAGGTCTCCTTCATTCTATACCAATCAATTTGATTTTTTTTGAACCTAAACTTGATATTTATCCATATTAAATTACGTATGTCTTGTTTTTGTATTATCTTGATTCAGAATTTCTCCAGTCAGTCAACACAGACTGAGTGCTCACTATGTGTCTGACTTAGGCCAGGCACAGGTGATTCAGAGATGAAAGATCAAGTCCCTAAACCCATCACTTATCTTCCTGGATGTTGTCTGTCCCTTCCTGCTTCAGAGCCCCTGAAATTTGCTAGAAGCCTGTCTTCATCCAAGTTGTTGATAAACACATCAAGTAGGATTAGACTGAGGCAGAAGCCTGTAGTCTGAAACTGCAATTCTTTTAGCAGCTGACAAACCCACTGTCACTTTCCTGCCTGTGCTTTGCTCTGCCAGCTATGAATTCTCATAATTGTCCTATCGTCAAGTCTTTATTTCTGCATTTTATGGCTTGATACACTGTCAGGACAGACTTTAAAATTATTCTCAGTGCGATGAAACAATTCTGACATTCATATTATGAGCAGTTACCTCATAAATAGATTACATGTGAGATTGAACTTGGGCAGACTATAATATAGCATTAATGATGAAACAGACACAATCATCTCTGGGAAGAAGAATGGAAGCTTATTTGCTGCCTGTGAAATTGAAATTACCCTGACTGGGAATCCATCGTTCAGTGAGTTTACTGAGCGTGACACTTTGGCTTGGCTGTTGGAAAGACAGAAAGGGCATATAGTTTATAAAATCAGCCAAGGGTAAAATGCTTGTCAAAATGTATTGTTCAGTATTTTGATTAATAGTTTATGTGGCTTCATTAATTCAGAGTTACTCTCCAATATGTTTATCTGCCCTTTCTTGTCTGATGATGGTGAAGACCTGTGTGATGTATAGTATATTTGATTGAGGGGTGAACCGTATGTCTTTGTTTTCACTTTTAGTGCAATTACGTTGTCCCTGCCACACTGGTCATTATCATCTTCATCTGCTTCCAGCAGAAGTCCTATGTGTCCTCCACCAATCTGCCTGTGTTAGCCCTTCTACTTTTGCTGTATGGGTAAGTCACCGCTGAGTGAGGGAACTGCACAGTGGATAAGGCATTGGGTGCCCAGTGTCAAAAGGAGGGCAGGGGACTCTCAGTGGACACTTACCTTTTTGTGTCTCACCAGGTGGTCGATCACACCTCTCATGTACCCAGCCTCCTTCGTGTTCAAGATCCCCAGCACAGCCTATGTGGTGCTCACCAGCGTGAACCTCTTCATCGGCATCAACGGCAGTGTGGCCACCTTTGTGCTGGAGCTCTTCACCGACAATGTGAGTTGTGCAGAGGGAACGCCTCCCCCTGGGATGAGCATCTCTGGGAGCCAGAGGGCAGTGTTTCATTGTGATCTTAGTCCGCTCGTCAGTGGCATTGACACTGCTGGCTGCTCTGTCCTTTCTTCAGAGTCTGTCTTCCCTGAGAAAGCAAAGCACCTTTCTTTCTTGCTGTGCCTTACATTTTGCTGGTCAAGCCTTGCCGTTTCTTTTGATAGGTTCTTTTTTCTTTCTTTCTTTTCCAATGTTGCTCTTAACCAAGACTAGCTCCTCTGTCCTCCGCTTTACACACTAGAGCTGGGTGACGCCATTGAATCCCAAGGCTTTTACCATCACCTCTCTTGGTGTCTTTTATTGTTATCTCTAAGATCTGTGCCTTTAGCTTTGACCATAACCTTGAACTCTAATGTCACACTCTCATTTGCCATGTCACATCCACTGACATGGTGATTTCCCGTTTACATGCTTTTCTTCTTTGGCGTGGAGTCTGTTTCTTACTAACTTTTCACCTCTCCCGTGCCCTAGCACAGTGCATCCAGCTTACAGCACCTCACTCAGTTGCTAGATATTTGGTCACTGTTGCCTTGTGGGGTCATAAGTGCTGACGTATTTGAGAAGGATTTCTAAAATTCTAACAAAATCCTGAAACTCAAATATTGACCCAGACATGAAGAATTTGCTTTTAAAATGCTGAGGAATTTTTGAATGGATTTGCTTCTGATGAAATACAGCCTTGTTTCTAAGCTTTATTCATTATTTCTCCATACTCATAGCATTTCTCCAGATTTTCTAAAGAATAGAATTTTATTGCTACATATCATCACCTATGCCTGCTGCTATTGAATTGGTATCTGAATGAAAAGGCCCGATTTGTCCCTAGAGAATCAAATTTATTCTTTACTCCCGTGTTTCAGAATTTGATACATTTTTAGGATAAACCATGAATGACATCCAGTCCTTCTCCCTTCCTCCTCTCCCATTTTTTTTTTAGAAGCTGAATAATATCAATGATATCCTGAAGTCCGTGTTCTTGATCTTCCCACATTTTTGCCTGGGACGAGGGCTCATTGACATGGTGAAAAACCAGGCAATGGCTGATGCCCTGGAAAGGTTTGGTGAGTGAAGCAATGGCTGTAGCTTGCTTTAATGGAGACGGCATTTGGCATAGGCCTCAGAACCCTGGCCTTTGCTTTGGAAAGAAGCTGATGACTAAGCACAGGATATCGCCCCACCCCCGTGCCCACTGACAGGGCTCGTGCTAGCACAGCTGGTTGTGGCATGGGTTTTGTGATGCAGCCATTTGTCTGTGCCTCTGATACCATTGAGAAAAGTGGAAGGGCAGTTTTGTAGGTAAGGAAAATACTGGCATTTGCTTGGCTCCATTGGCTCATGCCACTGGCTGGATTTGTCAGAGGCACTAGAAAAGTCAAACCACCACTTTGAGAATCAGAAGGCAGAGAATTGGAAAGATGGAGACTTTGGCTCTATTAGGCGAATCATGTGCTTGCAACTGAGATCATATATTATTTTTTACACAGTCTATAAAACGATAATGTATTACATCTTTTTCTACCTTTAGAATGCTTAAAAATATTTCCCCTGTAGCCATATGATGATTATTCATCCACTAGCTAATATAGTCAAATGGGCCGTGTTACTTAGTGGGCGTAAAAGAGGGGCTTTTTTTCCAACTTGGGGTACAAAGGAGATATATAAGGAATTTCAGGAATATTTACATGGAACTATATTTAATTGAATCTCGCGATTTAATTGATTCACTAGGTTATATTATATGCTACTGAAAAGGGCATCTGGCTACAGTTCAGGAATATTTACAAGGAACTATATTTAATTGAATCTCATGATTTAATTGATTCACTAGGTTATATTATATGCAACCGAAAGGGGCATCTGGCTACAGTGCTTTCTAATATATCTTACTACTAAAACTGAGAATTTATTAAAAATAATGACGGTAAAAATTACTGGGGTTGTTTGCCTTTTTAAAAGGATTTTTGGCATGTCCCATTTAAAAAAAGAAATGCTAGATATCTTCAGTGATGTTACAAATCTAATACACCTTGGCTCTGAAATTCCAATTGATACTGAGTCATAAAAAGTTTTCCCAAATCAGACTTGGAAATTGATCACTCATTTGTTACTTTTTTCTCCTTGCCATGGGTGATAGCCACTGGTGTTTGTTGGAAGATCAGTGAATTCCTAGGAACATAGGCCCAAATTTGAGGAAGGGCCATGTCTTTTGGTCCCTCCATTCTGACCAGCTCTTTGCATTTTGTCTACTAGGAGAGAATCGCTTTGTGTCACCATTATCTTGGGACTTGGTGGGACGAAACCTCTTCGCCATGGCCGTGGAAGGGGTGGTGTTCTTCCTCATCACTGTTCTGATCCAGTACAGATTCTTCATCAGGCCCAGGTGAGCTTTTTCTTAGAACCCATGGAGTACCTGGTAGAGGGTCACAGAGGAGGCACACAGGGAAACACCAATGGTGGTTGGATTGAACTGAACTCAAAATATATGATATGATAAAACTGATTCTCCTGATGCGGGCATCCCACAGCCCCCTCCCTGCTCATCCTGGTAACTGTGGTGAGCAGGTTTTATAATACTCCATTAGAGACTGAATCTTTGTCCTAAAAAATAGTTTGAAAGGTTTATTTTTCTTATTTTTTCCCCCTAAGACCTGTAAATGCAAAGCTTCCTCCTCTGAATGATGAAGATGAAGATGTGAGGCGGGAAAGACAGAGAATTCTTGATGGTGGAGGCCAGAATGACATCTTAGAAATCAAGGAGTTGACAAAGGTGAGAGAGTACACATTACAAGAGCTTATTTTCAGTTTTTTTCAGCTTTATGTTTTGTAAACCAGTTTGCTGACTTGCTTAATAAAATGGCACGTGTTCCAAAATGTACATCTATACCAAGGTTCTGTCAATTTTATTTTGAAAAGACCATGGAGACTTCTTAATTAAAGAATTCCTACTGAGAATACTTTCGTAATATGAATTCCCATTCTTGAATGTATTGGCTTTGTATGCTTACGTTTATGTTTAAGTTACTAAGACATACTAGTATTGTATATCTAGTCAAAACCAAGGTAGGGAGAATAAATGGTTGATTTTGAGTTTCATAGTCCAAAAAGCAGATATATTTCCAAGGCTTAGGAGGGTCTATATTAGCCCTCTAGATGCCAGCATCCCCAAATTCTACTTTTTTGTAATCTGTGCAGTATTTGCAATAGTTTTTATCACAAATTTATACTCTGTGGAATTTAATTATTAAAATATCTACAATACATATATATGTTGAATAAGTGAAAAATTATATAGATATTGATGAACAATACGGTTCTAAAAACACAGGTTAAAAAGTAAATTCACTTTTATTTTGAGCTTCAGAATCATTCAGAAGCCATTTGTCACAAACGCAGACCAAGGCTCTTAGCGCATCAAATATGCCTCTTAGACTGATTGACTGTCTTATGTTGTGGTTTGTATAGTTTACAGTCCTGCCTTCCACTGCTGCTTAGGAGAGCTGTTGAGTCACTGAGGCTCACGAATGGTTGCATTTTGTTTTTTTTGCAGATATACAGAAGGAAGCGGAAGCCTGCTGTTGACAGGATCTGTGTGGGCATTCCTCCTGGTGAGGTAAAGACACTTTGTCTGTATTGTGTTCGCCCCTATTAATTCAGACTGTCTCCACCCAATCAAACAACAATGCTTGTTAAGGGGTAAAAGTGGATTTTAGAGGCTTCTCTATTTATGCTAGTATGGAGCAATCAGTCATCGAGAAGATGGGATATATCAAGAGAATGATTTTAGATAATAAAAATCAGTTTTAAAAAAAAGCACGAACATCTAAAACATTCATTTGCGATCCATTTGGGATGATGATGAAATTCAAATAGATTTTTAAAAATAGATTTTGTCCTTTCTGGTTTCTGTTTGTGTTCTTGTATGCCCTTTGCCAGAGCAGCTGGTGTGATTTGGCTAGCTGGTTTTCATGACTGTTTTTTACACATTAACTTTGGCCTCAACCTGACAATTCAAATAATACTTACAAATACAGCCACACTTAAAATAGTCCCATTATGAAATACGTATTTAAATACCTATACAGTGTCTTAAAACCAAGAAAATATTTGATTCTTCCCTGATATTTAAGAATAATGGTTTGAGGTGGCTACTTGTTAGGATCGTTTATATTCACGTTTTTAGAGTTTGCTTATACAGGTTAATCTTTCTTTATCAGTGCTTTGGACTCCTGGGAGTTAATGGGGCTGGAAAATCAACAACTTTCAAGATGTTAACAGGAGATACCACTGTGACCAAAGGAGATGCTTTTCTCAACAAAAATAGGTGAGAAATGAAGTGGCCTGTATTTTGCTGCAAAGCCTTTCTTTTTACTTTATTTAAAGAAATATATTGCTGTTTTTGATTACAGTGGTGCTTTTGGAGTTCATAAAAATGTTGAAATATAGTAAAAGGTAAAGAAACTCAAAAATCATCAATGATTTCAATATCTAGAGATAACCACAACTTACATTTCCTTTCAGTTTCATTCTTTTCTTTTAACAGCTTTATTCAGGTATAATTTACATACTATATAATTTACTTGTTTTAAGAGTATAATTCAGTGATTTTTGGTAAATTGAGAGTTCCGCAACCATCATCACAATCCAGTTTTAGAACTTTTCGTTCACCCCAAATCTATCTTATATACACATACAAATGTGTCATAAAATTGAGATCACGTTGTATATAGAGATAAAATTAGTTTTTACTGTTAATGAATGTATTATGAATATTTCCCAGTGGGTTACATTTCCTAAGATGCAGAATTTTACATTGCTACGTAAAATTCCCCTATGTACATGTACTTATAATTAATACCTTATAAATGTCGGACACATATTGATTTCCATTTTCACTATGTAAATAAGTCCCAGTATACATCTTTCATTGGCCAGGCATGGTGGCTCACACCTGTAATCCTGGCACTTTAGGAGGCCGAGGCGGGTGGGTCATGAGATCAAGAGATTGAGACCATCCTGGCCAACATGGTGAAACCTCGTCTCTACTAAAAATACAAAAAATTAGCTGGGTGTGGTGGTATATGCCTATAGTCCCAGCTACTTGGGAGGCTGAGGCAGGAGAATCACTTGAACCCAAGAAACGGAGGTTGCAGTGAGCTGAGATTGTGCCACTGCAGTCCAGTCTGGCGACAGAGCGAGACTTTGTCTCGAAAAAAAAAAAAATCTTTTATTATTTCCTCAGAAACAATTCCTTTACAAAGTCAATTGCCCTCTCTAAAGAGTGTACGAATTGACAGAGGCACCATTAGGCCACATTCTGAGACTGCACAGGTCACAAAGCGATCTGATTTGTTGGGGAATACAGCTACATTTTACAGGCCTCTTAGATAATGTTACTCTAAGTACTTTAAATATGTGGGGCTTCTCTGGGCTTATTATATGGAGAGAATAGTACAAGGCAGTGGCTTTCACATTTTTCTGACCATGACCCTTGTGGGAAATAAATTTTATTTCTCAACGCAGTGTGTACCCACAGACACATAGACACTCACGTGTATAACCTAAGGTTTCATAAAACAGTACCTACCTTTACTAATTGTAACGCACTCTGCTATTTCTTACTCTGCTTTATACCATGTCATTAAAAAAAAGGGCTGGTTATGACCCGCTGAATGTATTTCCCAAACCACTAATGAATGATGATAGAGAATTTGAAAACACTGGACAGGGGGATAGCCAATAAAATTGAAAACAGCAAGGGACTTAATGTATTCATGGTCTCCTCTCGCGTGTCTTACATTTTTGCAGTAGCAACGTAAAGGAGTCCTAAGAGAACAGGCATTCTGGGACTAGCGGGCCGAGCACTGCACCACTGCTTTCGTGGGCTTGCTCCTAGTACCGAGCTCCTGACGCATATAGCAGGGGCAGCAGTAACCGGCCTGTAGTAAGGTTTGTCACAGGGACTTGTTACAAGAACTGATTTGGTTGGTATAGCTGGGAGGGCCTGGCACGGTGTCCACGTGTGCCTCAATCCTAATTCTGAAAAAGGCTGACCCTGGGGGCTCTAATTAAGATACACAGAGAGGAATGAGTGCTGCTGAAAGGCCCAGGTCATGGCTATTCTGTGCCAAGATGCAGGTCATCAGTCTGGAATGTAGATGCTGAACTTCTCTCATATCTGATTCTTCACTTTACTGGCTTCATAGAACCCAAAAGCCACCCCACCAACATAAGTTGTGTCGCTAGGTTCTGTGTTGCTCACACCCAAAGTTTCTGGGCCTTCTCACTTGGTGTACATGAATGGGTAACAGAGTGAAGTGGAGGATGGGGCCTTAGCATGAAAGCCCCAGGGTAGGGTGATGGAGATTGTTGGTAAAGAATGTGCAGTGGTTGGCATGACCTCAGGAATTCTGAAATGGGACTGCACCTGCAGACTGAAGTGTTGAGAGAGCCAGGTAGGTGCAAGGACCACGCAGGGTAGAGGCAGGGACCTTGTCTGCCAGGAAGAGCTGGCATCCTGGGGGCAGAACAGCTGTCCTTTCAAGTAGCAGCAGATGTATTGGTATCTTGGTAATGGAGAAGCATACTTTACAGGAACATGAGGCCAGACTGTCTGACTAGAGTGTCTCTGCTTGCTTCAAATCTAACTAGTTTTCCTGTCCTTTGCAGTATCTTATCAAACATCCATGAAGTACATCAGAACATGGGCTACTGCCCTCAGTTTGATGCCATCACAGAGCTGCTGACTGGGAGAGAGCACGTGGAGTTCTTTGCCCTTTTAAGAGGAGTACCAGAGAAAGAAGTTGGCAAGGTACCATGGGCACCTGAAAGCCAGCCTGTCTCCTTTGGCATCCTGACAATGTATACCTTATGGCTTCTCCACACATATTGACTTCAGGCTGTTTTTGCTCATGAATGCAGCAGCATCAAATGCTGGTTCTTTGTATCTGTGTTCAGGGTAGAAACCTGTAGTCGTGGTGGTGGGGAGGGGCTGGGTGGGCTGAAGGGGAGTGCTGCTCCCACCACGTGAGTCCCTTCTCCCTGCCTTGGGTCCTCGCCAGTTGTCAGGTTATGATTCTAGAATCTAGTCCTACTCAGTGAAAGAACTTTCATATATATATATGGGTAGGAGAGCATGACACAATTCCCAAGCCAGCCAAAAGTCAAGGTGCTTTTCATCACTGTAGGTTGGTGAGTGGGCAATCCGGAAACTGGGCCTCGTGAAGTATGGAGAAAAATACGCTGGTAACTATAGTGGAGGCAACAAGCGGAAGCTCTCTACAGCCATGGCTTTGATTGGCGGGCCTCCTGTGGTGTTTCTGGTGAGTGTAACTGGGGATGGAAAACTGTTGTTCTGACCTGAGTGGAAAACATGACTTTTCAAAAGTCCTGTATGTCCAGGGCTGTTGTACGATTGGCTTGTCTCCCACCAGGGACACCAGAGCCACCATTAAGAAGCAGAGGGCATTTTGGTCATGAAGTCCTTGCCTACACCTATGTCCTGAATGGTTTTGCCTAGATTTTCTTCTAAGGTTTTTATGGTATTAGGTCTGATGTTTAAGTCTTTAATCCATCTGGAGTTAATTTTGGTGTAAGGTGTCAGGAAGGGGTCCTGTTTCTGCTTTCTGCACATGGCTAGCCAGTTTTCCCAACACCATTTATTAAACAGGGAGTCCTTTCCCCATTGCTTGTTTTTGTCAGGTTTGTCGAAGATCAGATGGTTGTGGGTATGTTGTATTTCCATCTCACACCAGTTAGAATGGCGATCATTAAAAAATCGGGAAACAACAGATGCTGGAGAGGATGTGGAGAAATAGGAACACTTTTACACTGTTGGTGGGAATGTAAATTAATTCAACCATTGTGGAAGACAGTGTGGCGATTCCTCAAGGACCTAAAAATCGAAATCCCATTTGACCCAGCAATCCCATTACTGGGTATATATCCAAAGGATTATAAATCATTCTACTACAAGGACACGTGCACACGAATGTTCATTGCAGCACTGTTTACAATAGCAAAGACCTGGAACCAACCCAAATGCCCAAAGATGATAGACTGGATAGGGGAAATGTGGTACATATACACCATGGAATATTATGCAGCCATCAAAAACGATGAGTTCACGTCCTTTATAGGGACATGGATGAACCTGGAAACCATCATTCTCAGCAAACTGACACAAGAGCAGAAAATCAAACACCGTATATTCTCGCTCATAGGCGGGTGTTGAACAATGAGAACACATGGACACAGGGAGGGGAGCACTACACACTGGGGTCCGTTGGGGGGAAATGGGGGAGGGGCGGGGGGTGGGGAGGTGGGAAGAGATAGCATGGGGAGAAATGACAGATACAGGTGAGGGGACGGAAGGCAGCAAAGCACACTGCCATGTGTGTACCTATGCAACAATCTTGCATGTTCATCACATGTACCCCAAAACCTAAAATGCAATAAAAAAAAAAAAAAAAAAAAAAAAGCAGAGGGCAGCTTCTGACCCTTGGCACACACTGGGGTGGCTGTACCATGCCTGCAGATGCTCCCAAATAGAGACACTGCAGGCACCTTGTTTCTGAGTATGATTGGGGCTGGATATGTGATTTGATCTTTCTCTGGAACATTCTTTCTAATCATCTTTGTGTTCATTCCCTGAAAATGGAGAGTGTGGACACAGCTTTAAAATCCCCAAGGTAGCAACTAGGTCATAGTTCTTTACACACGGATAGATGAAACATAGATGAGACTGGGCAGTGGCCCTTGACCCTTTTTCTTCGGTGGACAAGAGCATTGATGTTATTACAGGAAGAAGCCTTGGGTTGAGGGTTTTATGTGTTCCTGATCATATGGGTCTGGAATTTGCTTCTGTAAGGCTAACAATTGTAGTACACTAGGGTCATCTGGAGTCAGCTGGACTAAAAAAGAAAAGGAATTCTACCCAAATCTTACGCTGGCTTCAATAGAGGTTTCAGACAAAAGGTAGTTTTAGTATATTCTTATCAGTCATGAAAAGATAATTTAAACTAAATGGCCTTTTTCCTTCCCTACTTATTTGGAGGAATTTGTTTAATTCTATAAAAAAAAGGACTCAGAATATTTTAGTTTCTTGCATCAATAAGACGTTTATAATAGTGACCTTGTTTACAAATGAATTTGAAACTTACTTTAATTATTTGGTTCATCAAGAAATAACTGGAATGGTAAGTTAAAATTTACGCTGTTTCAAAGATGCTTCTGCATGTGAAAACAAATCTATCTTTGATTTTTTTTTCCCCCAGAAAGTAAGACTTATTTTATTCTAATTACAGGATGAACCCACCACAGGCATGGATCCCAAAGCCCGGCGCTTCCTGTGGAATTGCGCCCTGAGTGTTGTCAAGGAGGGGAGATCAGTAGTGCTTACATCTCATAGGTCCGTAGGAAAGTCTTGGCTTCTACACTGTGGAATGTTTAACTTTCCAAGTAGTGTACACGTTCATTTTATAAATATCAGAAAATACAGAAAAGCAAAGAGTAAAACGATTATTACCTGAAATTATACGACTCGGAAACAACTACTGTCCTCACTGGGCTGTTTATGTTTGCAGAATTTTCCTATGCAAATCTGTATATGTATGTATGTTTGTGTGTACATGTGTATTCTTAGAAATGTGCAAGCCCAGTATAAATACTGCTGTTTTCCACTTAATATATTACAAACATTATTCCAAGTCAGTATATTTAGATGTCATTTCTTATAGCTGGATAGCTTTCTATTAGGCTATGTTTCTCGTTTATTTAGCTATTTCCCTTTTTGTAGACATTTGGATTATTTCCAACTTGTTCACGATTGTAAACAGCACTGCAGTGAACAGCATCATCCCTATATCCACATGTACTAGTAACAGGATATGATTCCCTGGGAAGCGGGAATGCCGGAAGCCGTGGTGATGTTCTGATGGTTATAGAGAATCTCGAAAACTAAAACCTTTTTCTGTTTCACTGCAGTATGGAAGAATGTGAAGCTCTTTGCACTAGGATGGCAATTATGGTCAATGGAAGGTTCAGGTGCCTTGGCAGTGTGCAACATCTGAAAAATAGGTAACAAAGATAATTTCTTAGGGATAATGCCTAGTGAAAAGGCTTGATATTTCATTCTTTTTCAGTATATACATGATGATTCTAAAATAAAAGGAAATAAAACTAAGCAAAATGAAAGAATGAGGGCTTTGAAGTCAGAGCTACTTTCAAATTCTGTCTTTACTATTTACTAGTTCTGTGACTCTTGGGCAAGTTATGTAACTTCTCTGAGAGTCAGTTTCCCTGGAAGATCTACCTCCTAGCTTTGTTCTATAGATGAAATGAAAACAATTTACATGTGCCAGTACTGGTGATAGTGCAGGCTTTGGAGTCAAACACAAATAGGTTTGCATCCTGGCCCTATCAATTAGGTGCTCTGAGCCATGAGCAAGTGACTAATTCCCTGGACCTCAGGGAGTTTCTCTGTAAATGTCTGTCAGACTTCATGGGTCCAGGTGAGGATTCAAGTAGATCATGTATTTATAGCACGTGGCATGGTGCTTCACATTTAGTAAATGAGAGCTGGTTCCTTCTCTCAGAAACTTATTTCTAGGCCTGTCAGGGGGCACCTGTTTTCATGGCACAAGTTGGGTTCTCAGGGTTAAATATTCTTTTGAGTAGTTTCCTGGAGAGCCTCCATTTGGATATTTTTTTCTTGCTTTCAGGTTTGGAGATGGTTATACAATAGTTGTACGAATAGCAGGCTCCAACCCTGACCTGAAGCCTGTCCAGGATTTCTTTGGACTTGCCTTTCCTGGAAGTGTTCTAAAAGAGAAACACCGGAACATGCTACAATACCAGCTTCCATCTTCATTATCTTCCCTGGCCAGGATATTCAGCATCCTCTCCCAGAGCAAAAAGCGACTCCACATAGAAGACTACTCTGTTTCTCAGACAACACTTGACCAAGTAAGCTTTGAGTGTCAAAACAGATTTACTTCTCAGGGTCTGGATTCCTGCTCACCCACCCGTGCCCATGGGCCCAAGAGCAGTTGGTGTGCTTGAGTTCCTGATCTATTACTAGCTAATGCTTTTTACTAAACCTCTCTGAACCTGAAAAGGAGATGATGCTATGTACTCTACAGGCTTATTGTGAGAATTTTTATTGTAATAATAACCATAATAACTACTATTTAGTGAGCACCTACCCTGGGCCAGGCATTTTACTTGGTGCCTTATCCTATTTAAATTACATTAAAAAGTACCAAACAGCCCCTGACACTTAATAGGTATTCAGTAAAATTTTCTTCCCTTTTCCTGTAATCAAGACTCTATGTGCCAAAGTAAATGGATGACTGAGCAGTTGGTGATGTGGGGGACAATAGAGAGAGTCCATTTTTAAGTTGTTACTGCTTTTTTCAAGTATCCTTCCCTCCTTTACACATAGTTTTCTAGTTAATCTATTTATGCAATTCTGTATGCTCCTACTTGACCTAATTTCAACATCTGGAAAAACAGAACTAGAATAAAGAATGAGCAAGTTGAGTGGTATGTATAAAGGTCCGTCTTCATCTTTCAACAGGTATTTGTGAACTTTGCCAAGGACCAAAGTGATGATGACCACTTAAAGGACCTCTCATTACACAAAAACCAGACAGTAGTAGATGTTGCAGTTCTCACATCTTTTCTACAGGATGAGAAAGTGAAAGAAAGTTATGTATGAAGAATCTTGTTCATATGGGGTCGCTGAAAGTAAAGAGGAGCTAGACTTTCCTTTGCACCATGTGAAGTGTTCCAGAGAAAAGAGCCAGAAGTTACTGTGGGAAGAAGCAAACTGGATACTGTACTGATACTATTCAATGCAATGCAATTCAATGCAATGAAAACAAAATTCCATTACAGGGGCAGTGCCTTTGTAGCCTATGTCTTATATGGTTCTCAAGTGAAAGACTTGAATTTAGTTTTTTTTACCTATGCCTATGTGAAACTCTATTATGGAACCCAATGGACATAGGGGTTTGAAATCGTACCTTTTTTGTTTGTTTGTTCCTGTGTATTCTCACTGGGGTTGCAACAATAATTCAAGTAATCATGGTCAGTGATTATTTATCAAAATCAAAAGGCATGCACATCCTCGTTCATTAAGCCATGCCATGCCAGGAGACTGGTTTCCTGGTGACACATCCATTGCTGGCAATGAGTGTGCCAGAATTATTAGTGCCAAGTTTTTCAGAAAGTTTGAAGCACCATGGTGTGTCACATACGCTTTTGTGAAAGCTGCTCTGCTCAGAGTATATCAACATCATTAAATATCAGTTGACAGAATGATGACATGTGGCTAACATCCTACTTTGATCCCCTCTTTGATGAGCTATTCTGGTGGCAGTAACACGCGACAAAAATGTGGGTGTTTCTAGATACAGGAAACTTGGTTCCATTGTTATACTGTCCTGTGCTTTGAGCCATGGGTCTATAGGGTCGTCCTTCTGAGACTCTTAAATATACTTAGATCCTGGTAAGAGGCAAAGAATCAACAGCCAGACTGCTGGGGCTGCAAGCTGCTGAGGCCAGGGATTGGGATTAAAGAGATTGTGCATTCAAACCTAGGGAAGTCAGTGCCCATTTGTCATGACTGTCTACTAACATGGTACACTGCATCTCAAGATGTTTATTTGACACAAGTATATTATTATTTCTGGCCTTTTGAATTAATCTAGAAAATGAAAAGATAGAGTTGTATTTTGACAAAAATCTTTGTACTTTAAAATGTTGTTTGGAATTGTAAGTTCTATCAGTGACTTCTGAATCCTTAGCCTGGCCTCTTTGTAGAACCCTGTGGTATGAAGGAGTATGGCCACTGCCTCACTATTTTTATTTTCTTATATAAATTTGCATATCAGTTATGACTGGTGCCTAGAAAGCAATATGTTGGTCAAGATCTCATGCCTTTCTATTTGAGTTTCTTTCAGATCGTTTAGGATACTCTTAATCCATCAATCAAGTATTTTTTGAGAATATGCGGTAGCTGAAAGAAAATGTTCCTTATGTATAAGGGTGTGCCATTTATCAGCTCACTGGTTTACAAATACAGGTTGTCTTGTGTTTGTAGGAGGCCACTGTAACAATACTGGGCAGCCTTTTTTTTTTTTTTTTTTTTAAATTACAACAATGCAAAAGCCAAGAAAGTATAAGGGTCACAAGTCTAAACAATGAATTCTTCAACAGAGAAAACAGCTAGCTTGAAAACTTGCTGAAAACACAACTCGTGTTTATGGCATTTAGTACCTTCAAATAATTGGCTTTGCAGATGTTGGACCCCCCCCCCCCATTAAATCCGACAATCTCAAACTTTTCGTCTCTCAGTCACTAAAGAAAAAGATAAAAACAATAAATGCTTCCATATGGAGTATTTTTCAGAATTTTCTAACCCAGTCTTATTTTTCTAGTCAGTAAACATTTTAAAAAAATACTGTTTCACAAATGCGTAGTGTTATCTGTCTTGAGACAAAAGAAAAATACGAGAACTACTGTTTGGTAAAATTCAAGTGATCTTTCAATATCATTACTAATTTCTTCCACTTTTTCCAAAATTTAAGTATTAACTCTTAAGGTGTAAGACTTCAGATTTCAAATTAGATAAAATTTTTAAATTTACAGAATGTTACATAACCCACTGCCGAAAAGGAATAAATGACTGTTTTAGAAGTTAAAGTCAATATTGATTTTAAACATAAATAATGAAGGCATATTTCCAATAACTAATGATATAGGATCGCTGCATTTTATATTATCTTCAAAAATACAGGATTCATAAAATAATTTCTCCTCATTTAATATTTTTTAAAATCAAACTTCTGATGATTTTCTCATTTTACTAAAAATGTATTCTAGTTCTTCATTATAGTAAATCCATGAACAACTCCTTGCTTCCATTTCTCTGACTTCAAGGCCATATTTTGAAAAATCAAAAGGCACTGTGAACTATTTTGAAGAAAACACATTTTAATACAGATTGAAAAGGATTTCTTCTGAAACTAGAAGCAATCACAATTATACATCTTCATTAAAATTGTGTTACCTTTTAAGATAGTAGTCTTTTACAGTTTCTGTGTAAAACCTAATTGTGGTAGAAATTTTTACCAACTCTATACTCAATCAAGTAAAATTTCCATATATTCCCTGTGGAATGTAACTATGTGAGTTTCAGAAATTCTCAAAATATGTGTTCAAAGATTTCTGCTTTTGCATCTTTTGGACACCTCAGAAAACTTATTAACCACTGTGAATATGAAAAAAAAAAAAAAAACAAAACAAAACAGAAGAAAATAATAAGCCCTCTATACATAAGTGCCCAGCACAATTCATTGTTAAAAAACAACCAAACCTCACACTACTGTATTTCATTGTCTGTACTGAAAGCAAAAGCTTTGTGACTATTACATGTTGCACATCATTCATTCACTGTATAATAATCATTGACTAAAGGGATTTGTCTGTGTTTTCTTCTTGTGGTTGTATATATCAGGTAAAATGTTTTCCAAAGAGCCATGTGTCATAATACCGAACCACTTTGATATTGAGACATTAATTTGTACCCTTGTTATTATCTACTAGTAATAATGTAATACTGTAGAAATTTTGCTCTAATTCTTTTTAAAATTGTTGCATCCCTTTTTATAGAATGTTTCTATTTCTATAAGGATTAGGTATGCTATTATCCTTTCTTATACCCTCGGATGAAGCTGTTTTTGTGCTCTTGTTCATCATTGGCCCTCATTCCAAGCACTTTACATTTTGTCTGTAATGGGATCTATTTTTGCACTGGAATATCTGAGACTTGCAAAACTAGACAGAAGTTTCACAACAGATTTCTAAGTTAAATCATTTTCATTAAAAGGAAAAAAGAAAAAAATATTTGTATGTCAGTAACTTTATATGAAGTGTTAAAATGCATATTTCTATGTTGTAATATGAGTCACAAAATAAAGCTGTGACACTTCTGCTGGTCTGTAGAAATTCACTCTCACGCATTTGTGGCACCACCTGCTGTTGAAGTGCTATAAAGCCATTAGAAAAGTAGAGGGTAAGTGATTTGAATCAAAAGGAAAAACTTGAGAAAAGATTCCAATGTTCCCTTCATCATAAGGGAACTGAGGGGACTACTTGAAAATAAAAGGCTGTTTTATATTTTCATGTTGGTTAAGATGCTGAGTAACTGGTATTAAGTGTTAGAGATTTTCAGATAAGTCGTCTCCTTAATGATTACGGAGCTGCACTTTGATCTCTGGAAATGCTCTGTAGCTGAGCTTATGTAATACAAGTTCACCTGGTATAGGGGAAGCGACAAAGGCAGACTTCAGTGCCCTTTTCTTTATGCAACCAAAGATATAAGGACACAATGTGGCAATGATACTGGCAAGGTGCTATGGGTGGTGGCAAGGGTGAGCAGGAAGGAAAAGTAGATGTGGGGACAGAAATGATACTAATATTGGTGATTCCTTCCTTTTCTCCTGTAATGAGTGCTATGCAGACAATATATGTGTAATGCTGAGACAATGTGGTTGTATTTTTCATAGCTCATTAAGAATCAGAGTTGAGGCCCGGCGCAGTGGCTCACGCCTGTAATCCCAGCACTTTGGGAGGCTGAGGTGGGCAGATCACTTGAGGTCAGTTCGAGACCAGCCTGGCTAACATGGTGAAACCTCGTCTTTACTAAAAATACAAAAATTAGCCAGGTGTGGTGGCACATGCCTGTAATCCCAGCTACTGGGGAGGCTGAGGCAGGAGAATCCCTTGAACCTGGGAGGCGGAGGTCGCAGTGAGCCGAGACCATGCCATTGGACTCCAGCCTGGGTGAGGAAGCGAGACTCCATCTCCAAAAAGAAAAAAAAAAATTAAGAGTTTCAGAAAAAGATTTCAAAAGATGTGTTTATTTTGCTACTTGAAGAATCTTTGTCAAAGAGTCCTTTTGAGTCAGGCTCTATTTATGACCTCTTGGGAACGGCTGTGACAAAGCGTTGTGAGTAGTCCTTTTTCTGTGGCACAGATCTGAATTTCATGTGCAGAAAAGTCTTGGCCTTAAGTGAGCCAAGATGTCCCCTGAACATCAATATCACAAATTCACCCTCCTACTTGAAGTTAACATTATAGTGACTTTAATGAAATCATAGAACACTGTTTCTTTCTGAAAAATGACAATCAAGGGAGAGGAAAAAACTTTATTAATAAATTAAAAGGCAGGAATTTAGAAGAAAATATGTTACCCAGGAGTCTTTTTTTTTTTTTTTAAAACAGAAATCTCACTTTGTCGCTCAGGCTGGAGTACAGTGGCACAACCTCAGCTCACTGCAGCCTCTGCCTCCTGGGTTCAAGCGATTTTCCTGCCTCAGCTTCCCAAGTAGCTGGGACTACAGGTGTGTGCCACCCTGCCCAGCTAATTTTTGTATTTTTAGTAGAGAATGGGGTTTCACTATATGTTGGCCATGCTGGTCTTAAACTCCTGACCTCAGGTGATCCACCCTCCTTGGTATCTGAAAGTGCTGGGATTACAGGCGTGAGCCACCTCCCCTGGCCCTACCCATGAGTCTTGAGCAAAACATTCTTCTGCCTGGAGAAAAACCTTAAAGAACTTTTCCAGATTCAAAAAACTCTGACAGTTGTAATGGTAATGTCTACATTAAGTATGAAAAAATTAGCTAATGTTTTCAAAGTGTTTACTGTGTTGTCATGCATACTTCATTTAATCCTCAATACCTGCCCTATAAGGTAAAAAGTATCATTTTACAGATGAGTAAATTGCAGCTCATTGGATAAGAAACTCATCCAAAGTGCAGGGACAGTCCAGCGACAGAGAGTTCTTTTTGTTGAAGTTAGGTATCAGTTAAAATAGACCTCGTAAAATCACCTCAGCATCAATATACATTAACTTAACAAATATTTATTGAGCTTTATTGTATAGCAGATACTTCTGTAGGTACTGGGGCTACAATGTTGAAGAAAGTAAAATTGCTGCTCTAACAAATTTCTATTTCAGTGGTGAAAAATGATGTGTGGACAAACACATCTAATAATATTTTGATGGCAATAGGTGCTAAGAAGAAAATAAGACGTGGTAATCGGATAACAACAGAGAGAAGTCAGACAGCCTTTTCCGAAGAGTGATATGCTCAGAACCAAATAACACAAGGAGGAGCAGCCTTTCAAGGTGCGTGTGAATAATATTCCTGGAATAAAGAATAACCGTTGCAAAAGCCCCAGTGGGAAAAAGCTTGACGAACTGAGGGGGTAAAAGAGACATCTATACTAAAGTCTCTTGCACTGAGTTAGCAAGGAAGAGAGTGGCAGGGATCACATCACACAGGATCTTGCCAGCATTTTTAAGGTATTTGGATTTTATTGTTAGTGCAACAAGGGCCACTGGAGAGTTTTAAACAGTAGTGGTGTGACCTACTCTGCTTCAGACAGAACACTGGCTACTATGGGAAGAAAGGACAGGAGAAAGAGTAAGAGGTAATGATCAATTGGAATAGGATGGTAGCAACAGATAGGGAGCTATGGTAATGTCCAGTATCTACTTTAGTGATAGAGCCAGCAGGACTAGCTGACAGACGGCATGTAGGGGCTGTGGGAAAGAGAGGTAAGTGACTTCTAGTTTGTGACCTGAACTAGGTAGATGGGTGTGTTAAAAATACAGTTGGTATTTCAGTCTGAAGCTCAGAGGCAATGATGGAAAATCAGATAAAAATGTGCAAGTTGGCCGGGCATGGTGGTGCATTTTGGGAGGCCGAGGCAGGTGGATCACCTGAGGTCAGGAGTTGCAACCAGCCTAACATGGTGAAACCCCATATCTACTAAATAGAAAAAATTAGCCAGGCGCAGTGATGCATGCCTGTAATCCAAGCTACTTGGGAGGCTGAGACAGGAGAATCACTTGTACCTGGGAGGCAGAGGTTGTAGTGACCTGAGATCGCACCATTGCACTTCAGCCTGGGCAACGAGAATGAAACTCCATCTAAAAGAATATGTGCAAATTATTGGTATGTATATATTTAAGCTTTGGGACAGAATGAGCTTACCTAGAAATAATGAAGATAGCGGACATTCTTGAGCCTGAGATCCTGTAACATTTAGAAGAAAAGCCAGTGAGGCAAACTGAGAGGGACTGACCAGTGAAAAAGAAGAAAATCTGAAGAGTGTAACGCCATACACTGAAGCTCAGAGAATTATTGTTTCAGGAAGGCAGAAGTTGTCAATTATATCCAACATTGCTGAGAAGATGAGTAAAGAATGTAAATGAGTAAAGGCAGGAATGGCTATTGAATTTGATAAGACAGAGGTCCTTGATGACCTTCATCAGAGTCATTTCCGCATGACAAGGATGCAGACCTAACTGCAATAGATTTTCAGGGAAGAATGAGAGGCAGAAAAGGGGAGACTGAAAGATATACAAATCTATATTTTTACTTTGAAGGGAAGCAGAAAACAGGACAACAGCTGGTTTATAGAACTTGCCTTTGGATTCTTTCCTTGTCTGTTAATAATATAGGCTGCACCTGGGCATCATCTTGCCTTTCCTTTCTGATTTTGTTGTTCTGCTTTTAATCCTATAGGCGTTTCTTCTGGCAGGAGCCTTGTACACACTCTGGCTGGTTCAAGACCACTGCGGACTTGCCCTTTCCAGGTAGAAGCCTGTGAGTCAAAAATTTCTTTTCCTTCCAGTCAGCTATGATAAAACTCATTTTGTCCAATGCCCATACTCCTTTACTTTAGGGTCCTGGGCCAACTATCTGTCACTAAGAAAAACCATTTCCTCATCCTGGGGGAGGAAATGTTCTTTCAAGAAGATGCCTAGAGAACAGACATTGTAGGTGACAGCAGTTATGAAAGAGGTCTCTCTAATGAACCCAACACTTCCTCCAACGTACTCCAGGTTCACACGCCTTTGATGACAGAACTAGTGCGCAACTTCAGTTGCCACACTAGGCAGCTTCATCGGATTTACTCAGTAAGTTAAGAGCTGTTGTGGAGGATGAAGTCCAGAGTTTGAGTCCACAAGTGGCATTTGCTTATCCTTTGGGAGTTCTGGGGCAGGGGGTGGAATCGAATCAGATTGGTTACATATCTGTTTCTCTACCTGGAAATACAATTCAGGTACCTTCATAGTCTGTGACAACAACTAATGGGCACTGGTATTGTTTGTATTTATTGATGGCACCCCTAGCCAGAACTTCTACTGAGTCGTTCACTGTGTCTTCCAGGAGTACTTTCCAAATGGAGTAGTGAGGCACCTCCAATAACAGCTGTGTAATCTATTGTTAATGGTGGCTCAAAATGAGATGTGGGGAAATGATGTACTTCTTTGTTCAAACTCACACATCTCACGTGTGAATTCAGTCAACAAGTACCTAGTGAGGGCTTACCACGTGCCAGGCATGGGTAATGTGACAATAATGAAAACAAGCACCCTTGCTGTCATAGAATTTGGTTTCTAGTGGGAAGAGACATACATTAACAAATCATATATATGGACAATATTAATTATGGTGATAACAGAAAAATAAAGCTGGGGAGAGGGTAGTGTCTTAGTTCAGGTTGCTGCAACATGAGTACCGTAGACTGGGTGGCTTAAACAGCAGACATTTACTTCTCACAGATCCAGTGGCTGGGAAGGCTGCGTCCAGGGTGCCAGGATGATTAAGTTCTGGTGAAGGCCTACATTCTGGTTTCCTGACCATGAGGACTCTTCATGCCCTTATTAATGCACCAATTCTAGTACTCACATGACCTCATCTAAAACTAATTCCCAAAGGCCCAATCTCCTATGTAGAGATTAAGACTTCAATATATGAATTTGCCAGGGGCGGGGGGACAAAAACATTCAGTCTCTAGCAGATAGAAGCCACCATGGGAGGGGATTACAATCTTAAGTAGGGTTGTCAGAGAAGGCTTTATGGTGCTAAAGACCTGAAGGAGGCTTGGAAATCCGTGCGAATACATGTCTTGGGAAGACCCTTCCAGGCAGAGGCAAAGGGAATAGATCCTCAGGTAAGAGCATGTTTAGCAGGTTCAAAGAAAAGCCTCTTAGGCTAGGTCTGGAGCTGAGGGTGGTAAAAGATGATACGAGAGATCATGTAAAGACTTGTGTACCAGTTAGGGGCTTGGACAATTACTCTGAGGAAGATAAGAAGGTATTGGGTGAGGGTATTGAGCAGAGGCGTGATACAGTCTGGCTTATATTTTAGATTATTCTGGCTGCTATGTTGAAAACAGGTTTGAGGGCAGAGGGGGAGGGCACTTCCCAAAAATCCAAGTGATGATTGGCTTGAACCAGAATAGTCGCAATAGGGATGTAAAGCAATCAAATTCTAGCTATTTGGGATCTGCTGACAGGTACATAATGGTGTGTGAGAGAAAAGGCAAGGCAGGATGAGAACGACTCTGGGGTCTGTGGCCTGAGCAAAACAGAAAGCTGGAGTTGCCACTAACTGAGATGAGGTTTCTGGGCAAAGAACAAGAGCTATGTTTTGGACAACGGGGGTGTGAGATTTCTAATAGACATCCAGGAAAACACACCTGGATGCGATGAGCCTGGAATTTAAATTCATGTGTGTGAGTTTGAAAAAAGTCTTAGACCAAAATCTAAAATGCAATAAAAAAAATAAATAAAATAAAATAAAATAAAATAAAAAGAAAAAAGTCTTAGAAAGGAGGTATGGACTGGAGGAGCTCTCCCCACACAGATAATGTGAAGCCACAAAACTGGGGGCGATGACAGAGGGAGTGAGCATAAATGAAAAAGAGAAGTGGTCCAAGGACTCAGTCCTTACATCAGAGGTCAAGGAGACAAGGTGGAGACTAGATGTGAAGGCTTGTGCAGTGAGTGTTTTGGAGAAATGAAGAAACTGTTTCCACAAGAAAGGAGAGGTCAACTGCTAACAAGTCAAGTATGAGTTGACAAGAACAATTTGGCTGGCGTGATCAGAGAACGTTTAAGAGATAGTGTGAGGGAAGAAAATGGAGGTAGGAAGTATGAACTCCTGTTCTGAGGCACGTTGTAAAGGAAAAAGAAAAATGGGGTGAGATTTTTTTTAAAGATGAGAAAAATAATAGTATATTTGTATGCTGAGGAGCAGAATCCAGTTGAGGGGTAAAACTGTAGCTTCAGGAGACAAAAGAGAAAAACTGCCTGAGCCATATCCTTCAGCAAGTGAGTGTCCAAGTAAAGGGTTTGTCTTTGCCTGGGGCACGGGCCATTCATCCACAGTAAGAGGAGAGAAGGTAGGCATGTTGGCTTGGCGGCAGAAAGCAGGCAGACGTTGGGGTGGAAACTTATGCAGACTTCTGATTGTTATTTTCTCTATGAAGTAAAATGAAAGGTCATCGGCTAAGAATGAACATGGAAGAGCAGGTGCTGGGAGTCATTGAAGAGAGTAAGAATGAACAGACTAGAGAAAAAGATAATACTATGATATAAACCTGAACATGTAAATTACTTTCCTCTTCAAATTAGACCTCCTGGAAAGCAAATCTCTGTCATGTTAGGTTTTAGAAAAAGTCAATATCCACTTGGAGCTAAGTATGAAGAATAAGGTATATGATTTAAATCAAAGAATCCTATTTTTGCTTAAACCCTTAAGATAACTTAGAGTGTATCCATTAAAAAAGATTAAAATGTCAGCTTTCCCCTCTCTTTAAATATAACATGGATCAAAGGTAATTGATGCTCATAACCCTAAGGTACTATAACATTCTGAAGCAAAATATTAAATGTCTTCCATAGTATTTTAGTTAACTTTTAAATTTTAATTGGTAATTTATGTGTAACTAAGCACATACTGAGCTTTGACATAAATGTGAGATGTCTTAGGCCTCTTTGAACTCTGCATGGAGAAGAATGCTGAGGAGGTGTGTCTGTTTAAGCTGCCATTGCCTGCCTCTCATAAATAATATCTTACATTGCCTAATAGTCAGATAAACTGCAGACTGCTTGAAGCCTAATAAATGAAAAAAAACTGTACATTCTGTTTTCCAAATTTCCCTTGAACATCTAATTCACAATGTACTATTTTATAGCTATAAGATTTTAAAAATATAAAAATAATATAGCTGTAAATATAGACTATCAAGAGATAGTCTGTAAAAATGTAAAAATAATACAGCTGTAAATATACACTATCAGGAGTACCAATCCTAGTTTTAGAAGGTAGAGGCATCAAGCAAATTGGAAATGAAAGATATTTCAAGGAAAACTCCAGGACATCTGTGGCAATACTAAAGAAACCCTTCTCAGCTTCCCAGCATGCCATTTTATTGATGTAACTTAACATTTTCAATAAAGTTGGTAAATCATCACTATATTTCTATCTTATAGCAACATAGTAAGAGCTCTAGGGATAATCTAAGTATAAAATGTGAATTTAAAAAAGCAGAATGAATATGTAGGATTTTAACTTTCAGAAATGCAAGCAGCATAGCAAATTAACTAATTAACTTAGCACCTCCTTCAAATAAAAATGAGAACATCTTGGGAGAATTTAAGCACCATTAGTAGACACATCTTAGAGCAGTTATTGAAATGTTTTGTATTTCAGTAGAAAAATATTTCAACGGTGAAAATGATGTAGGAATCAGAAGCATATTCTGCTGAGACACTAGGTCATTGACACTTTCCTGAACTGGAAAAACATTTCATAAGAAGGCATACAGTTATTGACTGAATCGAATTTGTTCTAAAAATAATTCATGCTTAGTGACACAGCTTACCAGCCGCCACAACTCTGGGATCCTCATGGGACTTATGTCTCCCAGCTGCACGACTATCTGCACTCTCATTCCGCCAAAGAACGTGAACTGCAGAAATAAATCACAGATAGTTTCTGAAGTATATGGCAGTAACAAATAAGAAATATTGAAAAAATGAATCAGAAATGTCTTATTCTTTAAATCAAAATAGTGATATCAAAAAGGTAAAACTAAATATATCAGTAATAAGATTTCAGAAGGGTCAGAAATTTGGGAAATAAATTTATAAGTTAATCAAACTGGAAATATAAGGCAGACGAGAGAGAGAAAGCAAAGTAACCCAGCTTAAGGCACGTTAAGACTAGACCAGAGTCTCATGACTTTGTACTATGTTTTATTTTCTTAAAAAAGCAGATTATAAAAAAATTGTTCACTGTAAAAAATTTAGGTGATACAAAGAAGAAATAAAAATTAGTATAATCTTAACTGCTTAAACCTTTATTAGTATATGGTATGTTTCCTTTAAAAAATAAGCAAACCAAATTAGGGTCTTACTGTATTTTATACATAGTAACAGATTTTTTTAAATGTTGCAATAATATGAGAATTTTTTATATGAATGGCATTAATTTTTAATGACAAAGACACCAAAAACAATCTCAACAAAAACAAAAATTGACAAATGGTATCTAATTAAATGTAAGAGCTTCTGTACAGCAAAAGAAACTAAAAGAGTAAACAGACAACCTACAGAATGGGAGAATATTTTTGCAAACTATCCATCTGACCATGGTCTAATATCCAGCATCTATAAGGAACTTAAACAAATTTACAAGAGAAAAACAAAGAACCACATTAAAAAGTGGCTAAAGGGCATGAACAGTCTCTTTTCAAAAGAATACATACACGCAGCTAACAAACTTATGAAAAAATGCTCAATATCACTGATCACTAAAGAAATGCAAATATAAACCACAATGAGATACCATCTCACACCAGTCAGAATGGCTATTATCAAAAAGTCAAAAAATAGCAGATGCTGATGAGGTTGTTAAAAAAAAAAGGAAACACTGTACCCTGTTGGTGGGAGCATAAACTAGTTCAACCATTGTGGAAAGCAGTATGGCGATTCTTCAAAGAGCTAAAAGCAGAATGGCCATTTGACCCAGCAATCCTGTCACTGGATATATACCCAGAGGAATATAAATCATTCTACCGTAAAACACATGCACATGAATGTTGACTGCAGCACTATTCACAATAGCAAAGACATAGAATCTTTTCATGAAAACCTACATGCCCATCAACAACAGAGTGGATAAAGAAAATGTGGTACATACGTATCAGGGAATACTATGCAGACATAAAAAGAGCCAGATTATATCTTTTGTGGAAACATAGATGGAGCTAGAGGTTATTATCCTCAGCAAAGTAACAGAGGAAAAGAAAACCAGATACCACATGTTCTTGCTTACATGTGGGAGCTAAATGATGAGAATTTATGAACATAAAGAAGGAAATAACAGACACTGAGGTCTACTTGAGGACATAAAATGGGAGAAGGGAGAGGATTAGAAAAGATAACAATTGAGTACTGGGCTTAATACCTGAGTGATGAAATCTGTACAACAAACCCCCATAACATGAATTTACCTACGTAACAAACCTCCACATGTACCCTGTGAACCTAAAAGTTAAAGAAGTTTAAAAAAAAAAAGGTCAGTATTTGAAAAAGGCTCTGTAAAGTATTAACATTCTAAAAAACGTAAGATATAAACCAGGTTTTTTCAATCCTATAGACAACAAATTCTAAAAATTTGGACATAAAAATTAAAACAGGCACCATAATTAAAAAGAGAGACAAACTAATCTAATATACATGGCAACTTCATAAAACAAATGGACAACTATACCTCTGCTGAGTTCTCCATATTCTGTGCGAAAAATACCAACTACTTTTGTGTAGCCTAGATTGACATGGGCATTAATTGCTCTTTTAAATGCATCACCGCACGGAGCTGGCCCACCAGGATTCATTTGAAAAACAGCTAGTTCACAAACTCCTAGAATAGGGAAAAAGTACTGTCCATGTCAACTTTCGTTAGGCATCTATTAGATGCCAAGTTCGAAAAATACTTCATTATTTGGCGCTCAGTGTTTTAAGGATAAGCAAAGAGCGCTAGAGCTCTAATTCTTTCTGAAGAATTTTTTTTTTATTTTTTTTATTTTTTATTTATTTTTTTTTTTTTGAGACTCAGTCTCTCTCTGTCACCCAGGCTGAAGTACAGTGGCATGACCTTGGCTCACTGCAACCTCCACCTCCCAGGTTCAAGCAATTCTCCTGTCTCAGCCTCCTTAGTAGCTGGGACTACAGGTGTGCACCACCACATTCAGCTAATGTTTGTATTTTTAGTAGAGATGGCATTTCACTATGTTGACCAGGCTGATCTTCAGTTCCTGACCTCAGGTGATCTACCCACCTCGGCCTCCAAAAGTGGGGGGATTACAGGCCTGAGCCACCACGCCCTGCCTCTAATTCACTTTTATCTCCAGAATCACCATATATTATACAAAACAAAGGATTATATATTTTTTTCCTTTAGGACTTTACTATTCATAGCTTTAGATCTTTAGTATTTTACTCATTAAAACTCAAAGTCTAAGATGGAAGAACTCACGTTCTTTTGGAGGCTTTTCTAATTTGGACCAGGTATCAGGTAAGTAATTTCAGACTCTTGTTTATCAATGTGAGCCTAATTTGGAATGCAAGATTGTTCTTGCCATTCCTTACAGTTGGCCAAGGCTTTCCGAACTTCAGCTCGATGAGCAAAATTATCTATGGGAGGAAAATAAGTAAGAAAAATTTTTGATTTAACATCACCCATATTTTTACTTGGATTTTACTCAGTTCAGCAAATGCTGAAGGCCATATGGGAACCCCATGTTATAATGTCACTGCAGATGCCAACATAAATATATGTGACAACTGCTTTCAAGTTGCTCATGGTCGGAAAGAGGAGTTGAAATGTGAAGACCTAATTTTAACGACACAGAATGGGCTTTATAGGCTCTAAGACTTTCCTAGGAAGTTGTGTTATTAGTTGTGAATTAGGTTATTCAATCTTTCTGTGCCTCAGTTTCTTCTTCTATAAAGTGAAGAAAATAGTGTAACACCTACCTCCAGGGTTGTTGTGAGGACTAAATGAATTAATACTGAAAAGAGTTTAGAATGGTGTTTGGCACCTTAGTTAGTACTCAGTATATATGTTAATGATTCTTATTATTAATTAATGGAAGAATTTGATTTATAGAGAAAGACTATTGTTCCTTGGTAGTGGGTGATTAGGTCAATGTACACTTTGAATCAAATTTAACATAAATGAAATTAAGTTGCACTTTTTAAGCCTCCTCTTTGAACAACAGCTGCCAATGAAATGGTGCTGATTCTTTTATTTCTTACCAGTAATTCTTTTTCTATACAACATATTTCTCTTCTTTCTAAGTTACCCAAACAGGTATACATTTACCACAATATGGCCCTAGTATAGTCAGCTCTTCCTCTCCACAGGTTCTACATCTGTGAATTCAACCAACTGCAGACTAAAAATATTTTTAAAAATACAAGTGAAAGAATATAGTATAACAACTATTTACATAGCATACGCATTGTGTTAGGTATTAAAAGTAATCTAGAGATGACTTAAAGTATATGGGAGGATAGGTGTGGGTTTGATGGAAATGCCGTGCTGTTTCATATAAAGGACTTGAGCTGGTTTTGGTACCTACAGGGGGTTCTGGCACCACCTTCTTGCACATACAGAGGGACAACTATAGTATTATTTATGTGTAGGGCTTCCTAAGACTGATAGTAAATGAGTTATCTGGTTTGTGCTGAGGACAAGGAATAACACCTGTCTTACACCTTAAGTGAATTATAAAGACTTTATGAGCAGTTTAATCGGACATGATTAAATTTGTGGCTCATCTAAAGCGTATTAGTGGATTATATATATGGTTTATCTAAAGCATATAAATGAATTATAAAGAATTAATTAGCAGTTTTTTTTAAATGGGACATGTTTCAACTTGTGGTTTATCTAAAGCATAAATTATGTTTTAATAGGGTCTGTTTTATTATAACAAGGAAAAAGTACATATTTTTCATATTGAATTACTTTATGACTATTAACTTTGGACACTGATCTAAACTTTGGTCACTAAATGAAATTATTAAAAGATCTTTAGGTATCATTAAGTCCTGATGTGGACTGTTAAGAACAGACATGGGAGTAACAAACATTCTGGGGATTCTTGTTACTTGTTCCTATGTTACATTTAACGAATGAAAATCTATACTGAACACTAAGTGGAGAACTCTTTACTGTATTTCCAAATATAAAACACTTTATTAATTCCGCCTCCAAATTCTACACACCAGAATCCAACCAATTCAGACTGAGCTGTACAAATATGAATGTTTTCCTTAAGATTTTCCATGAATGCATTCGTTTTTGAAGGTTTAAGGTAGTAAGTGCGAAATTCATAGAATGTTCCATTGTATTGTCTGGGGCCCATAGCAAAAGATGAGCACACCTGCAGAAGATAAGACAAATGTAAATATCTTGGGGAAGTAGAATTACAGATTTGGTTACAACCAAATCTGAGTCTGGTACCAGGGACACTTACAGACTCATTATCTATTGTTTACTCTTTTTGTGAATTCTCCATATCCATATTGACATAGAAATGTCAATAAAGATAACTACTCTTAATTCTGATGAACATACAGTGACTGTTTCCTAGCAAGGGTCTACTTCTAGCCATTTTTTCATGGGAATTTGGTTATAAGAAGGCTGTGGGATCATAATGACACTCCTTTACCCAAGAACTACATTGAAAACTTAGTCTCATCAATTTACAAAGGGTTTGCTTCTGTTTAGCCAATATTCCATCTTACTCAATACCATATGTGTTAGTTACACATTGAAAAACATTTTATTAAGTACATGTGTCTTTTGGCAGGCCCAATAATATGTTTCCTAGCAAAAAAACAAAAACAAAAACAAAACGAACAAATAAAAAACCTTTTTTAGGTTCTTAAAGAGAAGGGTTATTCAGGTCAAAGTATTTCCTGAATTCACTGATGAAGACTACTGGTCAAAAACAGGACTAGAATGTAACTAATACAAAAGGAAGCTATGACTTCTCCAATTGCATCATAATATGGGCGTATACTGCATACAGGCTGAAAAGGAAAAAAAAAACCTCAAATAAGAATTGTGCATCATTGTTTCTAATTACAGATGCAACATCAAGAAGTATGTACGTTTAATGCATACAAGTATAGCAAGTTTAGGGAACTATCTTTTAAGAGCCACCACCCTTTGTAATATTCATATGCCCAATAGGTAAACTTTCTGTCCTAATTTGGCCCTCTGAGCCTGAGGGAAGTAGCAAATGCCCTGTCAGAAATTATCCACAGAGTCTGTGTGTATGTACATGAAAATATTTATGTAAAAACACACATGTATACACAGACCGCTCCTGTGGCATTCCAGTTTACAAATCCATTCATTCAGGTATGGTTAGCGTGTGACAACTTCCCGAGGCTCACTACCCAGAATAATCTATCACAACAGTTTCAGTGGGCATTTTACACTGACATATTTTTGGTTACAGCATACAGATGCTTATGTAGTTTATTTGTGAGAACGTCTTAATTATAATTGTCTATCTTGAGTTCATTTATCTCCAGTATTGAGGGAATGTGTTCTCTTTCCAGGTCCACAAGGGGGGGCGTAGTTTTAAGGGCAAGAACTTGCCAGCACCATGCCCCACTCCCATCTCTCTCCATCTGGAAGATTTAATGGTTTATGTTTAAATTTTGCAGGCACGGGAAGAAACTAAGAGTCTATCACCCTGTGGAAGTTTAAAGGAAATCCTTCCATAGGCCAGAGGAACTTGGGGAGGTGGGAATTTCCCCCAGGATAAATTCCCCTGCTCCTTTGCCCACACCTGATTTCCAGCTCTCTGGAATCCCCTCCCAAAGAGTGGGAGCTCTCTTTCCCCTCCTGGATTTCCCCTCTGGGGTCCCACGCTCTTCATGGAAGTTTTCTCTCTTCTTCTCCTTTTTCTCTCTCTGCCTAAATAAATCACTTTCTACAAACACTTTTGAGTCCGGCATTTACTTTTACAAGCGCACTGCGCCGTGGTCTCCTCTCTCATTCTTTGGGAGTGATAGACCAAGAACCTGGAGAAACGTCCTCTCGGGAACTGAGGGCTCCCCCGAACCCCAACAGTACGAGTTATGGCCTTATTGCTCATGTCTTAGTTTCCTTGGAAAACCCTTCTCCCATCAAAAATAACTGAAGGTATCCCTCCTTTTGATGGCTATTCTTTTCGAGTCAATTTAACCAAATTCTGAAAATAAAAATCTGCTTAGTATCTATAAGTTTAAAAATAAAAAATATAAGTAACTCAAAAAATGGGCCAATGAGGTACTTGTAACAACTGCTTTTAAGGTTGATTTTTGGAGATTTGTATCTGGAGACGTTAACCTAAGAAAAGATATTAGAAAAAATTATCTACAAACATGGTGTGTTTACTTGGGAATGAGAAATGAGGATTATAGCTACAAATTTATGGAATAGCAAGCCATTAGTGCATCCCATCAGGGAAGGTAAAGGGAAACCTTCCTCAGTATAAAGTGGGAGACTCAAACAGGCTGTCTGCAAACGGAGTTCATTGGCTCCAGAAACTCAAAGCCCAAGTTGTCAGTTCAGTGGCAGAGATGCTTTTACTGGGCAAGCCGTCTTTCAAGAACATCTTATCTGAATTACTACAGTTCTAAAGATTTTCTAATGATGAACTTTGTCAAAGCAGGAGATGCCTGTAGGATGTGAAAGGGTTTCCTGTGGGGGTTTTAAAGTCCTTGGGCTGGAAACTGTGCTCACGCCTGTAATCCCAGCACTTTGGGAGGCCGAGGGGAGCAGATCCCCGGAGGTCAGAAGTTCGAGACCATTCTGGCCAATATGGTGACGTCCTATCCCTACTAAAAATATGAAAATTAGCCAGTTATGTTGGCAGGCTCCTGTAATCCCAGCTACTCTAGAAGCTGAGGCAGGAGAATCGCTTGAACCTGGGAAGCAGAGGTTGCAGTGAGCCGAGATCGCACCATGGTACTCCAGCCTGGGTGACAGAACAAGCTCTGTCTCAAAATATAAAAATTAAAGTCCTTGGAAACAGCTCTTAACTCAGTTATCTAAGCACGAGCCTCCTTTCCTCCTTCCTTCCCAGCTCTATTGTCTGGATCTGACAAAAGTGATTCATCCGGGTATCTGCAACTTTCACAGAAAACAAACAGGTAGTCAAATGGACACATTTTTATTATCTTTCCCAGGAGAAATATACAATAGAGAAGCTCAGGAAGGTTAACTGCAGGCAGAGAGGGTTATGTATAGAGGTAGTGACACTTTTCCTTGCAGAGCAAACTACCTTCTGAAAGCAGATAAATCCTCCATGCTCCCTTATCTCCAAGTAGGGTTCAGTCCCATCAGCAACGATCTCCACTTCACTTATAAGAGAGCAACTGGTAGACATTTTTAAAAAACAAAGTTCAGAATAATGCCCCATAAGGAAATAATTCTTGGCCCTGCGCCACTAAAGAAAGAATATTCAGGGTAAAGACTGGATTGTTAATCTGGGGTGAACTGACATCAGCTGCTCTTCTTTAGTGTTTCTCAGAAAGTCTGTCTCTAGGATAGGCGAATCCCCTCCGTATCCTGCCCCTTCAGGAAAGAGTAATGTCCTAAACATGAAAAGGAAAAGAAATGTCTGGGTTGGAGCCACAGGACAGGCCACCACCGAAAGTGAGGGCAGAATCCCAAGCTCCACTTTGTCCATCTCTCATCTCAGGTTGAAAGGGTCTGTCGTCGTCCTGTTTGCTAGGAGGCTCCAGTCCCCGCCTGGCGGGGGTGGCGGGCAGGGTCCGGCCCCACCCGAACCCTGGGCCTCCTCTTCAGGGTCTCCGCCAAATGCTGGAAGCCGAGTGTTTCATCTGAAAGGGGGAGGCCGGTTCCGTTGCGAGCGGCTGGCCGGCCATTTCCTCCTTCAACCTGATGTCTAGAGAGGGCGGTGGCTTGGAAAGCCCCAAACCCACAGGCGGCCCGACGGCGCCGGGTGACAGCGCGGAGCGCTCCCTGGGCCGCAGCCGCGATGGAGCCGGGCGACAAAAACGCAACAGCCGGCGCCACTGGGGTGTCCCGGTGGGTGTGGCGTCCAGGCTAGAAAACTGACTGCGACTGCCCGCGAGACGACCCCGGCTAGCGACGATTCTCCCAGCAGCCTCCTCGTCACGCGCCAGCGGGATACGGAGACCGCTGGAACGGACGGCGGCGCGTGGCCCCGAGTCTGGGAGCGCAGGCGCGTGGCTCGCACGCTCCTGAAACCACGCCCGCGCGCGCCGGCTCCTCCCCTTTCCTCGGGCCTGGGCTCGGGCGAGCTCGGGCGTCCAGACTCCGAGGCGCGAAAGTCCGCGAGGTCCCGGCTTCCGTCGGCTCGGCTTCGGCGCTGAGAAAGGCAGCCAGCTGCGTACTTCGCGAGACTTCTCCGAAGGCTTCCCGAGTGGAAAAGAGCGACTCCTGGACCACCGGCAGACGCAGGCTAGGTGGGGGCTCGGTGGGGTCAGCTCCACCCCGGCGCGGGAGGCGCGAGCGGACTCGTAGCTTGGCGTCTTTCTCTTCGGCGCTGAGCCTTGGTCCCCCTTGGTTTCCTAAAGCGTTCTTGCCCCACACGTTACAGGTGACGTTAGAATTAACTGAAGGCTGGGATCTTTCCTGCTCCTCCTTCCTGGGCCCTGACCTCATGTGCAGTTTGCAGATTCGTAAATGTGCGGGGTTGCGCGTGTTGTCCCTCGAGAAGGAAGGAGAGCTGTTGAGCCGCGTGCATCTGCAGTGCTTTGCATTTAAAGTCGAGGCATTGACAGGGTTAACTTTTATACGTGGGGACAGACGTGTATTTGCACACCAGTGAGGCTTTGCTTTTCTGCGTCGTGTTCTCTGTCCCCATTGCCGCCCCAGCGTCATCTTGGAAGGCTCCTAATAAAGATTTAATTTTCCATGAGCTCAGAGGAATGGCAGCATCGAGCCTGACTGTGAAAAAGTCAAAGTTAAACATAGGTACTTTAAAACTAGATTGTTTTGTAAGCCTTAACAGCGAAACAGCCGACCTCTGGTCTAGTCCTCCTGGTCCCGGAGTACTGGTCTCCAGACTAACCACCAACATTTAAAGCTGTTTCTTCTCATACCTATTTCTGTGGGTTTTTTTTTTTTTTTTTTTTTTTTTTTTTTTTTTTTTTGTTGTTGTTGTTGTTGTTGTTGTTGTTGTTTGTTTTCTCGAGACGGAGTCTCTCTCTTTTGCCCAGGTTGGAGTGCAGAGGCGTGATCTCTGTTCACCGCAACCTCTGCCCTCCGGGTTCAAGCGATTCTTTTGCCTCAGACTCCGGAGTAGCGGGGCTTACAGGTGTTCACCACCAAGCCTGGCCAGTTTTTGTGTTTTTAGTGAGATGGGGTTTCACCATGTTGGTCAGGCTGGTCTCAAACTCCTGACCTCAAGTGATCCACCTGCCTCGGGCTTCCAAAGTGCTGGGATTACAGGTGTGAGCCACTGTGCCCAGCCTGTATTTTTAAATAATAGGCATTTTCTGCTATATCTTGCATTTTCAGTTATGTGGTGACTTCCATTTGTGGCAGATGAGGATTTTTGTCTCGTAGAAACCGCTGCCTTCAAAGTGAATTTGGACCACTGGTGGACGCAGGCTAGGGCGGGGCTTGGCGAGGTTAATTTGGGGGCAGTGGCTTCTGTGAGATATGAATCCTCTTATAATACTTGAATTAGTTAATTTGCAATAATTGATTATATTATTAATTTCACAGTAATCTCCATTATGTTAATGTTTGCATTATTTTTTTTCTAATAATTCCGTTATTTCACACATTAATCTAACGTAATGCCTCCATCATGAAGACTAGGGAATTGTTAGAGGTCTATGACCTGTGGTTATAGTGGTTATGCTTTGTGGAAGGATTTTGGAATAATCCTGTAAGTTCGAAGGAAGGAAGGGTTTTTAAAATTAGTAATTCCAGAGGAGATGCCTTAATTTTTCTAGCTGAATGATACCCATTTCTAACCAAGTAAGACCAAACAAAATATCATTTGTGTCAGCACTAGCTCTATATCATTTATTTTGTTGGACTTTTTTTGTTTTTTCTTTGAGGTGAAGTCTCACTCTGTTGCCCAGGCTGGAGTGCAATAGTGTGCTCTTGGCTCACTGCCACCCCCACCTCCCAGGTTCAAGTGATTCTCCTGCCTTAGCCTCCTGAGTAGCTGGGATTACAGGCACGTGCCATCATCCTGGCCAAGTTTTTGTATTTTTAGTAGACAGGAAGTTTCACCATGTTGGCTAAGCTGGTCGTGAACTCCAGACCTCAGGTGATCTGCCTGCCTCCCAAAGTGCTAGGATTTATAGGCGTGAGCCACGGTGCCTGGCCTATTTTCTTGGACTTTTTAAACCCTGGAATTAATGCATTTAGTCATTTAACTAGCATTTACTAAATTCCCTCTATGCTCTTTTCCTGAAGCTGGGGTACAGAAAGGAGTAAGTGACAAAGTTCCTGTTCTCTTGGAATGTACAGGTTGGGGGAAGGAGATGAATAAATGGAGAGAAGATATATCAGTGATTAACAAATAGTACGAAGTAAAATACAGTAAGATACGAAGAATAGAAAGTGGTGGAGGGAAGTAGCACAGACCCCTGGCTGTTTCTCAGTATCTACTCTCCCCTAGCTCAACCCCTGCCCTTTTTAAAAATTAATAATAGAATCTTTGCAGTTTGGTGTGACCCGGTAATAAATCCTGAACAGTGGGAAAATGCCGGCACATTAATGACCTGTAAGTGATCTTAAAGGGGTGCTGGAGGGGTTATTACCTTGTTTGTTTCTAATTTCTGCTTGCTGGAATATGGATGTAATGCCTTCAGTTCTTGGACTACGAGGTAGAAGGCGTATGTTGAAGATGGTGGAACAAAGAGAGAAGCAGGCTTGGTTTTTGACACCCTGGACCACCACACTGGGAACACTGGGCTGCCTTTCTCTGGACTACTTTTACATGTGAAATCACCTTCTAGTTTAAGCCATTGTTATATGGCTTAAACCTAAAATTTTAGTCAATACAAGGGTGAATTTCTTCTCTCTCTCTCACTCTCAATTGTTTATATTGTTTTCCTTATAGCTATCACTTGCTAATTACCAAATTATTTGCCAAAAGTGTAAATTTTCTCTGTGATTAAACCTGTTGATCAGTTTCAGTCTCTTCTTCTGGAGTTAACCTTTCCAAAGTCTTAGTTCTCTTTAGAATGGACTAGTTCTCTAAGATGTCATGGCAGTAATTCTGGGATCTCCTTTCACTGATAAGCTGGGAATCTCATTCACCTCTTGTTGGATCCCATTTCAGAATGTTAAACTCTTTTTTTTTTTTCTCTCCCAAATTTTTGGGTACATGGGAGCTATACATTTGAAGCTTGTATCTCTAATGCCTCTATGCTGCCAACCCTCTTGATTCCCAGTTTGGTTGGGTATAAAATTCTATGCTGGAAATGTTTTTTTTCTCATTTTTTAAGGGCAATGCTCCATTATAGTATAGTTTCTAGTGAAAAATTCATACCATCCTGAGTGCTGATTCTTTGTAATGTGACTTGTGTTTTACTCTCATTGGAAGCCTTTGTGTTTTTGTCCTTGTCCTGGTATTCTGAAATTTCACAATGATGTGTCTTGGAGAAGGTGTTTCGTCTATCATGCCTCATTCATGACATTTGGACACTCCTTAGTACTGGAAAATATATTGTATTTATTGGATTTTTTTCATCGTTGAGCTCAACTTAAGTTGTTCAAACATTGTGCCTCCACTTGATTCTCTTAATTTTCTTTTTTCTACTTTTTTTCTCTATATTTTCTGTCTAGTTTTTTGGAGGAAAATACCAGTTTTATCTTCTAACTATTGATATTTTAAACGTTTGCATTCACGGTATTCATTTCCAAGAGCTTCTTTTGTACTCCTTTCCCAGAAGATCGTGTATTTTCCTCCCTGTTTTCTGAAACAGTATTCTTTTTGTGGAATCAGTATTTCTGTCTCTGAGGAAGTGAATTACAGGTGTTTTATTTCTAAAATAGTTTTTGTTTTAGGTCTTCTTCCAACTTTGTTTCTGTTTTGTTCAGGTTGTGTCATATTTTCTATTTATGTTCTGCCTTTGGTACTAAAGCTTTTCTTAAGATATTTTTGTATTTGTTATCATTGGGAATCAGCTTGTTTTGGAGTGAGACAATAATAAAATTTGAAAGATCTTTGTGCATAAGTGGCATCTGTTAGTGGGCTCCACTGTAGGGTTTCCTGAGTGACCTCTTTTTGAGGTGACTCTCCCACTCCATTATTATCTGCCATTTCTCCTAGTCTGGTCTGTTACCCTTTGTGGAAACTTCCAGTGTCCCGTGTGTGGGGTATAAGCCTTGTTTCAGTTTCCTAACATATAGTTCTACATATATATATACATATATATATGCATATATATACACACACACATATATAGTTCTACATATATGTCTACATATATATATATATATATATATATATAGAGAGAGAGAGAGAGAGAGAGAGAGAGAGAGAGAACGAGAACATCCAAGAAGAAAATTCTTATAAGTAGTAGGAATAAAATTTATGGCTAAACAGAGAGGGGAAACGCTAAATGTTGCTAGGTGCCTAAGTCAATCTTCTATTAATTTCCTCAAAGGTTTTAATTATCCTCAGGTCTCTCTGAATTAAGCTTTGTCTCCATTTTATAAAAGAGAAAACTGAAGTTCTGAGAGAGAAATAATTTTCTCAGGTTCATGTCTGCTAAGTGGCACAGTCACGGTTTGAAGCAAGATTGTAAAAACAGTTTACCACTTATTTTTAAAAGATATGTGATATTTAAGGCAGTATTAGATTTGTGGTGGAAGAGAGCTTTTAAACAGCACTGAAAAATAATGTTTTTCTATGACTTTTTTGAGGCATAAATCCCTAAAAATTCTCAGAAATATACAGGATTAAGTATTTTGAAAATTATTGTTGCATATACTGAACCTCTGACAAGAAGTCCAAAGGACAAATAATCCAAAACTAAATAAATCATACACAAAAATTGGATTATTAACATAGGCTAACATGATATAGAGTAACTGGGTAGTTATTTTAGATTAGACTAAGGTAACATCTTAGGTAACATGAAGCATTTATCATAGGTACAGAAGTGTATACAGGCACATCTTGTTTTATTGTGCTTTGCTTTACTGCAATTTTACAAATCACAAGTTTTCAGAAAGTTCTGATAATAAACCCTTGCAAATAAAGTCTGTTGGTACCATTTTCCAACAGCATGTGCATTGTTAAAGGAATCATGACAAGAAAAAAAGTCTGTATATGTTCAGTCCTCATAAAACCATTGATTTTTTTCCCTCAATATCTTCCGTTAGTGGTTAATTGAACCCAGGAATGCAGAATCCACAGACACAGAGAGCCAGCTGTATATTGTTTTGGTTTGTCTGTTTTAGAACTGGGATCAGATTATTTAACTGACATAATAATTGTACATATTTATGGGGTATGTGGTGATGTTGTAATACATGTAAGGTATAGTAATCAGATCAGGGTAATTAAAATATACATCATCTCAAAGATTTATCATTTGTGTTGAGAACATTCAATATCCTCTTAGCAATTTGAAAAAACTATGTTATTGTTAACTATAGTTATCCTATAGTGGTATAGAGCACTAGAACTTATTCCTCCTATCTAGCTATAATTTTGTTTAACAAATTTCTATTTTTCTCTTCTTCCTAATCCTTCCCATTCTCTAGTATCCTCTGTTCTACTTTGTATTTCTGAAATCAACTTTTTTTTTTTTTTTTTTTTTTTTTGTTAAAGCTTACACATTAGTGAGAACATGTGGTATGCAACTTTCTCTTGTTGGCAAATTTCACTTAATATCCACCGATTCCAGCCATGTTGCTGTAAATGACAGGATTTCTTTTTTACTGCTGAATAGTATTCCATTGTGTATATATATCATATTTTCTTTATCCATTAATCTTGATGGAAACCTCGGCTTATTCTATATCGTAGCTGTTGTGAATATTGCTGCAGTAAACATGGGGGAGGGCAGATGTCTTTTTGATACACTGATTTCTTTTCCTTCGGATAAATGCTCAGTAGTTGGTTATTCTATTTGTAGTACCTTGAGGAAACTCCTTAGTGTTCTCCATAGTAGTTCTAAGAGTTTAAATTCCCAACAATGTATAAGATTTTCCTTTTCTCTACATCCTCACCAGCTTTGTTTTTTGACTTTTTGGTAATAGCCAGCCTAACTGATGAAGAGTGATGTTGAACATTTTTTAAAATATATTTGTTAGGTATTTGTATGTCTCCTTTAGAGAAATGTTAGTTCAGATCATTTGCCCATTCTTAAATTGGATCCTTTGGTTTTTATTGTCGATGAGATGTTTGAGTTCCTTGTATATTCTGGTTATGAATCCCTGTCAGATGAATAGTTTGAAAGTATTTTTTTTCCATTCTATAGGTTTTTTTTTCCCATTCTGTTGATTGTTTCATTTGCTGTGGAGAAGTTTTTTAGTTAGACATAATCTCATTTGTTTGTTTTTCTTTTGTTGTCTGTGGTTTTGAGGTCTTACTTGTAAAATCTTTTTCCCAGACAATGTGCGGAAGCATTTCCCTTATATTTTCTTCTGTTATTTTTATAGTTTCAGGTCTTACACTTAAGTCTTTGACTCATTGAGCTGAATTTTTATTTAGACTGAGAGGTGGGGGTCTGGTTTCACTCTTCTGCATGTGGATATCCAGTTTTCCTAGCATTATTGAAGAGACTAACTTTTCCCCAATGTATGTTCTTGGCACCTTTGTCAAAAACCAGTTGGCTGTAGGTGTATGGATTAATTTCTGGGTTCTATATTCTGTTCCATTTGGTCTGTTTATGTTTCTGTGCCAGTACCATATTGTTTTAGTTACTATAGCTTGTAGTATATTTTGAAGTCTGGTAGTGTGATGTCTCCAGCTTTGTTCTTTTTTCTTAGGATTGCTAAAAGCAAATTCTTGATAAAGAAATAGACTTATTCTTAAGATATTAAATAACAGTATCTAATGGTAGGTGTAAGAGGTATTATAATTTTGAAGTAGCAATGAAGGTAAAAGAAATTTTCTATATTTGCAACAACCGTAAGTAGAATTTGACAGGATCTGTGATTTTTCCTGACTAAAGAGTTGCAGGTCCTGCTAATAATATTGTGGTTTGCTACCTACCTTCACAAACAAAGGAAATGCTTCAAAGTTGGTGCCAGTAAAGATGGAACTTTTTTAAAATTATAATTTAAGTTCTGGGGTACATGTACAGATTTTGAAGGATTGTTATGTAGGTATGCACATGCCATGATGGTTTGATACCTCCATACCCCCATCACCTACATTAGGTATTTCTCCCAATGATGTATCTCCCCAATCTCTCCCCAATATCTCCCCTGCTTTCTCTCCCCTAACCCCCCACCTCCCAACAGACCCTGGGGTGTGATGTTCTCCTCCCTGTGTCCATGTGTTCTCACTGTTCAACACCCACTTATGAGTGAGAACATGTGGACTTTTACCCATCCAAGTTATCAGACTCTAAATTCTATACATAGACTCCTTCAGGATCTGTGTAGACTAGAGGTTACAAACCACTACTCTAGAGTATGTAACTAGGAATGGAATTGCTAGGTCATAAGTTATGTTCATAGTCATCTTTTCTAAATAGTGCCAAACTGTTCTATAAATATATATTCTTAATAGCAATGTATAAGGTTTCCCTGACCAATTTATTATTACTGCGCATCTGATCTGATGAATGTGAAGATGCATTTTTACACCTCTCATAACAAATAGGTGTTAGTTAAAGGATGGTGGGAATTATAGGAAGTGGGCAAAGGGAACAATGTACTTAATGGTGTTCTTGCTTAGTTTTTTTTGCTCATGCAAAAGCAGGAGAGGTGGATCCACTGCTGGCTCAACTGGATAGGAGGATAGCAGTTGTACATGTAAACTCTAGATGCTGAAATTTCCTGACTGAAAACTTTCCAAATAAATACTGAGATGGAAGACTCTTAGACAAAACTCAGAGCAAATGCCTCTAACTTATGTGATAGGTTCCTACCTCTAGTCATGGGTATTCTTTGCCTTAGTAGGAAACTCATCTGTCCTTTGAATCTCTGGGAGCTACGTAAATGAGGGGAGACTATGCTTTCTGCTTTTCTATTTCCCTCAGATAGTTAATTCATAATTTACTATCTTTGCTATATGTAATAGCAGTGTAAAACAGAAATATAAAATAACATAAAAATGTAAAAATAACATAGCTATAAATACAGATTTCATAGTCTTGGAATTACCAAATCTACTTTAATAGGAAGCACTCAATTAAAACAAAAATTAAAGTTGTTTGTAGGAAAACCCTACCACATCTGTGACAGTACTAAAGAAAACTGATTCTGGGGTTAGTGGCATGTGATTTTCTTGAGGTAACAATATTTACAGTAAATATAGTAAATTGGTACTGTCTCATTACCTTACAGCAACACACCAATAGCTTCAGAGATGATAAAATATATAAAACTCAATAAAAAGGACCAGAATATATGTGTAGGCTTTTATTAGGGCAAACATTTCCATATCCATAAAGATTACATTAAAACAAATGGATGTCTCAAGTATCTTTATTAAACAAAGATCAAAAATGAAGTAAATAGTAGTTAAAATTAATTATAAATAAAGACATTTCAGCACATAAACCAAAAGTTTTTTCTAGATTTTTTTTTTTTTTTTTTTTTTTGAGACAGAGTTTCGCTCTTGTTACGCAGGCTGGAGTGCAATGGCGCGATCTCGGCTCCCTGCAACCTCCGCCTCCTGGGTTCAGGCAATTCTCCTGCCTCAGCCTCCTGAGTAGCTGGGATTACAGGCACGTGCCACCATGCCCAGCTAATTTTTTGTATTTTTCGTAGAGACAGGGTTTCACCATGTTGACCAGGATGGTCTCGATCTCTCGACCTCGTGATCCACCCGCCTCGGCCTCCCAAAGTGCTGGGATTACAGGCTTGAGCCACCACGCCTGGCCTTTTCTAGATTTTTAATACCAGGACCTAACACCATCGTTTTCCAAGTAAGTGTCAAATAAATAATGTGAAAACCGTAGTTAATGTAGATGTCACAAATGACAATGTGGTTTTTTATAGTAAAGAAATTCGTTAATTTTCATGAATCTTACTTGGTATTACAAAATAAAATTCACTGGACAAAAACCAAAAAGCCCCAGGAAAACAGACATGATGGAAAGGTTGAAAAAATATATTAATACTTTTAAAATGCTGTTACAAGCATGGAAATGTTACCATTATCATTTGAATATAAGAAAATGCTATAAAACAGAGTTGTCAAAATACAGTAGAAGAGATATTCTGAAGCAAATGAAGAGTCAAGATCTCAAAACAGTGATAAGTATTTTTTAATGTATGACAGATACTGAAATATCATGAAGAAAGTAAACAGAACTATTTTTTGAAGTGGTAGTACCAAATGTAGCCTTCAAAATGCAAGAAACAGCAAATTAACTTACCACCTCCTTCAAATAAAAGTGAGAACCTCTTGCGAGAATTTAAGCACCATTAGCAGACAGATCTCATAGCAGTTAATGAAATGTTTTGTATTTCAGTAGAAAACTATTTCAATGGTGAAAATGATGTAGGAATCAGAAGCATATTCTGCTGAGACACTAGGTAGTTGACACTTTCCCGAACTGGAAAAACATTTCATAAAAAGGCATATAGAGTTACTGACTGAATCACATTTGTTCTAAAAATAATTCATGCCTAGTCAGACAGCTTACCAGCCGCCACAACTCTGGGATCCTCATGGGACTTATGTCTCCCAGCTGCACGACTATCTGCACTCTCATTCCACCAAAGAACGTGAACTGCAGAAATAAATCACAGATATCTAAAAAATATGGCCTTCATAAGAAATAATGAATCAAAACCATCCTGTTCTTTAAATCAAAATAGTGATATCAAAAAGGTAAAACTAAATATGTTAGTGATAAGATTTCAGAGGGGTCAGAGACTTATTAGAGAAATTGATAAACAAGTTGGTTTTACAGATGAAGAAATAGAAGGCTGGAAAAGGGAGGTACTAAAGTAAAACAGCTAGCGGCATAATCAAGAGACTCAAAATTTAAGATTTCCTACTATATTTTACTTTATTTTTTAAAAAAGCAAAATTATGAGCAAATTGTGTTTACTATTAAAAATTTATATTATACAGAGAAGAAAATTAAAAGTGGTATAATGTTAACAGTATAGAGAAAATCTCTATGGAAATGTATTGTATTTCCTTTAGAAAATGAGTAAAACCAAATCAGGGTCTTATATCTTATAATAACAGATTTAGCTTAGTAACAGATTTTTAAAAATCAACAGTATTTTCTATGGCAATATTAATTTTTAATGGCTATATAAATTCCTCCTTACAGATACAGCAACTTATTATGCCAATCCCTTACTGTTGTTGATTAGACTATTTCCAGTAGTTCAGTATTCTATAAAACACTGGAATAAATGTTCTTCTTATACAAAATTATGAAGTTTTTATATAATTGTAATATATAAATTTTAGATGTATAGGAAAATGCAGATAAATTAAAAAAACAAATTGTAATTATTTCTATATTACCTAGAAATAACCACTTTTATATTTGGTGCATCTCTTTCCATATTTGTGTATATATGTATTTTGATTTTTTAATTTTAATTTTATTTTTGTAGAGACAGGGTCCCACTTCATGGCCTAGGCTGGTCTTGAACTCCTGGCTCAAGCAATTCTACTGCTTCAGCATCCCAAAGTGTTGGGATTCCAGGTGTGAGCCAGCATGCCTGGCCTGTATTTTTATATGCAATTGTATATTTATACAAATAAACATTTACCAGCATATTTGCCTATGCTTATATAAATACATGATATGATGTACATGTATATTGATTTCTGTATTACATATGTACTACATAAAGGTCATACTACATTTCCAATGTTTCTTTAAACAATATTAAGAAACTTCGCCGGGCGCGGTGGCTCAAGCCTGTAATCCCAGCACTTCGGGAGGCCAAGGCGGGTGGATCACGAGGTCAAGAGATCGAGACCATCCTGATCAACATGGTGAAACCCCGTCTCTACTAAAAATACAAAAAATTAGCTGGGCATGCGTGCCTGTAATCCCAGCTACTCAGGAGGCTGAGGCAGGAGAATTGCCTGAACCCAGGAGGCGGAGGTTGCGGTGAGCTGAGATCGCGCCATTGCACTCCAGCCTGGGTAACAAGAGCGAAACTCTGTCTCAAAAAAAAAAAAAAGAAACAAACTTCATTTCAGCACAGCTATATGCTTATAATAATTTCAAAGACTACTGATATTTATTGAATGATAACTATGTGTCAGGCCTTGTTTTAAGCATTTTAATGTATTAACTCATTTAATCCTCATGTAATCTAGGTTCTCATAATGGTCTATCATTTTATGGATGAAAAAACTAAGGTATGGTGAGGTTTACTTACCCAAAGTCAAAAGGTAAGTAGTGTATCTGGGATTCAAACCCAGGCAGTCTGATTCTGATTATTTCCTTAATATAAAGTAGAATTTAAGTTGAGAGAACTAAAGAGCATGTCTTATATATATACACTTACATATAGTATATATAGTATACACCATCCTCCAGAAATGATGTCTGTACTGATTACCTTTTTTTGAGATGGAGTCTTGGTCTTTCGCCAGGCTGGAGTGCAGTGGCACAATCTCGGCTCACTGCAACCTCCGTCTCCCGGATTCAAGCGAGTACCCTGCCTTAGCATCCTGAGTAGCTGGGACTACAGGCGCGCACCATCATGCCTGGCTAATTTTTTTTGTATTTTAGTAGAGACAGGGTTTCACCGTGGCCAGAATGGTCTCCATATCCTGACCTTGTGATCCGCCTGCCTTGGCCTCCCAAAGTGCTGGGATTACAGGCATAAGCCACAGTGCCCGGCCCTAATTACCAATTCTAACACTGAGAATGAATTTAAATGAAAAAGTGTATGAACACAAATTTTCAGTAGTTATTTTAAGAAAGTAAAAGTTACGTATGTGCAGCATAGAAAATTAAGTTAGAGGCTGGGTGTGGTGGCTCACGCCTCTAATCCCAACACTTTGGGAGGCTGAGGCAGGCGAATTACCCGAGGTCAGGAGTTTGAGACCAGCCTGGCCAACATGGTGAAACCCCGTCTCTACTAAAAATACAAAACTTAGCTGGGCATGGTGGCACATGCCTGTAATCCCAGCTACTCCAGAGGCTGAGGCAGAGAATCGCCTAAACTAGTGAGGTGGAGGTTGCAGGGAGCTGAGATCGTGCCACTGCATTCCAGAGTATGACTCCATTTCAAAAAAAAAAAAAAAAGAATATTAAGACAGAGACTTAAAATAACCATTTCTCCTATTGAAATATGACCACTACGTATGTTATATACTTTCAAATTTCTTTTCTGTATAATTTAGCATACCTATACACATATACACACATGCATATTTTCTAGAAGTAATACTGGCAAAGACAATAAAAATAAAGCTTTATGAACACTATACAGTATTTGAATACTTATTTTTTTTCTGACCTAATAGGATATCCATATAAGTATGCCTTTAATTAGGTAACAAAATGGCATCTCATTATTGTTTTAATCTGCATTTTCTTTCATATATATTTGGTAGCTATGTGCATGTCTACTTTTGCATAAATTTTTATTTTTGCTTTTGAATTTCATTTACGGTGATTTTCAGGCATCCAGAAAGTTTGAGCCTTTGTATAATAAAATCACCAGTTGATTTTTTTTTTTCATTTCTTCATTTGCTTTTGGCTTACAAATATAGTCCCAATCCACATTACTAAATAAATTCATCTACATTTTGTTTTACCAATTTTATGAATTAAATTTTTTTCATTAAATGTATAATCCATCTTGACTTTATTTTAGCATATGCTGTGAGATAGGCATCTAAAAATTTTCATAACAATTTCTCCCCCACGTATTTTCCAACCTGACTATACCTTTATTTTTATATATTCTATTTTCTTATGATAGATTATTATAAGAAGTTGAATTTCTACATAACAATGGGCATATTAGGTTTGAGATGTCCGTTGGACATAAAGAGATAATAGGAAGGCAACTGGATATTATGATGAGTCTTTCAAATATTTGTTAGCTATGCTTAGACATTTATCCTTTGTTCCTTTTTATTTTATTTTACTTTTTAAGAGACAGGGTCTTACTATGTCATTCAGGAGCTAAAGTGCAGTGGTGCAATCATAGCTCACTGCAGCCTTGAACTCCTGGCTCAAGTGATCCTCCCACCTCAGCCTCCCAAGTAGGCAGGACTACAAGTGTTCACCACCATCGCCAACTAATTGTTAAAATATTTTTTTTGGTAGAGACAAGCTGTGTTGCCCGGGCTAGTCTCAAACTCCTGGGCTCAAGCAGTCCTCCTACCTCAGCCTCCTAAAAGCACTGGAATTATAGGTGTTAGCTACCTCATTGGCTCCTTTATCCTTTCAGATAAACTTTACAAATGTTTTTAATTTGCCACAAAATACCTTGAAATTCTGATTGAAATGTTTTTCAACTTTTTTTTTTTTGAGACGGAGTTTCACTCTTGTTACCCAGGCTGGAGTGCAATGGTGCGATCTCAGCTCACCGCAACCTCTGCCTCCTGGGTTCAAGCAATTCTCCTGCCTCAGCCTCCTGAGTAACTGGGATTACAGGCATGCGCACCATGCCCAGCTATTTTTTTTTTTTTTTTTTTGTATTTTCAGTAGAGACGGGATTTCACCATGTTGACCAGAATGGTCTCCATCTCTTGACCTCTGGATCCACCCGCCTCAGCCTCCCAAAGTGTGGGGATTACAGGCATGAGCCACTGTGCCCGGCCTGTTTTTCAACTTTAAAAGTTAAATATCCCAAATATGTGTTTTCTTAAATAAATTTATATACATATAAAAATTTGCCTTAATATATATTTATTGTCTTTATATAGATATATATAAAACTGTGGTGGAAAATGGGCATATTTTTATGGGGAGGGCTTTAATATTTATACAAAATATGTATTACTTTTTTACTTAGAGATAATCTTCCTACCCCAAGAAATATTTTTTAAAAAATCAATAAAAGTACATTCAGAGGAAAAGAAATGATGAACGTAAGAGATTATTTCTTGAGGTTCCTTCAGTTTGTTTGTTTTGAGGTGGAATTTTTCTCTTGTCGCCCAGGCTGGAGTGCAATGGTGTGTTTTTGGCTCATTGCAATCGCTGCTTCCCGCGTTCAAGTGGTTCTCCTGCCTCAGCCTCCAAAGTAGCTGGGATTACAGGTACCCACCACAAATTACAGGCCTGGCTAAATTTTTCTATTTTTAGTAGAGATGGGTTTCACCATGTTTGCCAGACTGGTCTCAAACTCCTGACCTCAGGTGATCTGCCCCCATTGGCCTCCCAAAGTGCTGGGATTACAGCATGAGCTACCATGCCCAGCCAAGCTTCCCCAGAACTGAAAGTATAATTAAAAAAAACAATAAATAAAAATAAATTTAATCATTTTGATGTGTCAGGGAAAACAGCTATTCAGCATTTGAAAAAGGTTTCATAAGTTATTAACATTCTAAATAAATCAGATGTAAAACAGATTTTCTCAATTTTTAAAATTATAAAAAACTCAACATTTGGCAATAAATAATAAAATATACTCTATAATGAGAAAGAGAGACCCAAGGAACCTAGGAACCCAAGGAACTTAAGTCACAATACATATTACAGTTTCATATAAGAAGAAACGGACAATTGTACCTCTGTTGAGTGCTCCGTATTCTGTGTGGAACACTCCAACTAGTTTTGTGTAGCCTAGATTGACGTGAGCATGAACTGCCCTTTTAAATGCATCACCCCACAGAGCTGGCCCACCAGGTTTCATCTGAAAAGTGGCCAGTTCATAGACTCCTAAAATAGGGAGAAAAAGAATTTTTTAGAAGGTATTCAAGCAATATCTAATCATGTTTCTCAGTCCTTTCACTATGTATACACACAGATTGGGAGGATCAGACATGCATACATATTATGTAGACATGTTTATTATATTTGCATTCTCTTTCTTTTATGTTTAGAAAGCCCTTGCCTATGTTTAAGAATGAGTTGTTATGCTTAATCATACAGACGACAAAGAAAAATAACTGGAAGCTATTATCAACTATTACTGAAATATTTTTAATCTATGAAATTTGTCAAAAAACTGTTGAGAATTTATGATGAAACAGAATTTTGAGCTGCGTGAGTCTATACTTGTAGAAAATAAAAGAATAAAAGAAGAATTTTCCAATCTATATTTTCATTCTTTCCAATTTCCATTATGTTTTTCTTCATATAATTTCTCCCTATAAGTTTCCATTTTTAACAGGAACAGCAAAGCAAAGAGTGGACCTGAAGTGATCTCTCTGAATTTTGCGGGAAAAAAACCCCTAAAGAGATGTTTTTTTTTCCCTAAATATCCAGGTAAATACTTGAAAAGTATTGTACACTTTGGACAGAAGTATAGGGCTGGTGGCGAGAAGGGAACTAAGGGACTAGTAGGAAAGGCACGCAGAAGTTTCTAAGCAATGACGAACACAGAGGAGGAGAACTAAGATTTGACACTGTCAGAGAAGTGAACTGTTTTATTTAGGTAGTGCTGAGAGCTGAGAGGACACCTAAGTAGGTAAAGATCCAAAGAACACTTTGCTAATTTTTTGTAACCTACATACATTACGAAGTTGGGAATAATGGGGGAAGTAAAATAACATTTAAATTAGTTTATGTTTTCTAATCTGACCTTTGTTTACAACTGGATTGAGGTAATAGTTTCTTTAAGTCAGGAAGAAGTGAAATCAGCAAGAAGACAAATCTTAAGCATTACTTTCAAACTGAGAAACAAGAAAGAAGACACAAAAGTTAGACTAAAGTAATATAGCTTGGCAGTTTCAGTTAATCTGTTTCCCCCAAATAGTCAATTTTATGAGCAAAGCTGTATTTAATGATTCAAGATTAGTTATAATGTATGGAAACGCTTTTACATTTTAAATATTATATTATTTTAAAATTATGGCAAAACTTCTTATGCTATCCCTTACCTATCAACACGTTCCCTGCTCCCAGTGCACAAATTCTCAACCTCTACTGACCATGTCAACTTTTTGTATAACACAGTTAAACTTTACAAATCTGTAAGATCTCAATTTGAAAAAGAAATCTCATTATTTTATGCTCATTTTTTTAAGGACAGGGTAAGAGCCCTCATTTATTTTTACCTCAACAATCACTATATGTTCCTATATAAAACGAAGGACTAATTTTTTTCCAAAGGAACTTCAGTTTTTATCACTTCAGTTTTTTAGTATTTTATTCATCAAAACTCAAAGTGACTAACAAGGAAGGACTTACCTTCTTTTGAAGGTTTTTCTAATTTGCACCATGGTACCAAGTAAGTAATCTCACTCTCTTGTTTATCAATGAGAGCCAAATTTGGAATGAGGAATTGTTCTTGCCATTCCTTATCTTTGGCCAAGGCTTTCCGAACTTCAGTTCGATGAGCAAAATTATCTGTGGGAAGAGAAGAATTATGATAAATAAAAAGTTTTAATTTTAAATCACCTGTACTTTTCTGGGTTTCATTCAAATCAGCAAATGTTCATTGATGCCATACAAGGACCCTGTGTTAGGCCTTTGGAGACACCAATGTAAACAGATGTGACCATCTGTCCTGAAGTTGCTCAAGGACAAAAAGGATAGTAGAAATGCAAACTAATTGTAATGTCATATAACAGGCTTTATAGGCTCTACCATGTAGTAGGCAGTTTTGTGAATTAGGTAAGTTATTGAATCTTTCTGTGTCTCAGTTTCTGTGAAATTGAGATAATAAGACATCTACCTCCAGGGTTGTATGAGGATTAAATTAACATATGAAAAGAGTTTAGAATAGTGGTTGGACTTTTTAAGTCTCTTCTTTGAACAAAAAAAGATTTCAAAGAAATAATGCTGATTCTCCTACTTATTGTCACCCATTCTTTCTCCCCAGCACTTAATTTCTCTTCTATTAAAGTTACCCAAATGGTTATATACATTTGCCAACATATGGGCCTAGTACTATATTTACTGTTAGGACTTCATACGACTAATGGTAAGAGTTTCATATGGTTTACATTGGGATAAGGAAGAATACCTATCTTACAACTTAAGTGAGGTATATCAGAACTTAGTTCTTAAAAATGGGCTGTGATAAAACTTGTACCATATCTAAAGCATAAATTGTATTTTAATGGGGCTTTTTCTGTTATAACAGGTAAAAACCCTAAACCAAACACTAAATGAAATTATTAAAAATTCTTTAGATTATCAAGTCTGATGTAGACAGACACTGGAATAACAAGCATTCTGGGGATTCTTGTAACTTGTTCTCCTTCCTCTACTCAACCAGGTGTAGGTTAGTTTCAACATGGGACGAACTCTCTTTTATATCTCCCTCGAGTAGTATGACAGTGAATGCCTTGAAACTCTGGGGTACAGTTATTAAACAAATGTTGTCTCTAAACATAGCAATTATTAAATCTCAGATTTCAGTGAGGATGAAAAGTTAACCATCATCCCCTATGAACCTCCATATTCATGAAGTCCCTTAAATGGTTGGAATTCTTTCTGCTAAAATACTGATATCCAGCCTCCTAGCTTCAAAAAAAGAAAAGATACTTCTCCTTTCCTTTTGTGATCTTAATCCACTTGGACTTTTACAATTGCTGCTTTAAATTTTTCATAAACTACAGCAAACCATTTTAACATTTTTCTGAGGATTAAAGTCCAGTTCACAATTTTATGTCTTGATATATGAGACGCCATGTTTTCCAATTTACAGTGTAAGAGTTTCAGCAAGGGGTTAGAGGTGTACCACTGGGAAGAATAAGAACTGAATTTTTTTTTTTGGTATAGCTGTCCAAAAGTCTTAGTTAACCTGTATGTATATATAGTAATATAGATCCAAGAATTAAGTCTTACGTTACATTTAACAGAATGAAAATCTATACTGAATGCTAAAACTGGATGACTCTTTACCATACTTCCAAATATGAAACACTTTATTCATTCTGCCTCCAAATTCTGCACTCCAGTATCCAACCAATTCAGAGTGAGCTGTCCGAAGATGAACATTTTTCTTAAAATTTTCCAGGAACTCATTCATCTTTGAGGGTTTAAGGTAGTAAGTACGAAATTCATATAATGTTCCATCATTTTGTCTGGGTCCTGTAGCAAAAGGTGAGCATACCTGAAGAAGATAAGACAAATGTAAATATTTTGGATTCATTATACTATGTTATAGCCAAATCTGAGTCTGGTACAAGGAACACTCGTAAACTCATTACTCATGTTTGTACTTCTGTTGTCAGTTCTCAGTATGTTATCTGTGGAGGGTGTCCAGGTTCTTGGTGTTTTGAACAAAGAATTGGACAAAATGTACAAACAAAGCAAGGAAATAACGAAGTAACAAAAGCAGAGATTTATTGAAAATGAAAGCACACTCCACAGGGTAGGAAAGGGCCTGAGAGAGTGGCTCAAGGGTCCTGGCTATAGCATTTTCTAGGGTTTCAATACCCCTCTAGAGGTTTTCCATTGGTACTTGGTGTAAGCCCTATGCAAATGAAGAGGATGAAGTAAAGTTACAAAATCATTTACTCTGTGCACGCCCTATGTAAATGAAGAGGATATTTCTTGTCATATCTAAGGTGTTTGATTTAGTTCTAGGAAGTCCTTAGGTTTCCTGCCTCCAGGCTCTTACTCTCCCGCCTCACATATACACTAGTTTACATAGAGACCTCTATAAAGACAACTATTAAATATGCCTAGTATCCAGTTACTGTATCCTAGCGGGGGTTTACTGTCAGTCACCTTTAGCCACTTTTTCAGAAATTGTTTATAAGAAGGCACTGAGATCTTAATGATACAGTTAAAAACTACAGTTAGGATTCTAACAAATTTACAGAAGTTTTCCTTTTAGCCAATATTGCATCTTTAGTCAAGAGCGTATGTGTTACAGTTATGCATATCAAAGAACTTTATTAACTACAGACGTCTTTTGGCAGGCATAATGAAAAAATGTTTACTAGCAGAAAACTCTTTCAGGTTCTTGGAAAAAATGGAAATTACAATTCAGGTCAAAATGTTTCCTAAATTCAGTGAAGTAAACCACTGGTCAAAATAGGACTAGAATGTAACTAATGCAATAAAAATATGACCTATCTAATTATATTGTAATACAGTGCTAGTCCATGAATCTGAGAAGAGAAAATTCAGAGTCAAAATTTTCCGATTATTTGTTTCTAGTTACAGAAGCAATATGAACATTTAATAAATTCATTTATAACACATTGGTGAAAATATCCCTAAGAACCATTAATTATTTTCATAATAGTCATACACTCACTGTAAATTTCTAATTTGTGTTCTGATTGAAATTTAGATGAGAAATACCTCGCCAAAGATTATCCTCTGTGTAGGTATTTATGTGGGTATATATGTACACACACACATATATATACGCATGATAGACACACAGACACTCGTGACATTCTAATTTATAAATCCATCTTACACAAGTTTGGTTAGCACGTGCTATTTCCTGAAGTTGATTACACCAGAATAATCCATTAAGACAGTTTTGATACCTACAAAGCTATGGACAAATTAGGGCTTATATTGGTTAGCCAGTATGTCTACCTGCTTGAAAGCAGTAGGCTTTTGCTCTTATATATTTTTGTTTACAAAACACAAAATTATGTAATTATGTATTATAAGGCTTAATGATAATTACCTAGAGTTAATTCTATTGATGTCTTGAGTTGTATGCTTACTGCTCAAATGACTAAGCCTACCAACAAAAACAACAGCTGCCCCTGTATTTCGTGGATACTTTTTTTGTGCTTTTAAACAAAACTCTAGTAACAGAATGTTGGTATAATAAACAAGTGCCTAGTATCCATAATTTCAAAATTATTATAATAAAATATATCAGGAGATAGGCCAATGGGGCATTTGTGACAACTGGATTTCAGGTTGATTCGGGAATTTGTATTTGGGGGATAAAATAGTTGATCAAAGGTACACTTTTACGATTTCTTTGCAGTATTAATATATAGTAGGGAACATACAATGAGACAGAGGTGTGGAAGGTGGTACTAGAGAAGGAAGACCACAGGAGAGCAGGGTATTGTCGGGGAGGCGGATGGGAGGTGAGGAGAATTTTGCTGCAGGGATGACGTTTAACTGAAAGGGCAGAAATCACGAGAGTCCATGCTCCGTTATCTCCAAGTTAGGGCTCATTCCCACCAGCAACGACCTCCACTCCACTTTCAAGAGAACAATTGATGGACATTTTTAAAAACTCAAAGTTCAGAATAATGCCATAAGGAGGTAATTCTTGGCCCTGCCCCACTGGAGAATCATTAGGATTGTTATTCTGGGGTGAACGGACATCAGCTGCTCTTCTTTAGTGTTCCTCAGAAAGTCTGTCTCTAGGATAGGCGAATCCCCTCCCTATCCTGCCCCTTCAGGAAAGAGTAATGTCCTAAACATGAAAAGGAAAAGAAATGTCTGGGTTGGAGCCACAGGACAGGCCACCACCGAAAGTGAGGGCAGAATCCCAAGCTCCACTTTGTCCCTCTCTCATCTCAGGTTGAAAGGGTCTGTCGTCGTCCTGTTTGCTAGGAGGCTCCGGTCCCCGCCTGGCGGGGGTGGCGGGCAGGGTCCGGCCCCACCCGAACCCTGGGCCTGCTCTTCCTGGGTCTCCACCAAATGCTCGAAGTCGTGTGTTTCATCTGAAAGGGGGAGGCCGGTTCCGTTGCGAGCGGCTGGCCGGCCATTTCCTCCTTCAACCTGATGTCTAGAGAGGGCGGTGGCTTGGAAAGCCCCAAACCCACAGGCGGCCCGACGGCGCCGGGTGACAGCGCGGGAGCGCTCCCTGGGCCGCAGCCGCGATGGAGCCGGGCGACAAAAACGCAACAGCCGGCGCCGCGGGGGTGTCCCGGTGGGTGTGGCGTCCAGGCTAGAAAGCTGACCGCGACTGCCCGCGAGACGACCCTGGCTGGGGGTATTCTCTTAGCAGTGGCCTCCTCACGCGCGTCTCGGGGACTCCAGTCTTGGGGTTCCGGGGTTGGGGCTAAAACCTCGGCGGCGGCGCGGCGCCCACTGTGGGCGCGCCGTGGCGGAGAGCGCATGCGCGTGGGTCGCCGGTTCCCGGAACACTCCCCGCCCTCCCCGGGCGAGGGCTTGGGCGCCCCCGCGGCCCGTACCTGGGACGCGAGCGTCCGTGAGGCCAGCGCCCTAGTCAGGCCGCTTCTGAGGACCAGCATGGCGCGGCTTCGGCGTTGAGAGAAGCAGCCAGCCGTGTCCTTTCTGAGACTCCTCCGAAGATTTTCCGAGCGGAAAGTAGCAGTTCCTGGACCACTGGCGGACGCAGGCTGGGGCGGGGCTCGGCAGGGTCAGCTCCACCCCGGCGCGGGAGGCGCGGCGGGTCGCGTGGCTGGGTGGCTTTTTCTTAACCTTGGTTTCCGGGAACGTTCTTTACCCAAACGTTAGGGATGACGTTAGAATTAACTGAACGCTGGGATCATTCCTGCTCCACCTTTCTGGGCCCTCACTCAACTCTTCCGCTGCAGTGCGCAGTTGTGTAGATTGGTAAAAGTGCAGGGGTTGTGCGTGCGTTGTCCATGGAGAAGGAAGGAGAGGTGTTGAGTGCGTGCATGTGCAGTGCTTTGCATTTAAAATCGTGGAGGTTTTAAGTTTTTGATGTGGTAGACGTGTATTTGAGCCTGACCTCTCTGCAACGAATGTGTTCCCCATTCCCATGGCCACCCTAGTGTGATCATAGAAGGCTCCTGATTAAATTTTCCATGAGCTCAGAGAAATGGCAGCACCGAAGCCTGATATGAAAAAGTCTAAGTTAAACATACCCTGGTCTAGTCCTCCCAGTCCGGGAGTGTTGGTTCCCAGAGTAACCACCTTCAGCATTTTAAGCTGTTTTTTCTAATGCTTGTTTCCATGTTTTAAAGTAAGAAGTATTTTCCGCTATTTCTTGTTATGGATAGTATGTGCTGACTTCCTTCTGTGGCAGATGAGGATTTATGTCTCATAGATGCCACTGTCTCCAAATTCACTTGTCTTCCTGCATCTATTAATGCTTATGTTAATTACAGTAATTTATTACATTATTTACGGTAATCTACATGTTAATCTTTACATTATTCTTGCTAATAATTATATTATTATACACATAAATGTAATATTGCTTACAACATGAGGACTAGGGAGTTATTACAAGACTATGAACTGTGGTTTTATTGGTGGTGCCTTGTGGAAGGGCTTTGGAACTGTCTCTTCTCAGGAAGAAAGGCTTTTATTTTGGAAGGGTTGCCTCAGTTTTTCTCGAAGAGAGGCATCCATTTGTAACTGTGCAAGACTAAAGAAATCCTTTGCATCAGGACTGGACCTATATGAGTAAATTATTTTCTTAGACCTTTTTTTAAGCCTGTAATTGTCAATCCATTTACTTATTCAACAGATATTTACTGAATTCCTTCCGTGTTCTAGGCAGTTTTCCAGAAAGTGGGGTACAGAACTGAGCAAAAGTCAAAGATCCTGTTCTCTTAGAACATCCAGGTTGGAGGAAACAGATAAGCAAATGAAGAGTAAATATATCAGGATGGCCTGATAATATAAAGAAAAATACAGTAAGATACAAAGAATAAAAGTGCTAGTGGAATTCTAAAAGTGCTCAGGATTCTAGCTATTGACTTGGATATTTAGGACTTAGGTTTCTTCATGCCACTCTCTCAAAATACACTTTCCTTCCTGCATCTATTGATGTTTACGTTAAAAATATGTTTTGGAGCAAGAAAAAAATGTTAAAAGCACTGTAAGTATGGGTGGATCTCTTTAAGTAGCAGGCCTCACTGTAAGGTGATCTGACCTGGATATTTCATTGAAGGCTTATCCCTTCCCCCAAACTGTTATCTGCAAGTTATTTCTCTGTGTAATCAGTGTTAGGGAGGGGAAACTTACAAGTATCCTATCTGTGTGGGGAAAGCCTTGCTGCCAATTTCCTGAGGCTAAGGAGGGAAGAAGGCCAGAACACTCAGCATTTGGTAGTATCTTTCAATAATATATTAATTAGGGTAGATTAAATAGCTCTTGCAAATCGACACACAAAAAAGCGTATTATTACTCAAACACTATAGGATTTTATTTTTTATAAGAATCCAAAGTGGGTTTTTCTAGTTGGGAGGTAGCTCTTCTATACATAGTGAATTAGGGGCCCACACTTATACCCTGTGGCTTTGCCGTTCCCAGTCTCATCATTAACTGTGTCCATCCAACAGAACGATAACAGGGAACTTCTAAGAGGAATTTCCAAGAGGAAAATACAGATAGGGGCAAAATTCATGGCTGCAATTTAGAGATGGCTAAACATTGTTAAGTGCTACTAAGTAGCTAAAATATTCTCCTATTTGCTTTCTCACAGGTTTTTAAATACCCTCAAAATGCTGTGAGTTAAGCTTTATCTCCAGTTTGTAAGTGAGAAAGGTGAAGTCTGGAGAGAGAATTTTCTCAAGTTCATTGCTGCAAAGTGGCACAGACTTTGAAGCCCGATTTAAAACCAGTTTTTTTTTTTATTTTTAAAAGGTGATTATTAAGATAATTTTAGATTTGTAGTGGAAAACAGCTTTTAGACAGAATTTAAAATGTAATATTGTTCTGTGGCTGTTTTTAAAAACATATCCCTAAACTGCCTGGAAAATGTATAGGATAAACATCTTGAAAATAATTGTTACATATCCTGAAATTCTGACAAATAATCCAAAGGATAGATATATCAAAGCTAGAAAAAATCATACCAAAAAAACCCCCTAGATTATCAAAAATAAGCTTATATGATATAGAGTAACTGGGTAGTTATTTTGGGTTGGGTAGATGGAGGTGATGTATGAAAGAAGGTAGCATCAAACATTTATCATAGATACGGAAGTGTACACTTGAAAGAAGAAGAATGAAGTGAATGTTTGTGCTCTTGCCACCAGGCTTAAGAAAAAGGGTATTGCCAGCAATTCACAAGCCTGATACATGTTCATTCCTGGTCACATTCTTCTTACCATGCTCTCCCCCAATTCCCTGAAGTAACCATGATCCCAAATTTTGTGTTATTACATTATTTTTTCAGAAAAAAATTCAACTACATTTGTATATAACTCTAAACAGTATATTGCTTTGATTTGCCTTAGATTGTTTATTCACTAATTTTATTATTTTGTTACATAATTGTTAGTTATTACTTTAGGCTTTTGAAAATCACCCACATTAATGCAGTTGTGTGAGAACTGCATGTTAATTCACTTCCCTTTTGAATGCTATTTTATTCCATGAAAACACTTTGATTTTTTGGTCCATCTGACTATTATCAGCAAAGCTGTTTGAATTTATTTGTAGATGTCTCCTGGTTCTGCCAGAAGAATTTCTCTAGGGCAGTTATCACTAACCTTTTTTGTGTGTCTTAAAATCCTTTTAAAATGTTTAACAAATACGTAGAGTTGCAAAGAAAACAAATACAGAGAAAAAAATTGAACTAGAATCATCAAAATACAAAAAATAATTATGAAGAAAATTGAACTAGAATAATGAAATATAAAAAAACTTTTTTAAAAAAGAAATAGACATGTTTCTTTATTAGGGCCCTAAGTTACAGTATCTCGTAATGGTTGCAAAAGATGTAATTTTGAAGCAGTGATAAATGTGGAAGAAATTTTTGTGTATTTGCAACAACCATAAATAGAATTTGATGTTATCTATAATATTTATTGGTTACAAAGTCACAGGTCCTGCTAATATTGTGGTTTGTTGCCTACCTTCATAAACAAACAAAATGATTACTTTCAGTTAGATGTTGGTGCCAATACAGATGCAACTGTTATTCCCCCAACTCATCAGACCCTCTGAATTCTACCCATAGATTCATTCAAAACCTGTGTACTAGAGGTTACAAACCACTACTCTGGATTACATACCCAGGATTGGAATCGCTGAGTCATAAGTTATATACACAGTCATCTTTACTAAATAGTGCCAGACTGTTTGATAGCGTGTATGAGGTTTTCCTGACCACTTTTTTATTATTGCCCATCTGGTCTGATGAGTGTGAAGATGCATTTTTATGCCTTTAATAACAAATAGGGATCCATCGAAAGGCGGTAGAAATTGTATGAAATGAGCAAAGGAGACTATCTACTTGATGGTGCTCTTGCTTGTTTTTTTTTTTTTTTTTCCAAAGGTCAGACTCATGCAGAAGCAAGAAGGTAGACCCAATTCTTGTCCAACCGAATAGGCCAGGTAGTGCCAGTGCTGGCCCAACTGAACAGTGGGGCAGTACCTCTGCATGTAAACGGTAGATGCTTATATTCTGGTACTACATCCCTGGGTACTTTCTTGTTTTGGTGCTTTGTTATTCTGCAGCCACTAGATGGTGGCATAGACTCACTTTTCCTTCATTAGGTGTCTTCTGTCGTTATTTTTGAGTTCCTGTAAATGTTAAGTTATACGTATTTATAGAGTGGAGTTAACTTACAGTTTATTGTTTGTGATCCTGGATTATGTATAGAAGAAAACCTTCTGTAAAGGCAGGTTACTTCTAATAATAAGTCAGGTTAATAATTTTTAAAATGATAATAAAAATCAATTTTTATTCAATTGTCTTTAAAAAGAGACCTACTCATGTCACCGAATATTTTTTTTAAGCATTTGTTGTATGTTTAACATTGAATTAAATGCCTTAATGAAGGAAAAAGAGAAAAAACACCACTGCATCTTATTTTCTGAGGTGGTCAGGATGTCTTGATATTTTTGTATTAGTCTCTTTTCAGATAGAGTTCTTAGAGTAAATAGAAGTAAAGACTTGTGAATAGCTAAATATTTAAATATAGTAGATATTTATTTAAAATTTTGCTCTTAATAAAATATTTTTATTTCTAAAACACATAAACATGTTTAATATGTATCCATTACATCTTTTTAGATATAAAAATTGACTTTCTTTACATTTTCCATTGGAAAATGAATTTTAGTGCCAATGACATTTTAAAACCTGACTTCAGTGAATACACTTATTTCCTAAAATAGGCTTTGCACGTCTTTTGCTTTGAATAATCTCTGTGCCTCACAATTGGAGTTGAGGAGAAATTTATTGGACAAATATTTCTGAACGCTTTGCTATTTGTTTGAGATTTTTCTTATTAAATATGGCTTTTTTTTCTAGGTGTAAATCGAGACATCTTCTAGCTTTAAGCACTTACACACCTTGTTTGTACATACTTTTTTCACTAAGCTCCTCTTCCAAATGAACACTCATTATTCAGTGCTCTCCAGTGTATTCTGTACCTCCACGAGTTGTCCCAGGTACCTACTAGCTGGGTAATGGATTCACTTTCTTATCTGATTTAGATTTACTTGGCTCTCATTGGTTGTTTTTATAGCATCTTTAAGTTTGTTGTATTTTATTTATTCTGAATGTTATATTGAGAACTAGAACTTTAATGCAAGGGGCAAGTAGGCTATGTGCCACCGAAAAGGGGCTTATTGTCTCTTTTGCTCTTGTTAGGTGTTTTGGGTTACTGCCTAGGATTTTCCCACACATTCTTTATGCTCTAAGTTCAAATGCCTCACTGTCTCTTTTGAAGGTTGACAGAAATAGTTTATGGGAAATTAGAACTTCTCAGATTAAAATTCATTCTGAAAAACATTCTAAGTTGTCTTTTCAAGATAGCTTAATAGTGCTATTAGACGTTGCCTTCATATCCAAAATTATTTTTTTCTCATATAAAGAGACGATTTAAAAAATATATTTCCCAATTTTCTTACTCCCTTGGAGTCATCTGAAACTTCCACTCAGCACAAAATAAAAACTCAGAAGAAAGTTAATAAAAGTCATAACTTTAGAGAGTACCGGAGTATAAGTCCTGTTTCATAGTATTTTTTATTAAAAATCAGTTGGTCTGGGGCCAGGCGAGGTGACTCAAGCCTGTAATCCCAGTACTTTGTGAGGCTGAGGCGGGTGGATGATGAGGTCAAGAGATTGAGACCATCCTGGTCAACATGGTGAGACCCCGTCTCTACTAAAAATACAAAAAATTAGCTGGGCATGATGGCGCGTGCCTGTAATCCCAGCTACTCAGGAAGCGGAGGCAGGAGAATTGCCTGAATCCAGGAGGTGGAGGTTGCAGTGAGCCAAGATCATGCCATTGCACTCCAGCCTGGGTAACAAGAACGAAACTCCGTCTCAAAAGAAAAAAAAAAATCCGTTGGTCTGGCCAGGTGCAATGGCTCACACCTATTATCTCAGCACTTTGGGAGGCAGAGACGGATCACTTGAGGCCAGGAGTTCAAGACCAGCCTGGCCAACATGGTAAAATGCCATCTCCACTAAAAATGCAAAACTTAGCCAGGCATGGTGGTGGGCACCTGTAATCCCAGCTACTTGGGAGGCTGAGGCAGGAGAATTGCTTGAACCCAGGAGGTGGAAAGTTGCAGTGACTCAAGATTGTACCACTGCACTTCAGCCCAGTTGACAGTCTCAAAAACAAACAACTATAATTTTTATAGTTGTTTATCACCACCATCCCTCTCCATAACTCTTTTTTTTTTTTTTTTTTTTGGCTGTCACCCAGACTGGAGTGCAATGGTGCCATCTTGACTCACTGCAACCTCTACCTCCCAAGTTCAAGCTATTCTCCCACCTCAGCCTCCTGAGTAGCTGGGATTACAGGCACCCATCATCATTTCTGGCTAATTTTTGTTTTTTTGTAGAGATGGGGTTTCACCATATTGGCCAGGCTGATCTTAAACTCCTGACCTCAGGTGATCCGCCTACCCTGGACTCCCAAAGTGCTAGGATTAGAGGCGTGAGCCATTGTGCCAGCCTCCATAACTCTTTTCATCTGGCAGAACTGAAACTCTGTGCCCATTAAATAATAACCCCCCATTCTCCCCTTCCCAATGCCCCTGGAAACTACCCTTCTATTTCCTGTCTCTATGATTTTGATAACTCTACCTACCTCATATTAGTAGAATCATAAGATACTATCTTTTTGTGACTGGCATACTCAACGTGTTGTCCTCAGTACTTTACCAGATTGTAGCATGTGTTAGAATTTCCTTCCTTTTTAAGGCTAAGTAATATTTATGTATATACCACATTTTGCATATCCATTCGTTCATCAGTGGACACTTGAGTAGCTCCATGTTTTAGCTATTGCTTATTGGTCATTTGTATATCTTCTTTTTTTATTGCATTTTAGGTTTTGGGGTACATGTGAAGAACATGCAAGATTGTTGCATAGGTACACACATGGCAGTGTGATTTGCTGCCTTCCTCCCCTTCACCTATATCTAGCATTTCTCCCTATGCTATCTCTCCCCAACTCCCCACCCCCACTGCCCCTCCCCCATTTCTCCCCAACAGACCCCAGTGTGTGATGCTCCCCTCCCTGTGTCCATGTGTTCTCATTGTTCAACACCCACCTATGGGTGAGAATATGGGGTGTTTGATTTTCTGTTCTTGTGTCATTTTGCTGAGAATGATCATTTCCAGGTTCATCTGTGTTCCTACAAAGGACACGAACACATCGTTTTTGATGGCTGCATAATATTCCATGTTATATATGTGCTACATTTTCGCTGTCCAGTCTATCATCGATGGGCATTTGGGTCGGTTCCAGGTCTTTGCTATTGCAACCAGTGCTGCAATGAACATTCGTGTGCATGTGTCCTTATAGTAGAACGATTTATAATCCTTTGGATATATACCCAGTAATATGGAATTTACCATTACAATTACAATTACTATTACTATTTACAAATGGAATTTCTATTTCTAGGTCCTTGAGAAATCGCCACACTGTCTTCCACAATGGTTGAACTAATTTAGACTCCCACCAACAGTGTAAAAAACATTTCTTCACATCCTCTCCAGCATCTGTTGTCTCCAGATTTTTTAATGATTGCCATTCTAACTGGTGTGAGATGGTATCTCAATGTAGTTTTGATTTGCATTTCTCTAATGACCAGTGATGATGAACATTTTTTTATATGTTTGTTGGCCTCACGTATGTCTTCTTTTGTAAAGTGTCTGTTCATATACTTTGCCCACTTTTGAATGGGCTTGTTTGTTTTTTTCTTGTAGATCTGTTTTAGTTCTCTGTAAATTCTGGATATCAGCCCTTTGTCAGATGGGTAGACTGCAAAAATTTTTTCCCATTCTCTTGGTTGCTGATTCACTCTAATGACTGTTTCTTATGCCGTGCAGAAGCTGTGGAGTTTCATTAGGTTCCATTTGTCTATTTTGGCTTTTGTTGCCAATGCTTTTGGTATTTTGGTCATGAAGTCTCTGCCTACGCCTATGTCCTGAATGGTTTTGCCTAGGTTTTCTTCTAAGGTTTTTATGATGTTAGGTCTTATGTTTAAGTCTTTAATCCATCTGGAGTTAATTTTAGTGTAAGGTGTCAGGAAGGGGTCCAGTTTCTGCTTTCTGCACATGGCTAGCCAGTTTTCCCAACACCATTTATTAAACTGGGAATTCTTTCCCCATTGCTTGTTTTTGTAAGGTTTGTCAAAGATTGGATGGTTGTAGAGGCCTCTGTTCTGTTCCACTGGTCTATATTTCTGTTTTGGTACCAGTACCATGCTGTTTTGATTACTGTAGCCTTGTAGTATAGTTTGAAGTCCGGTAGTGTGATGCCTCCCACTTTGTTCTTTTTGCTTAGAATTGACTTGGCTATGTGGGCTCTCTTTTGGCTCCATATGAAGTTTAAGGTGGTTTTTTTCAGTTCTGTGAAGAAGGTCATTGGTAGCTTGATGGGGATAGTGTTGAATCTGTAAATTACTTTGGGCAGTATGGCCATTTTTCACGAAACTGATTCTTCCTAACAATGAACATGGAATGTTTCTCCATCTGTTTGTGTCCTGTCTTATTTCGTTAGCAGTGGTTTGTAGTTCTCCTTGAAGAAGTCCTTTATGTTCCTTGTTAGTTGTATTCCTAGGTATTTTATTCTTTTGTAGCAATTGTGAATGGCAGTTTGTTCCTGATTTGGCTCTCTTTAAGTCTGTTATTGATGTTTAGAAATTCTTGTAATTTTTGCACATTGATTTTGTATCCTGAGACTTTGCTGAAGTTGCTTATCAGTTTCAGGAGACTTTGGGCAGAGACAATGAAGTCTTCTAGATATACAATCATGTTGTCTGCAAATAGAGACAATTTGACTTCCTTCTTTCCTATTTGAATAATTTTTATTTCTTTTTCTTGCCTGATTGCTCTGGCTAGAACTTCCAGTACTATATTGAATAGGAGTGGTGAGAGAGGGCATTCTTGTCTAGTGCCAGATTTCAAAGGGAATGCTTCCAGTTTTCGCCCATTCGGTATGATATTGGCTGTTGGTTTGTCGTAAATAGCTTTTATTATTTTGAGATACGTTCCATCAATACGTAGTTTATTGAGGGTTTTTAGCATAAAGGGCTGTTGAATTTTGTCAAAGGCCTTCTCTGCATCAATTGAGATAATCATGTGGTTTTTGTCTTTGGTTCTGTTTATGTGGTGAATAATGTTTATGGACTTGTGTATGTTGAACCAGCCTTGCATCCCTGGGATTTATCCTACTTGATCGTGGTGGATAAGCTTTTTGATGTGCTGTTGCAATCGTCTTGCCAGTATTTTATTGAAGATTTTAGCATCTGTGTTCATCATGGATATTGGCCTGAAGTTTTCTTTTTTTGCTGAGTATCTGCCAGGTTTTGGTATCAGGATGATATTTGTCTTATAAAATGATTTGGGAAAGATTCCCTCTTTTTGAATTATTTGGAATAGTTTCAGAAGCAATGGTACCAGCTCCTCTTTGTATGTCTGGTAGAATTCGGCTGTGAACTCATCTGGACCTGGGCTGCTTTTGGGTGGTAGGCTCTTAATTGCTGCCTCAACTTCAGACCTTGTTATCGGTCTATTCAGGGTTTCAACTTCTTCCTGGTTTAGGCTTGGGAGGATGTAAGTGTTCAGGAATTAATCCATTTCTTCCAGTTTTTCTAGTTTATGTGCATGGAGCTGTTTGTAATAATCTCTGATGAGAGTTTGAATTTCTGCGGAATCTGTGGTGATACCCCCTTTATTGTTTTTTATTGCATCTGTTTGATTATTCTCTCTTTTGTTTTTTATTAATCTGGCTAGTGATCTGTCTATTTTGTTGATCTTTTTGAAAAACAAGCTCCTGGATTTATTGATTTTTTGAAGGTTTTTTTGTGTATCTCCTTCAGTTCTGCTCTGATCTTAGTTATTTCTTGTCTTCTGCTAGGTTTTGAGTTTTTTTGATCTTGTTCCTCTAGCTCTTTCAATTTTGACGATAGGGTGTCAATTTTAGATCTCTCCTTGCTTCTCATGTGGGCATTTATTGCTATATATTTTCCTCTAGAGACTGCTTTAAATGTGTCCCAAAGATTCTGGTATGTTGTGTCTTCGTTCTCGCTGGTTTCTAAGAACATCTTTATTTCTGCCTTCATTTCATTGTTTATCCAGTCAGCATTCAAGAGCCAGTTGTTCAGTTTCCATGAAGCTGTGCAGTTCTGAGTTAGTTTCTGCATTCTGAGTTCTAACTTGATTGCACTGTGGTCTAAGAGACTGTTATTGTGGGGAACACTCCTGTGTGAGACCCTTAAAAGGCGTGAGTCTCACTATACGGTGAGTTTGATCCCAAACACAGTTTCCTACTGGAGGCAGTCAAGCTATCCGGAATATAGGAACTGAAAGATGAATGATCAGTTTCTAATATCAACCACAATATCGTTTGGGCCTAAAATTATGCGTTGCTGCTAGACCGAGTAACCCCCTACCAGCAACCGGTTCCTGCTATGACCTTTCTATGACTTTAAGTTTTAACCTTTACTTACCTAACTGCCTTGTACCATAGATAATGGTTTAACTGTTGATATCTGCAAAGAAAAATGCCACCATAAGGGATGGCTTGGATTCCTGACTTAGAGATTCCTGAATAATGTTTTGATATAAACAAGTCTCCTGAATAATGTTTTGATATAAACAAGTCTCGTGGATGATGTTTAAATATAAACAAGCTTTGTGATTATAGAAAATTTTGTTACTTTTTACAACCATTAATCGCATATCTGACTTCTCTATTGTATAGGCCATGTGAGGCATACATTTACATTCCTCTTACTATGACGTAGATCAAAGCCAAGAAAGTGTATTTATTCCTGGCATTTAAAAAATAAAATTTGCTGTTTAGGCACAGCCTATCAGCCCTCCAGACGCCTCGCTTTCTCTCTCTCTGTCTTTATTATTTTCTCAGGCGCACTCCCTCTTCCAGGTATTGGGACCCTCTTGCAGGTCAAGAGACCCCCGGGCAGACGTGCCTACCCGTCCGGACGGTCCACGACAGTTATGATTTCTGTTCTTTTGCATTTGCTGAGGAGTGATTTACTTCCAGTTATGTGGTCAGTTTTAGAGTAGGTGTGATGTGGTTCTGAGAAGAATGTATATTCTGTGGATTTGGGGTGGAGAGTTCTGTAAATGTCTATTAGGTTTGCTTGGTCCAGGTCTGAGTTCAGGTCCTGGATATCCTTGTTAATTTTCTGTCTTGTTGATCTGTCTAATATTGACAATGAATTGTTAAAGTCTCCCACTATTATTATGTGGGAGTCTAAGTCTCTTTGTAAGTCATTAAGAACTTGCCTTATGTATCTGGGTGCTCCTGTATTGGGTGCATATATATTTAGGATAGTTACCTCTTCTTGTTGCATTGATCCTTTTACCATTATGTAATGTCCTTCTTCGTCTCTTTTGATCTTTGTTACTTTAAAGTGTATTTTATGAGAGACGAGAATTGCAACTCTATTGTATATCTTCTTTTGAGAATTGTCTATTCATGTCCTTTGCCCACTTTTTGATGGAATTATTTGTTTTTATCTTGCAGATTTGAGTTCTTTGTAGATTCTGGATATTAATCCTTTGTCAGATGCATAGTTCATGAATATTTTCTCCCATTCTGTAGGTTGTCTGTTTACTCTGCTGATTATTCCTTTTGTTGTACAGAAGCTTTTTAGTTTAATTAGGTCCCATCTATTTATTTTTGTTTTTGTTGCAGTTGCTTTTGCGTTCTTGGTCATGAGCTCTTTGCCTAAGCCAGTGTCTAGAAGAGTTTTACCAATGTTATCTTCTAGAATTTCTGTCATTTCAGGTCCTAGATTTAAGTCTTTGATCCAGCCTGAGTTGGTTTTTATAGAAGGTGAGAAGATGAGGATCCCATTTTATTCTTCTACATGTGGCTTGCCAATTATCCCAGTGCCATTTGCTGAATAGGGTGTCCTTTCCCCACTTTATGTTTTTGTTTGCTTTGTTAAATATCAGTTAACTGTAAATAATTGGCTTTATTTCTGGGTTCTCTGTTATATTCTATTGGCCTACATGCTCATTTTGTTGCCAGTACCATGCTGTTTTGGTAACTATAGCCTTGTATAATAGCATAGTTTGAAATTGGGTAATGTGATGCCTCCAGATTTGTTCTTTTTGTTTACTCTTGCTTTGGCTCTATGGGATTTAGTTTTTTTTTTGGTTCCATATGAATTTAAGGATTGTTTTTTCTAGGTCTGTGAAGAATGATGATGGTATTTTGATGTGAATTGTGTTGAACCTGTAGATTGCTTTTGGTAGTATGGTCATTTTCACAATATTGATTCTACTCATCCATGAGCATGGGATATGTTTCAGTTTGTTTGCATTGTTGATCTCTTTTAGCAGTGTTTTTATGGTTTTCCTTGTAGAGCTCTTTCACCTCCTTAGTTAGGTATATTTCTAAGTATTTTCTTTTTCTTTTTTTTTTTTTGGCAACTGTTGTAAAAGGTATGGAGTTCTTGATTTGTTTCTCAGCTTGGTTGCTATTGGTGTGTAGCAGTGCTACTGACTTGTATACATTTATGTTATATCCTGAAACTTTACTGAATTCATTGATCAGATCTGTGAGCTTTTTGGATGAGTCTTTAGGGTTTTCTAGGTATACAATCACATTAGTGAACAGCAGCAGTTTGACTTCCTCTTTACTGATTTGGATTCCTTTCTGATTTCTCTCATCTGATTGTTCTGGTTAGGACTTCCAGTACTATGTTGAATAGATGTGGTGAATGTAGGCCATTTCTTCTTTTTCTGAGTCAGATTCTTAGTGTTTTAACTTTTAATCTCTCTCCCACATTTTCTAATGTATGTGTCTGACTGTAATATTTATCTCACAAATTTTATGGTAATTATATTATCATCAATTTACACATATTTGAAATGTCTGTCATGATCTTTTTTACTTGTAAATTATTTAAAAGTATGTCTTTAATTTCCACATTTAAAAGATATTTTTGGGCTGGGCACAGTGGCTCATGCCTGTAATCCCAGCACTTTGGGAGGCCGAGGCTGGCAGATAACAAGATCAAGAGATTGAGACCATCCTAGCCAACATGGTGAAACCCCATCTCTACTAAAAATACAAACATTAGCTGGGCATGGTGGTATGCGCCTGTAGTCCCAGCTACTCGGGAGGCAGGAGAATTGCTTGAACCTGGGAGGCGGAGGTTGCAGTGAGCCAAGAACGCACCACTGCACTCCAGCCTGGAGACAGAGCAAGACTACGTCTCAAAAAAAACAAAAAGACATTTTTGAAGTTTCTCTTTTCAATATGAATTTCTAATATGTTTATTTTGGACATAGATTGTGATTTGAATGATATTGATTCTTTGGTGTTCAACGAGACTTGCTTTCTTTCCCAGTCGATCCTCAGTTTTATAAACATTTCTTTGGATTTTAAAAGTTTCAGCTATTTGAGCACAAAGTTACACACACAAACACACACACACACACAGAGTGCTGCAATTTTTAAGCTGGGTATTAAACTTAATGCCCTCTCTGCTTAATATATTTGTAATATATATTAATATATAATAATATATTTGTAATATATACTACTCCTGAGTCGAAGGACTTCAAAATGTTTATCTCTGATTTCTAACCCCTCTCATCATACTCCGTGTTATTTATAGCTTAGATTTCATTTTTATCTTGTTTTTGAGTCCCCTGGTTGCTCTCTTTTTTCCAAATTCAGTAACAGTTTGGATTTACCCATGTATTTATCAATTTCCTTATTTTCTATGAAAAGTGATTTCCATTCCATTCATTTTATTAAGGGACAGTTTCTTTCTTTTGAGGGTTTTCTGAGTGTTAAAAAAAATTTTTTTTCCAAAAATGTCTTTCTTTTGCATTCTTTCTTGAAAGATAATTTGGGTTTATATAGAATTCTAGTTTTCATTGCTTTTGCTTAAACAATCTAAGACAGTATTCCACTGACTTTTGCCCTCTGTCTTAATTGATGGCATTTTTACTCTGTGAAAAGCATTTTAGAAAATAAACACTATATGCTATTATGTGATATTAAAATGTAATAAGATTATTCATTCTGAAGAGCAGACTATGCTTCATTTTTTAAAAACTGTAATCAATATTCTGTGTGGGAAGCATTATGACATTCTTAGACCAACTTCCATATTTCCTTTTAGGTACTAATTTTACCATTATATTTGGCTTATTTATAAATATGCGTATATACTTATATACTAATTTAAAAAAGTGATATATTGTAAATGTTTTTAAATATTTATTGAAAACCACTTTTTATAAGTTTTAGATTTTGAAATTTAAGTGTGCCTGCCAAATCTACATTGAATGACAGACATGAACAAAAGTGAAGTTATCGTCTACAATAATCTATATAGAGAAGTTTATTCTGAGGATTATCATTTTTCTTTTTATATCATAAAAATAAAAAGAGCCCGGGTGCGGTGACTCATGCCTGTAGTCCCAGCACTTTGGAGGCCTAGGCAGGTGGATCACCTGAGGTTGGGATTTCAATACCAGGTTGACCGACATGAAGAAACCCCATCCCAATTAAAAATATAAAATTAGCCAGGTGTGGTGGTGTATGCCTATGATCTCAGCTACTTGGGAGGTTGAGGCAGAAGAATCCCTTGAACCTGGGAGGCAGAGGTTGTGATGAGCTGAGATCATGCCATTGCACTCCAGCCGGGGCAACAAGAACGAAACTCTATCTTCAAATAAATAAATAAATAAAAGTAAAAATAAATCCTGTCTTTCATAATTCAGTATCTTAGAGAAGAGATTTAAAGCAAATACTAATGTTATAATATACACACATATTGAAACATAATGCAGTTTTGCATACATTATATGTTTCTAGTCAATCATTCCTAGGACTAATTTCACTGTTATGGTAAGATAACTAGTTTCAAAGTGTAGTAAAAATTTTCAGCCTAGACCAAAGCTAAGAAATACAGAGTTTGCCTTTTGCTTTTTATATGAAATTATTTTATTTGTCCCTATTTCCACTGTTTTTTAAAAGTTGGCTTATTTTTCAGAATTTCAATTTACCATGTGAGAAAATTAAAGACTTTAAACACAGAGATATCTAAATCTGCATGTTTTTCTCATGAAGACATATTTTCCTTCTGATCCAAGATAAATGTGATTTATAGTCTTTGCCATCGAATTATCTTGATTGATCTAATTCAATATTTCTCTTGTTCATTACTCAGTAACTGAATTATGCATTTTTGCTATAAAAATGCTTTGAAATTTAAAGTATTTGAAAAGAAGTGCAAATTTCATTCCTAGTAGTCCTTTCATCACTAATACCAGCGGTACTCACTGTATTCAGTAAAGTCTCACTTCCCATGTTAAAATAATTTTATGCATTACAACATGCATATTAACATTTGCATTCTGTGACTACCTGCATCATTATTATAATACAAATACTGTTTACTTACATTGTCCTTAACCAGTATTGCCTCACATTTAAAATCACTTTTTGTCCCACATCTGTTATGAAAATATTAGTAGCATAGGAAATGGTTCAGCCAATTTAGAGATTACTTGAATAGAACTTCAACTTTTTAATTAAGGTTCCAGATTAGAAAAGGCCCTGGGAAATGTGAGTGATTGTATACCTGTGTCTAAATTTGTTTTGAATTTTTAATTTTTGTTAGTACCATAGTATATATTAATGGGGTGCATAAGATGTTTTGATACAGGCATGCAATGTTTAATAATCACATCATAGAAGATGGGGTATCCATCCTCTCATTTATCCTTTGTTATTGTATACCAGTCTTGTAGCAATGTTACAAGATTTATAAGAGATTATCATGTGGATATATAGAAATAACATTATCAAAAACTTCATTGTTTTCATTGCATTGAAAAGGTGAAGTTGCAGAATAAATGTTGTAGGAGAAAATACATTTCTTTTTGCTAAGGTATGTACAATCTGATACATCTGAGGAATCAGTAATCTCCTCAGAAATAGCCTTCTATGAAGGAATATCACAAACAGAACATTATGCCAACAATTGCTGTTTTCTTTTTTTCTTATTACATTACAACCTGATTCTAGTAAATCTGATGTATTTCAGTTTTTCCCTTTCCTCCTCCTCCCTTGCACCCATCCCCCAGGAATAGCAATGGAAACCCTGAAAATCATTCAGTATAGGAAATTAAGTTTCACAGGGACCATTAAAATTTATTTTTGATTTCTCTCTTCTAAGAGTTGTAAATAACCTATTAAAAAGTTTTGCTCTTGGCCGGGCGCGGTGGCTCAAGCCTGTAATCCCAGCATTTTGGGAGGCCGAGGCGGGTGGATCACAAGGTCAAGAGATCGAGACCATCCTGGTCAACATGGTGAAACCCCGTCTCTACTAAAAATACAAAAAAAATAGCTGGGCATGGTGGTGCTTGCCTGTAATCCCAGCTACTCAGGAGGCTGAGGCAGGAGAATTGCCTGAACCCAGGAGGCGGAGGTTGCGGTGAGCCGAGATCGCGCCATTGCACTCCAGCGCTCCAACAAGAGCGAAACTCCGTCTCAAAAAAAAAAAAAAAAAAAAAAAAAAAAAGTTTTGCTCTTTTAAAAAAGAATTTTTTCCTGATATATGTTTAAGATAATTTGTAATACAGTTTTTAATCCAATTTCTACCGTTGCCTCATTCACTCATACAACATTCATTCAAGAGCTGTATTCCTGACAAGTTTTATACAGTTTTTTCAACACTGTATCATGAAAGATTTCAAACACAAAGCAAAACTGAAAGAATTTTACATTAAACATCATATACCAACCAACTAGATTTTACCACTAACATTTTAGAGGATTTGCTCTTTCCTTCCTTCCTTCCTCCCTTCCTTCCTCTCTTCCTGCCTTCCTCCCTCCCTCCCTTCCTCCCTTTCTCCCTCCCTCCTTCTTTCTTTCTGATCTTGTCACCCAGGCTGGAGTGCAATGGCACAATCTTGGCTCACTGCAACCTCCACCATCCGGGTTCAAGCGATTCTCCTGCCTCAGCCTTAGAGTAGCTAGGATTACAGGTGTGCACCACCACACCCAGCTGATTTTGTGTTTTTAGTAGAGATGGGGTTTCACCATGTTGGCCAGGAATGACTTCAGGAAATCTGCTTGCCTCATGCCTCCCAAAGTGCTGGGATTATAGGTATGAGCCACTGCACCCGGCCTCATATATCTATGTTTCTACTCATCTCTCTATCCTCCTGTTAAATCCATGTCATTTTTGGATGCTTTTAAAGCACACTGCTGATACTGTACACTTTTTCCTAAATACTTTAGCATGTGTATCATTAACTAGGGTTTAATATTTATTTACAGTTTTGTCTTTTAAAATTTACGTACATTAAATTCATCAATCTTACTCAGTTTTGACAAGTTCCTGGTGAGATCTAGAACACTAACAGGACTTCAGAAACGTTTCTTCATTCCCCATTCCGATTGATACCTCCTCTAACCCTTTCTCCACATGGGCAGCCACTGTTCTGATTTTAAAAGTACCATTCATTCATTTTTACCTGTTTTATAACGTCAGTATAGACTCTTCTAAAAACACTTTGGCTGCTCCGCCGAGAAGGAATTGTAGGAGAACGAAAGGGGAGTCAGGGCTGTGCTTTGGGAGGCCATGGCAGTAGCCTGTGTGAGATGATGATGGCTTGGGCTGGGGTGGAAGCAGAGGAAGTGGTCAGACTTAGAGTAAAATTTTGAATATAGAATTGATAGTATCCCTGGGGAGGCTGGATATGAGTGTATGCTGGTCCCACTAGCGATGGGGAAGACTTGAAGAGAAGTAGGTTGGGTATGGGAAAATCAAGGTTTCTATTTTGGACATGTCGTATATAAAATGCCTACTAGAGTATATCTCAGGGCTAAAGATGCATATATGGGAGTCACCGTTCTATAAGTTAATATTTTATTTTGGTCATTGTTTAGTTATAAGCATAATAAAGTAGTTCACAGCTTATGTATAACTAGGTTAGATGGACTTTGTTGCAGTCACACCTCTGATGCCCAGAATAGAGAAAACCATATATACAACAAAGGAAATAATATTTTAAGCAGGATTATTGCTAGCTGTATCTATTGCATACAACACGGCCATATTGCTCATATTGTGTGAAAAGAAAATTATCTTAATAAACAAATAGACTTTATACAATAGAGCAAAATGCAGTGATCCAAAGAACCTATTCATTGAAGCCCACTGTTAACATTTGTGGTATTATAGGAACAGATAACTCACAGCCTCTGTGTCTGATGACTTTTGAATAAAATAACAGACAAATTGTATATATATAATTGAAGAGAATAATAAAAACACATAATAAACATAGTTAAAACATAATAAACACACCAAAGCCTACGTAGATTGTATAAACTTACAAGAAGACAAGGTAGAGTCTTGTTAGGATGATTAAAAAAGCCTTTAAAGCCAGAGGAGAAGTTTTTTGAGGAGAACCTTGATTTTTTATAGTAGGTTATGGGATGGCAATTTTAGGTGGAGAGAGTGGTACTAGCAAAAATGCAGATGCAGCAATCATAAGGATTATTCAGGCAATGTTAAATAAAATGGTTTAACTTCAGCATAAGAAAGACAATCACCCATTTATTCATTCAACACACATTTACAGTAGACGCTTACTTTGTTCTGGGTACCATGGACTCTTAAGTACATACTACTTTATTTTTTTTCTGAGACAGAGTCTCACTCTTTTGAGTAGGCTGGAGTGCAGTGGTACTCAGCTCACTGCAAACTCTGCCTCCCAGGTTCAAGCGATTCTCTTTCCTCAACCTGCTGAGTAGCTGAGATTATAGGCATGTGCCACCACTCCCAGCTAATTTTTGTATTTTTAGTAGAGACGGGGTTTCACCATGTTGGTCAGGCTGGTCTTGAACTCCTGACCTCGTGATCTACCAGCCTCAGCCTCCCAAAGTCCTGGAATTACAGGCCTGAGCCACCATGCTCAGCCTAAGTACATACTACTTTCATATCTTTACCTCAGGGAACGCCCTCAGTCTGTTAGGCAAGAGACTTATATATGGAGAGAGGTAAAAGGAATGTGTATTTTTCGTTGCCTGACATTTAGTCAAGCACTGAACAAGGCATTTTGCATTTTTTTTTTCTTATTCAATTCCCATAAGACCCCCTAAGCTAGGGACTAAATGCCACATTTTGTGGAAATGGAGACTCTGAAAAGTTAAAGTTTATAATCCTAGTAAACCATAGTGCTAGAGTTTGTACCCATCTCTTACTTTAAAAAAAAAACTATGCTATGTTGAATAAATACAATACCATATAACAAAACATTTAATAAAGTCACATTGCAAAATGTTATTTTTGCTTAGTCTTGCTTTGGCTATGTGGGTTCTTTTTTGGTTCCATGTGAATTTTAGAATTGTTTTTTTTCTAACTGTACAGAATAATGATGGTATTCTGATGGGGACTGCATTGAATTTGTAGATTGCTTTTGGCAGTATGGTCATTTTCACAATGTTGATTCTACCCATCTATGAGCATGGAATGTGTTTCCATTTGTTAGTGTCACCTATGATTTCTTTCAGCAGTGTTTTGCAGTTTTCCTTGTGGAGGTCTTTTGTCTCCTTTGTTAGGTATATTCCTAAGCATTTTAATTTTTTTGCAGCTATTGTAAAAGGGATTGAGTTCTTGGTTTGATTTTCTGCTTGCTTGCTTTTGATGTATAGAAGAGCTACTGATTTGTGTACATTAATTTTGTATCCAGAAATTTTGCTGAATTATTTTATCAGTTCTAGGAGCTTTCTAGAGGAGTTCTTAGGGTTTTCCAGGTAAAAAATTATATTATCAGTGAACAAGTGACAGTTTGATTTCCTCTTTACCAATTCGAATGCGCTTTATTTATTTTTCCTGTCTGATTGCTCTTATTAGAACTTCCAGTACTATTTTGAAGAGGAGTGGTGAGAGTGGGCATCCTTGTCTTGTTCCAGGTCTTGGAGGGAGTGCTTTCAACTTTTCCCCATTCAGCATCATGTCGGCTGTGGGTTTGTCATAGATGGCTTTTATTACATTGAGGTATATCCTTTGTATGCCAATTTTGCTGAGAGTTTTAATCATAAAGGGATGCTGGATTTTGTTGAATGCTTTTTCTGCATCTATTGAGGTGATCATGTGTTTTTTGTTTTAAATTCTGTTTATGTTGTGTTGACTTAAGTATGTTAAACCATCCCTGCATCCCTGGTATGAAACTCACTTGATTATGGTGGATTATCTTTTTGATATGTTGTTGGATTTGGTTAGCTAGTATTTTGTTAGGGATTTTAGCATTGTGTTCTTTAGAGAAGGTTCCATGTGCTGCTGAATAGAATGTGTATGCAAGGAAATTTTTAAAAATGGTATAAGAGGTGAAGGGAGAAATATTCATGGAAATAGATAGCTTAAAGGATAAACAATAAAAAATTCAAGAAACTTTGGACATACTTTTAAATATGTGAAATGCTCTGGGAAGTCTCAGGAATAGAACTGAACAAGCAGAAGAAAGAAATTTCTTGTTGGATGAAATATTCTGTATATATCTGTTAGGTTCATTTGTTCCAAGGTATAGTTTAAATCCATTGTTTCTTTGTTGACTTTCTGTCCTGATAACCTGTCTAGTGCTGTCAGTGGAGTATTGAAGTACTCCACTATTACTGTGTTGCTATCTCATTTCTTAGGTCTATTAGTTATTGTTGTTGTTGTTGTTAGATGGAGTCTCATTCTTTTGCCAGGCTGGAGTACAGTGGCGTGATCTCAGCTCACTGCAACCTCTGCCTCCTGGATTCAAGCAATTCCCCTGCCTCAGCCTCTGAAGTAGCTGGGATTATAAGCGTGTGCCACCACACCCAGCAATTTTTTTGTATTTTAGTAGAGACGGGGTTTCACCTTGTTGGCCAGGATGGTCTTAATCTCCTGACTTCATGATCCCCTCTCCTTGGCCTTCCAAAGTGGTGGGATTACAGGCGTGAGCCACCACACCTGTCCTAGTAATTGTTTTTTAAATTTCAAAGCTCCAGTGTTAGGTGCATATATGTTTAGGATTGTGATATTTTCCTTTTGGGTGAGGCCTTTTACCATTTTATACTGTCCTTTTTTCTCTCTTTTAACCACTGTTGCTTGAAAGGTTGTTTTGTCTGATGTAAGAATAGCTACCTCTACTTCCTTTTGGTGTCTATTTGCATGAAATTTCATTTTTCACCCTTTTTAAGTTTATGTTAGCCCTTATGTGTTAGGCAAGTCTCCTGAAGGCAGCAGATGGTTGGTTGGTGTAGCATTTAGGCTATTTATATTCAGTGTTAGTATTGAAATGTGAGGTACCATTGCGTTCATTATGTTCTTTGTTGCCTGTTTACTGTACTTTGGTTTTGTTTTTGCTTTCCAACTTGTATTTTTGTTTTATATGTCTAATGTGATTTATGCTTTAAAGATGTTCTGTTTTGATGTGTTTCCAGGATTTGTTTCAAGATTTAGAGCTCCTTTTAGCAGTTCTTATAGTGGTGGTTTGGTAATGGTAAATTCTCTTAGCATTTGTTTATCTGAAAATGACTTTATCTTTCCTTCATGTATGATGCTTAGTTTTGCTGGATACAAAATTCTTGACTGATCATTGTTTGGTTTGAGGAGGCTGAAGATAGGTCCCTGATCTTTTCTACTTTGTAGGGTTTCTGCTGAGAAATCTGCTGTTAATGTGGTAGATTTTCTTTTATAGGTTACCTGGTGTTTCTGTCTCATAGCTCTTAAGATTCTTTCCTTCATCTTAACTTTGGATAACCTGATGACAGTGTGCTTAGGCGAAGATCTTTTTGCGATGAATTTCCCAGGTGTTCTTTGTGCTTCTTGTATTTGGATGTCTAGGTTTCCCTCAAGGCTGGGGAAGTTTTCCTTGATTATTCCCCCAAATATGTTTTCCAGGCTTTTAGAATTCTCTTCTTCCTCAGGTACAACAATTATTCCTAGGTTTGGTCATTAAACATAATCCCAGACTTCTTGGAAGCTTTGTTCATATTTTCTTATTCTTTTATCTTTGTCTTTGTTGGATTGAGTTAATTTGAAGACCTTGTCTTCGAGCTCTGAATTTCTTTCTTCTACTTGTTCAGTTCTATTGCTGAGACTTTCCAGAGCATTTCACATTTCTAAAAGTATGTCCAAAGTTTCCTGAAATTTTGTTGTTTTTTTCTTTAAGCGATCTATTTCCATGAATATATCTCTCTTCACCTCTGGTGTCATTTTTAAAAATTTCCTTGCATTAGGCATCACCTTTCTCTGGTGCCTGCCTGATTAGCTTAATAACTAACCTCCTGCATTCTTTTTGAGGTAAACCAGGGATTTATTCTTGGTTTGGATCCATTACTGGTGACCTAGTGATTTTTTGGGTTGTGTTGAAGAGCCTTGTTTCGTCATATTACCAGGGTTGGTTTTCTGGTTCCTTCTCATTTGGGTAGGCTCTGTCAGAGGGAAGGTGTAGGGCTGAAGGTTGTTGTTCACATTCTTTTGTCCCACAGGGTGTTGCCTTGATGTAGTACTCTCTCCCTTTGCCTATGGATGTGGCTTCCTGTGAGCTGACCTGCAGTGACTGCTGTCTGTCTTCTGAGTCTAGCCACCCAGCAAGTCTACTGGGATCAGGACTGTTACTTAGGGTTATCTTCACAGAGTCCTGTGATATGAACTGTCTAGGGGTCTCTCAGCCATGGATATCAGCACCTGTTCCAGTGGAGGTGGCAGAGGGTGCAGTGCACTCCACGATGGTCCTTAGCTTTGGTGGTTTAATGCTCTATTTTTGTGCTGGTTGGCCTCCTGCCAGGAGTTGGCATTTTCCAGAAAGCATCAGCTGTAGCAGTGTGGAGAGGGACCAGTGGTGGGTGGGGCCCTACAACTCCCAAGACTATATACCCTTTGTCTTCCACTACCAGGGTGAATAGGGATGGACCATCAGGTGGGGGTGGGGTAAGGAGTATCTGAGCTCAGACTCTCCTTGGGTGGGTCTTGCTGCAGCTGCTCTCAGGGATGTGGGTGAGATTTCCAGATCACTGGAGTTGTGTACCTAGGAGGATTATGGCTGCCTCTGCTGAGTCATGCAGGTTGTCAGGAAAGTGGGTAAGGCTGGCAGTCACAGGCCTCACCCAACTCCCATGAAAATTCAAGGTCTGGTCTCACTTCCACAGTGCCACCACCACCCCCAACAGCCTTGAGTTTGTGTCCAGACAGAGGGTGAGAGGAGCTTGAAAACTTGCAGTTAGAGAGAGTTTCTTCTCCCTGTGGAGTTTTACCTCCTGCTCTTCTGGTCACCCTCCCAATGGATTCCTGTGGTGCCAGGCAGGAATGGGCTGCTTGGGGAACCAGTGAGCTCCCAGGGCCTTTCTGCTGCTTCCTCTACCCCTGTATTTCACTCGGCTCTCTAACTTGGGTCAGCTCCAGGTAAAGTCAGAAACTTCCTGCTAACAGACCTTCAGCTTCTCCAGTTGGGGGTGTGTGTTTGGGAGAGGAGGGTTTCCCCTTCCCATTTCTGCAGCTGGGGCACTCACAGTATTTGGGGGATCTCCCGGGTCCTGCAGGAGCAGTCCAATTCCTTCAGAGGGTCCGCAGGTCCTCTCAGGATTGCTGGTTTGTTCTTGTAGTCCATCGGGAGCTAAAATTCACAGTGCAAGCCTCTGCATGCTGCTCTGTCTGGAGCTGCAATCTAGTCTTGCCTTTGCCTCCCGTCTGCCATGATCCCCCTCATGTTAAAATTAGCTTTTCATTGAAAGATAATTTATTGACTCATGAACTAAAAATAATATGAAAATGACTTTAGACAGAGCTGAATCGAGGCATTAACAGCATCAGACACCCTCTCTCTTCTTCTGAACTCCCCTTTACATCTCAGTTAGGCTCTCCCCTCATACTGTCAAAGACTTGGATACAGGCTTACATTTCTCCAGTGAAGCAAACAGCACTCTTGAGTTGAGTTTGATTAGCCTGACTTGGCTCACTTGCTATTTGGAATGAATCACTTAGCTAGAAGGATTTGCTTTTTTATTAGCTAGGCCTTTGTTCAGCATCTACCACTATATCTAGAAGGTTGAGTTAGCCCTATGCAGACCACACGAACTCAGAGGAAGGGAATGTTGATATATATAACATTTATCAGAAGAGGGGATGCTGTACAACAAAGCAATAGATGTTCTGTTCAAAAATGACAGATAAAGGAGACCAAGAAGACAGAAGGAAGAAAGAGAAAGGAGGTAGATGAAGAAGGGAAGAGGAGGAAGGCCAAGAAAGAGGAGATGGAGAAGAGGGAGAGAAAAATGAGTAAGAAGGAGAAAAAGAGGAGAAAAGAGTGAGATTTATCTTGATGAAAAATCATTTCCCTATATGGGATCAATGAACATATAGATACCTACAGCTTGAAACTCTGCAGACAAGATACTATTCAGAAGGCATACATGAGCATTCTGTGATGAAAAGAATGGGAATCCCAACGTTGTCTTTACAAACATACACACTCTTGGCATCAGATTCTGTGACTTTATCTGTGAATACAGAACACCTGATCTGATCCCTTGTTTAGGGGATCACATGCCTCAAGTCCTTTCATATATTCCATAGATGCAAGTGTCTGCTGAGGATTTTCTTCACAGCTTCTTTTACCTCTTTATTCCTCAGGCTGTAGATGATGGGGTTCAACATTGGGGTGATCACTCCGTAAGACAATCCAATGATTTCATCAGATGCTTTTGTGTACTTTGATTTGGGCTTCATGTACATGAAAAGGGCGGAACCATAGAATAAGATGACCACAGTCAAGTGTGCTGAACAGGTAGAAAAGGCTTTCTTTCTTCCCTCAGCAGAATTAATTCTCAAGATGGAAGAGAGAATAAACACATAGGAGACAAAAATTAACAGAAGAGGAATCACCAATAAAATAATACTTGCCACTGTCATTATAAACACATTCATGGAGATATCTGAGCATATGACTTTAAGAAGAGCCAAGATCTCACAGGTAAGATGATCAATGATATTATTCCCACAGAAAGGCAACACCATTGTCAGGACTGTCTGCACTAAGGAGTTCAGGTAGCCTATGATCCAGGACCATGCAGCCATTTGCACATATAGCACTCTGTTCATGATGATGGAATACCTCAGTGGGTTGCAGATGGCCACATACCGGTCATAGGCCATCACAGCCAGGAGGACACACTCGGTGGAGCCCAAGCCAAGGGACACAACCATCTGCAGAGCACAGCCAATGAAGGAGATAGATTTTGTCTCAGACATAAATATAATAAGCATTGGAGGAACAGATGATGATGTGTAACAGATGTCCAAGAATGAGAGGTTTCCAAGAAAGAAATACATAGGGGTATGGAGGCGAGAATCCAGGATGCTGATGATAATGAGGAGGCTATTTCCCAAGAGGATTATCACATACATGATGAGGCAGAGCAGGAACAGAAAAAGCTGGAGCTCTGGATATTGGGAAAGCCCCACCAGAAAGAATTCAGTCACGGTGGAGTAATTTCTTGTCTCCATGTGTTCTAGGTCACCTGTCTGCTGGGTATAGAAAAGGACATGATTCAGGTCAAGTGAAATACATAGGGGTATGGAGGCGAGAATCCAGGATGCTGATGATAATGAGGAGGCTATTTCCCAGGAGGATTACCATGTACATGATGAGGGACAGCACAAACAGAAAAAGCTGGAGCCGTGGGAAAGCCCCGCCAGAAAGAATTCCGTCACGGCAGTGTAATTTCTTGTCTCTCTGTGTTCATGTCATCTGCAGAGTTTAGAAAAGAATATGATTAAGGAAATTTTGAAATTTTGATGTAGAGTTGCCAAATAACTTTCATGTCCCTCATTTTGTTTTATCCTTAGAACAGCCTCTGGAATCAGTAAGAGTAGGGCTATTATATTCACTTCGCTAATGATAAAAGGGGCACCGAGATCAATACTTTTTAGTATCACACAGTAGCAGAAGCTATGCCAGGAAGTGCCAGTCCTCTAATTATATAATACCTAGGGACAAAGTACTTTCAAAGGTAGGTACATATGAATCTCTATTGATGAATACTTTAAAATCTTTATTTTTATAAAGATGTATCTAGTTTAAAATATGGAGATTCAGAACTATGCCAGTCATCCTCACTATGACTCTCAAGTTACTTAACATTTTTGAGTCTAAGCTAGCTAAGCTACTAGTTTCAGCCAGGAAAATTGGGGGAAAGCTATAGCTGTTTGGTAGTTTATTATGAAAATTAACTTAGATAACATCTACTAGGTTACAGGTAGAGCAAGTAGTTCTAACATGTCATCTAAAATTATATATAAGAGAATATGATAGAATCAAAATAGCAGTAAGTATATATGTTCATATATATTATAAATTACAGCTTTTAAGTCTACTTGACTGGGTCAGAAGGGAAAAAATGTTGTTTTTTAAATTTGAGGGCAAGGGAATTGAAATCTGGGAGCAGAACTGATGGAACAAGAACAATTTTCTGATCCAAAGGGGACATCTAACCAGTTAAGAGTCTGGAAGTCACTGGTATGTAGTTCCCAGGAACTCAGGTTATTGGACTGCTATTATGTACAGCTTTCTTTAGGGCCTAGAATTCACCTTTTAATATTAGTCACCAAGTATTACCTTTCTTCTTCATTTTTGTAATTTTCCAATTGGTCTAAATTCTCTATTCCTTTTTCTCTGCCTTTTAGATGCACATTTTATGCTTTTGCAGGCAAGTTTATATCATTTACAAGTACTTATGAATATATACTTGTCTTTCAATTTCTGTATTTAATGCATTGGAACACACCCCCAGGTCTTCCATACGATTTTAAATTTTGACCAGGAAGCTTCCATGTGTGACAGAACTGACAATAGCTACTTTTTATTGAGCACCTTTTTGTAAGCACATTTCACTGCTGTAAGCTCATTGAATGTATTGATCACTTAATCTTTAGTGCAACTTAGTGACCTGGATAACATATTTAACTCCCATTTTTCAGAGAGGAAACAGAGACAAAGAAAAGTTTAAATAACTTTTACAAGGTCACAGAGATAATATATCCCAATGCCAAAGTTCAATATCCAGTTGCCTGGCTCCAGAGTCAACCTTTTTACCCACTAGACCACACTATTTCTCACAGATTCTTACACTGATTCTAAGTGAGAGACAACTACAAAAATGTTTCCTGCTGTGTTAAACTGATAGAGCTAACATCTGGCTTGTTTTATTTCTGCTTATAATGATATGCTAGTAAACTTTGAAGGTTGGATCACAGCATTTTATTTCTTGTAACCTTTGGAATGTGGTCTTTTTGGTTGTCTACACATAGCAGGCAATTTCACAATCATGAGAATTAGCATAATCAAGAATAATGACATCAGAATTCTATCACATTTGCTTCTACCAACCACATACCTGGAATCCTCTAGCTTTTGTTTTTGCTCTGCAAATCAGTACGTATTTCAGGATCTTTAATTTTCCTAATATCTGGCTTTTCTACCTTTCCATCCCCACTCATCTTTTGCTAGTTCTGCCTACTTATAACTTTAGCCCCATGTCATTAAAAACTCAGCTATCCTGCAGTTGCTTCAAATTCTGTTAAGTGCCCAACATAAGTACTGATTTACTATATAAAGGTACTTTGTTTACTATGTGCGTAACTTTGTTATACTATTTCTGTCATAGCTAGAGTTCCCTGGGTTTTGGTGGTGAATGAAAATATTTCTTGCTGATCATATCCTTGTCCCCAAACCACACATTTTCTCTAGCCTCTCTGTATCCAAAGAGCTTGAAGACATGGATGAGGGGCTTATTTCTTGCCTGGTAATAGACAACAGCATTCCTATGGTCCTATAAGGACAAGACATGAAAGTTACTTCCTTTTCATTCCTTTTCCGTATCATTTCTCTTCCTCTTAAAGAATATCATCTGAACAGTGATTTTGTAAGGTTGAAAACAGAGACAATGGTACCACAGTCTTAGTATATCGGAAAATATTTCCTCCTTCCGCATGTCCGTTCCTGTTTCTAGTCACACTGGCACATGGACTTATTTCCGCAAAGAAATCAGTTAAGGCCTCAGTTTTAATTTGTTGGAAGATAGTTGTTGTGAAGGGAGAGAAGGTGAAAAGAAGGAAAAGGAGCCAATTTTTACTGTTAAAGAAAGTATACTAAACTTAATATTTCTATCCTGGAGTGAGACTGGTGAAGAGAAAGGGGTGAAGAAGAAATGACTGTCATTTTTTTCTGTTCAAAAAAGGTCCCAGGTAAGGAGGGAATATTTTTTTCCAGAATTAAGGGTGAATAAGAGAAAACAAAACCAACTTCACACAAACACACTAACCTATCACAAAACCTGTCTTAACTCCCTCAGTTCTCTTTTTTTTCTTCCCACTTCAGCCATTTCTTCTCCTACGATAATGCCAAGGAAGGTATTATTGAATGGGTTTGCTTCTCAATAATAATCACCAGCCTCCGCACAAAAGACACATAAATAGAGAAATACAGTCTGAGGGAAAACAACGTGCCTGCTGTGCAACACGACTTCAAGGAAAGCCCTCCAGCCCCTCCGCTGACCACATTGTCATCCCAAGGTCCCTCCACTGTAGAAATTCCAAAGCCCCTATTGATACCTGGGATGCTTTGCAATGAACATGCTGAGTTTCTTCTTACTTCCCACAAATACTGCCTTTTCCTCCATTCGTTTGTACATGCTATTTTCGTTAAGTCAGAGGACTTCTGTCAACTTAGATGTTTTCTTGGAAGACTTTCTCACCTCTTGGTCTGAGTAGGAAGCCACTACTGTGTGCTTTTGCCCCTACTATGTGCTTTTGCCCCCACAGCAACCTTCAATTACTCGTTTATGGAACACATACTATGCCATATATACTGTGATACCCAGTAGGGATCCCACTGTGAGTACTAGGCTTTTAAAATGGACACTGGGTGAAGAATGGTTTTGATAATTATTTTATACTTTTGAGAAACAATTTATGTGCTATACAACTTATTTTCATGTAAAAAAGTAATTGTATACTTTGCAAATTATTTTATCAACCTAAAATAGCCTTTTACTGAAAACTCTCTGAAGAATAAAACTATGATCAGTCCAATTAATAAATATATGTACAGAAATACAGGTTATATCCAAACTGTATATGAAAATAATGTTATTTGTTTTTATTAACACATGGAATTCCAAATTAGAAATCTATCAATATATGAAGCAAATAGGTAACAAAAGTAAAATACATTGTCATCTAACTAGATGCCAAAAGCCATTTGATAGACTACAATATTCACTGTTAGTAAAATGTCTCAGCAATCTAAGCTTAGGAGGATAATTCACTAAGATAATGAAGATTATTTCTGTTTAACGGTCAGTATAACTCCAAATGGTGAGACATTGGAGACATTTTCCTAAAAGTCATTCAGAAATGCATTATTATTTAACATCTGCCCCTGAATGATTCAAAAATTGAAAAAATATCATTGTATGTACTATCATATTTCAAGTTCAGTCATGCTTTAACAGTTGCTATAAGGTTTTTTTCTAGAATGCTGACATTCTGGCATGCGATGGACATAATATGTATGTGAGACTATTTAATCTGTCAGGGACTACCACCATCGCAAATTGTAATCTTGGAGAAGAGTGAGGACAAGGGACAATGCACATATGTAATATTTTTAAAAAGGAAGTTTCTAATAATATAAATGATTACAATTTTGTACTTTTATGTTTGAAGAAATGACATTAAAATGTTAACTATGGTTTTCTCTGGAACGTGAGACTTAGGGCACCAATAATTTTATCTTCTCCATATTTTCCAAATAATCCTTAGTTAACCTACATTTTATTATTATATATATATTAGAAATAGTGTTTTCACATTTTTCTTGGAAGGTAATAGTGGCAAGAATGTGTAGAATGGACAGTTTTCTCCAAAAACCAAGTAGGGAATAAAACAGACAATGGACAGGAAATTGAGAGGGGCTTTATGTTACATTATATTATGTAGATTAATTAAATGCCATTTAGTGTTCTTATGTCCACCAATCAATCTCACACTTATATCCATTATTAGTAGACATACTGACACAGCCTCAGTTATTGCAAAAGGATTCTAGAACCCACCATTTAGAATGTGATCAAGCTTAGCAGTGCAGAGAGGAGGCACTGTAAAGCATCTGGCAGTATCATACAACAAGAAGAAAGACAGAGGCGATGCCTGGTGGGTGGGAGAGAGCCCAGGGAAACAGCAGGGGCTTCTGTTACCTCTGCTTTTTTCTTTGCTATAAAAATGTAGAATTTCAGTTTCTTGATTCTCTAGGTTTCATTCATCTCTCCCCAAAGCCTCCATCATAGATCTGTCCTCAGTATTGGGCATCGCCTATGGGAAGAAAGCAAATTTCAGTTGAGAACTATGGATTCTGAAGCATTCACCCTTCTCTCCATGTTTACTAGCAGAAGAGAATAATTGTAACACATGAGCACTCACCCGGTTTGCCTGATTTCAACCCAAGGAACCTTTTGAAGGAGGATATGTTGTACCCACCAGGAAAGCTTTCTTTAGGAGGGAATTTCAGCACTAAACATTACATCCGATATCCTGCTTCATCCAGATTTTTTCTACAGTTTATAAAACACCTTTGCTCATCACAATATGAGAAGAGCAAGGAGATCCCCAGTGCTTCTCCGAATAAATGACCCTCTAGGAGCTCTAAAAGGAGTTGATAATAAGCAATATTGGGTGAGTTAGAGTCTTCTTTTCCATTCTTTGTACAGCCTTAAGACTATTCCGTGCTTTTTCGCTAACATTGCCAGGAATACAGCCGAAACTTTAAGCTCCTATGTTGTAGGAGTCTCTATCTGAGCAGTGGCGATGCCTCAGATTTATTAGCATATGCAGGATACTATGTTCTAATCATTTCTAGGGCTGCACCGTGGAAGCCTCCTGTGATCCAGTTCTCTTACCCCTTTGTTCTTTCTGCTAGTAAGGCATCTTTATGGAGAAGTACTATGTTTTAATGGAAAGAGCAGTCTTCTTGGAAGTGAGAATAATGTTCAATGAGGTAATGCTGTCTACTTTGTAGAGATATTGTGAGGATTAACATAACATACCAGAAAGGTCTCGGCACAGAGTGAGTGCAAATATGTAATGTTAGTTTAATCCGAACTCCTAAGGCTGCTATTCTTTCATTTTCCATGGTGAGGAAAAACAACTAATTTAAAGTGACCTGCTTAAGTATCCAAGTATTTTCTTCAACCAGTAATACCTTATTTCCCATGCTTTTTTCACTATTGTATTCCAAACTTTTCAAATAAAATAATCATTTCTAATTCCCAGTTCGCATATTCCCTCTCCTTTCTGAAAATCAACTCTGCTTTAATTATCCTCTTTTAAAAGCATCAGTGTAGAGTCCTCAAATTTGCCACATACAATAAATAACATGGCTTATTGCAACTTCAGTCTTCAGAACAACAAAGCCGTTGTAGACATAAGCACAGATATTTCTCCTCAGTATTCCTTTTCTCTAGTGTGTCTCTTTCTTTCTGTAAACAGAAGTCACTGTGGCTGTCCCTCTTCAGATTTGTTTGAGTCATAGTGACTTTCTCTTTCTACTACAGTCTTGCAGTAGAAACCATAGGCAAGTATCCCTCAGTTCCAGATGACTGTTAGTAGCGGTGAGAGGGCAGACTGCAAATAAAGCTTTCATCTGCAGTAGAAAGTCATGTCGTAAGTCTGAGTCAATAGTAAATCAATCTGCATCAACCTAAGTACTCTCCAGCCTCTGGGCCCTAAGCTTTTCCAGAGGACCCGCCAGTGGCTCTGGTAGCCAATTTAAATCCTCCTTTGTTTTCTTCCAAGAGACTGTGTAATCCCACAGGTGATTTAAAGTTGAATCATTAAGTCACGATGAAGGTGGCAACTTTTAGATATATTAGGAATAATGTCTCAAAGATCTAAGGGCACCTTACTTATTAAAGAGCAATTTTTCTTTAACTTTGAATTCATTTTTTTCCTGATTATAGAAATAACACATATTCATCGTAGAAAATTTGGGACATCCAGAAAAGCCCAAAGGAGGAAATGAAAATCACCCATAATTTCAGATATAACTATTGTTATTTTGACATATTTTTATGCATATATTACCTACAATAAAAACTTAGGCCAAGTGCAGTGGTTCACGCCTGTAATCCCAGCACGTTGGGATGGTGAGGCAGGTAGGTCACACAGTCAGGTGATCGAGACCATCCTAGCCAGCATGGGGAAACCCTGTCTCTACTAAAAATACAAAAATTAGCTGGGTGTGGTGGCGCATGCCTGTAGTTCCAGCTGCTTGGGAGGCTGAGACAGGAGAATCGCTTGACCCCAGGTGCTGGGGGTTACAGTGCTCTGAAATCACGCCACTGCACACTCCAGCCTGGCAAAAGAGCAAGACTCTGTCTCAAAAAAAAAAAAAAGCATCTGTGTTTTCTGTTTTATAACCTGCTGTTAAAATTAACAATGTTGTGTGTGTTTTCTCACGTTATTTTATTAAGAAATTTTAATAAATGTTATAATATTTTAAAATGGAAAAATAGAGTAAAAACACCTAACAAGTGGAAGTGAAACAGTTTTCTATTGCATTATCAGAATGTGAGAATTCTTTTATACTTTTCTTTGGGTTTTTGAAGGTAATGACACTACGGGAAGACTAGAATCAGAGATTTCATTTATTCTAATTCTCTATGAATAAAAGCCAAATCTCATTGTCAGAAATTCTCATAATGCCCTTTTTATAGAATGGAAAATGAGTGTGATGTACATTTTTTTCTTAGTGGGATGAAGCAGACATAGGGTGTAATAACCAAAGATGTTGCTGCCCAGCCTCAGGGGAATGGACCTGCCATGGTTTCCCAGTCAGCTCCTCTAACTCCTCTTATCTTCTGTCATCTCCTGGCCCCTGACCCTGCTGTGCCAACTCCAGGTTTTAGTGTTTTAATTCCATCCCATTTACGTTTTTCCAGAACTTCTGCAATTGTGTAGGTCTTAGTTAGGAGAACATTCACTTTTGTGAAAATGTCAGCGCATCTGTAGTAAATACACTGTGAAATAAGAGGATGGAACTATAATTTGAAAGAGTAACGATTGCAGTTGAATTATATGGAGTATGTATCATTTCTGTTTCAATTCTATTTATCTTTTAATATTCACCTATGTGGCAGACCTTCTGTTAAATTTTGATGCCAAATATGTTCACTTGTTGTGGGGATATACACCACCAGAAAATATGTTTATCTTTTTATTAAATGTAGGTTTATTTTTTATTGTTGTATGTCCCCACAACAATGAGTGAACATAAATAAGCAGAAGATAATCTAAAATGAAACGATTAGAAGGGTCAAAATAAAATAGATATGGAGATTTTAGAAATTTCCTCCAAATGTGGTTTTTTTTTAGAGTAAAAGGAAATGCTATTAATAATTATGCTGGAAAAGGGCAAACCATTACTATTCAAGACAAAGTAGGTCATGTGTTCAAAAGAAAAAGTAAGTCCTGGCTCAAAGGAAGAAGTTGTTACCTTATCTGATCATGGGACCAGTGAACTCTTGCGGAAGAAGTAGGCCTTGAGTAACTTTTTGCTGTCAGCAAGGATTCCTTTGGGTACAATTTAGAGAAAATGCAACCTTAAAATGTATTGTATAGTGAAGTATATATTATCTCATATAATAAGAAGTCCGTAGTTTGGTGGTTTCAAGGTTCAGAAAAGTCATCAAGGACACAAGGCTTTTGCTGTTTTTATTTTTCTCCTTTTTCCTGGCTATTGTTGGTATGCCTGCAGCTCCAGAAATCAAATCCTTGCACTTCAAGAGGCAGGAATGTAGGTCATGTCCCTGTTTATTGATCTTTTTTAGGGCGAGAAACATTCCCAGAAGCCCCAGCTCATTCATTCTCGTTTTCCAGAACTAGGTTTATGCCTACCTCTGAACCATGAGTTACTAAGGAGATTATGTTACCATATTAGCCCAAAATAGTCATGCTTATCTGGTTACACCATTCCTGAACATGATGCTGACTGATAGTTAAAAAAAAAAAAAAATCCAGGTTTTTAGGGCAGAAAGGAGATTACTTTTGTAATCTGCAATTCTGTCAGGAAATAAATAAGAAAGTCTTTTTATTCCTCCGTTTTTAAATTGGGTAACTACTGTTGATTTATCTTTACTTTTACTGATTTTTTTTTCTTATGCTATCTTTACTCTGTTGTTAAACTCTCCAGTATTTTTTTTAAAATAGTAGATATTATACTTTTTAGTTCTAGAATTTTCAGTTCCTTTTTTTGTAGTTTAGTTTTTCTTTAAGATTTCCTATTTGTTTATTCGTATGAACATTTAAAAAATTGCTGAGCACAGCTATAATATTTACTTGAAAATTCTTTGTTCATTGCATAATCTCTATTATCTAATGGTCAATCTATCAATTTATTGCTTTTTGCTTGAGTGTATTTATAATTGTGTGTTTTAGCTAGAAAATTACAAATTATACATTCTAGAAATTCTGAATTCTGTTATTTTTCCCTGAAGGATGTTGTTCTGTGTATTTGTTATTATGTAAAAAAACCACCATAAAATTTAGTGGATTAAAACAAGGACAACATTTATTTTGTTAAACCTTGCATTTGTGCCATACTTGGCGGGGACAGTTTGTCTCTTCTCCCCTTGGAGAATTTTACCACATTTTCGAACCATCTATTTTATTTTATTTTTCCACAAAAAAAAAAAACAATTTTATTGAAGTATTGGACGCTAAACCCCACACAGTTCCAGCCCTGTAGCCGAGGACACAGCCACTTGGCAACGGCACCAGGTGCCAATAAGTTAATGTAAGGACCAATAAGTTAATGTAAAGGATGTTCAGGTGTGGAGGGCCAGCGCTCAGCAGTCTCCTGGCTCAGACCAAGGCGCTCTGGACTCTAGTGAGGACACTGAAGGGCCAGGGAAACCATCATGGTCTGGGGAGAGCGGCTTGGAGGCAAACCAGAAGAGCACAGCATCCAAGCCGGGCATTCACACACGGCGGGAGCAGAGCTGGCCCGAAAGGTAGGAGTTGCTGATGTGGTTAAGACCACAGTGAGAGAAATACCAGGTGCATCCTTTCAGCCTCCCGAGTCCACTCCCAGGTTCCTTTAATGGGCCATCCTGGGTCTTCCCTCAGCACCCTCGTGCACTCGGCTACACCGTTTTCTTTCCAGCAGGGAGAGCTGTGCCTCTTCTAGGTCAGGCACTAGAGTTCTTGGAGCCTTCTGTTATATTCACATTCTGTTCCAGTCCAGGGAACATGGGGGCAGAGAGTTCTGCACAGGTAAAGTCAGAACTCAGCTCTCCCTACCCCCTGCCTCAACTCAGTTGCTTTCTCACTGAAGCAGGACCCCTGTCCTGTAAGCAGAGAAGGCCTTAGAATGAGGACGCAGGGAACGCTGGGTGGTGGTAGCACCGGCAGCTTCCAGACTTGCTCCAGTCGCTGCAGCAGGGACAATTAATGAATGCCTTCAAAGAAAATTCTGCATCTCGTTGGCGCCTGGGAGTGAGTATGCCCATATTTGTGTAAATAAGCACCTTCTCAGAGCAGAAGCATAGCTGGGATGGGGGGTGGGGAGAGTAGGAACTGTGACCCCTCCGCCGCCCAGAACATGCCACAAAAGTGGTACCTTTCCAAGACCACTTGTAAAGTATTGGTTTTTAGGACTCTGATGAAAAAATGGTAAAAGGGCAGGGTACGGGGGCTCATGCCTATAATCCCGGCACTTTTGAGAGGTTGAGGCGGGTGAATCACTTGAGGCCCGGAGTTCAAGGCAGCCTGACCAACACGAGGAAACCTCCATGACTGCCAAAACACAAAAATTAGCCAGGTGTGGTGGTGCGTGCCTGTAACCCCAGCTACTAGGCAGGCTGAGGCAGGAGAATCGTTGGAACCTGGGAGGCAGAGGTTGCCGTGAGCTGAAATCTTGCCACTGCACTCCAGTCTGAGGGAAAGAGCGAAACTGCATCTGAAAAACAAAATGTTAGAAGGAACAGTGGGGCTGCAAGCCCTTGAGATGCCCAGAGGTAGGGCCACTAACCACCAGCATGGGCCAGCCCCCAGCCAGACCCCCTGAGGCTACAGTCTGTGATGCCACTGACTCAAAGCTCAGAGGTATGGGAGCCCACCTGGCATAGACAGGGTGTAATGACAGGGTCCCTAAAGAGGATTTATGGGGTTGGGAAAATAGCCCGGGTCTAGCAAAACAGTACACCACCAGGATATACTGACCTTTGACCTACCACTTGGTGCATGTATCACAGAGCACTTTAGAAAGGAGGAAGGGATTCTCCTCCAGCCCAGGCCTGGGTACCCAGAGACCTGGGAAATGGGGAGGAGCCATGTGTATGAGTATGTACCACATCCAGCCTCCAGCCATAGTGGGACAGGAGGGACAGGTGCGGTTCTCCAGGGAAGTTCATGGAACCAGAGCACAGAGCGTTGGCGAACTCTCAAGGTGGCCTACTCTGCTTTATGTCCCATCCCCCCGACACTCAACCACCCACTTGTCTTGCATAAGGAGACATATGCTGTCAGACAGGCAAGTTCTTAAGTCTAGCAGGCCAAACTCTGGGGAATAAAGCATAATCATATCACAGGGATCTTGAGGACAATCCGCATATATAAATCCTTAGGTCAAGGCTTCTGAAAAAGTCGCGTAAACGCGTCTGACACAGAAAGTCCCTTGGCGGTCCCGTGAGTGGGGGCAGGTGCCCCGGAGGCGGGCGCGCTCTTGCCACCACTTGGGCTCCTCTGATACGCGGCCTTGCTGAGCCCCGGGTGCCGGGCTGTCCTTCAGGGAGGGAGTCCGCACCATGAGGCTGCGGGAGGGCATCAGCTGCTGGTAGGGCAGGGGAGCGCCCTCCTTCTCATAGGCAGGGACGGGAAATAGCCAGGGGGCAGCAGCAGCTTAGGGTGGTGGGCGGCCAGCTCTCTGCTGCCAGCCAGGCCCCAGGCCCCGCAGTGACGATGGGTCTTGGGAGGGAAGAGAGGCTGCAGAAAGGAGACGTTGGGGCGGCTGCTGCCAGGTGGGGTGGGGTGGGAGATGCTGGAGATGTCAGAGCCACTGTCTCCTGAGCAGGAGTGGCAGGTGGTGTGGGGCTTGTTCAGCGAAAACCAGGAATCCGGCACTGCGTAGTGAGGGGCGGCAGTGGCCCTCAGGACCCGCCTGGAAGGAATCCGCCCTGAGAGACTGCGACCCGCCCCTCCTCCCCTGCATCTCAGGGGTGGATGGGGCACTGGCACGGCCCTGCCACTGGCCAGGAACGCCTCAGTTGAGAACCGCGTGGTAGGAGGCAGGCTCCAGAAGGCACAGGCTGGAAGCACTGGGCACATCCTGTGGTGTGGTGGTGGGGCTGGACTTGCTCCTGTCGGTGTCGCGGACCTCATCCTTATTCTTCATGGTGGATTTCTGGAAGGAGAGGGCACAGAGCAGGGAGTGGGGACACAGTGACCAACCTGGGCCAGGATGTGTAAGTAGCTTGGAGTTTCCCCAGCTGTCCCATGGAGCTCTGGTGCCGCCCGCCTGCACCCTCCCCTCCAGCCTCGCAGCTTCAGGACCTGTTCGTCTGGGCCATTTTCCCTCCTCCCAGCCTCCCTGTGGCCTGCCCTCCCCGGAGGCATTTCATTTAACCTTGGCATTTGAAGCACCTCAAATGTTAAAGATCCCAAGACCAGCTATTTTAAATGTAATAGTGGAATCATTAAAAGTTATAAAAATTGTGCAGAAGTATACAGTGGGTATAGAAGATACTGGTTATTTTCAAGGTTAAATACAATAATGTATGAAAGCATCCAAATAGAAATAAAAACAATGAAGACCAGACTCTTCTTAATGGTGAATAATCCCATTACATTTTAATATGTAATATCCATAGTATTTATTTTAAAATAAAGAATAAAGTACGCTCCTCCCTCCGTCATTTTTTAATACTGTAAATTTAGATTTTTATGCTTTTTAAATAGTAAGGCACACAAGTGATGCAATTCAGGTAGGTTGTTAGATGGAGATGCAGGACCCTCTTCCCATGACTGAGTTCGACGCAACAGCCTCTAGAAATACGTGCTGAGAGGTATTAATAAGAGCTAACATTATTTTCTCTCTCAAATTACGACTTTACAAGGGTACCCATTATTCTAAGCCTCAGTTTTAAAATAATATGATACATATTATTTTTAAAGTATTTTATGTAGGCCGGGTGCAGTGGTTCATGCCTGTAATCCCAGCACTTTGGGAGGCTGAGGTGGGTGGATCGCAAGGTCAGGAGATTAAGACCATCCTGGCCAACATGGTGAAACCCCGTCTCTACTAAATACAAAACATTAGCTGGGCGTGGTGATGCATTCCTGTAGCCCCAGCTACCTGGGAGGCTGAGGCAGGGGAATCACTTGAACCTGGGAGGCGGAGATTGCAGTGAGCCTAGATCATGTGACTACACTCCAGCCTGGGTGACAGAGCAAGACTCTGTCTCAAAAAAAAAAAAAAAAAAAAAATTTATGTAATATTTATCATGTATTATTTAAAGTATTTTTAAGTATTATGCGAATTACCTATACGTTTGTAAAAGATCTAGTTGAAAGAATCTAGTTTATGGGGGAAAAAAAGGGAAATAATACTATTCACTATCAACATGACAATCCCAAACTTTTTTTTTTTTTTTTTTTTTTTAAATGGTGTCTTGCTCTGTCACCCAGGCTGGAGTGCAATGTTATGATCTCAGCTCACTGCAACCTTGGCCTCCCAGGTTTAAGTGATTCTCCTGCCTCAGCCTCCCAAGTTTCTGGGATAACAGGTGTGTGTCAGCATGCCCAGGTAATTTTGTATTTTTAGTAGAGATGGGGTTTCACCACGCTGGCTAAGCTGGTCTCAAACTCCTGACTTCAGGTGATCCACCTGCCTAGGCCTCCCAGAGTGCTGGGATTACAGGCATAAGCCCCGCACCCAGCCTCAGTTGTCTTTTTTTTTTTTTTTTTACAAGTATATTCTTTCTCAAATTTCTTCTAAATTTGTCAGTCTGAAAAATGTTTTACTCTTGAAAACAGTATATGCTTTTCTCCTTATAAAAGTGCCCTCCTTAAAAATTTTCATTTGTATGTCTTCACTTCCAGTACTGTTGATTTGTTTTTTTAAAGTATGTGTATATTTCTCCCAATTAAAAATTATTTATGGTTTTGAGACATTTGAACCTTTTCTTATATTGAGCTTAACCTTTTTAACATATTTGTAAGAGATATTTGGAATCAAAAATCTAATCTTTCAAGAATGTTACATTTTTAAATATTTTGAGAGCCTGGTAATACTATCTTCTGCTTTTTCAAGCAGTTTCTACATTAATAGTTGGTATGCTACTGAATTATTTCTAAAAGAGGGTATGCTGCCGCAGTTGCCAGAAGTCTGTTCTCTCCTTAAGCCACCATTTCTCCAGGAACGCCACCAAATGACCCTTCTTATCTTTTCCAGGAAGTAGTATGGTAGTGTAAAACAGGAAACTTACTGCTTGGGCTTTAATCAAGAAGGGACTCTATACAGCAGTAGAATTATGTTACTGTCCTCTCTTCAGCCAAGAGCACAATAGAAAGTATTTACCATGATAGAGTCTGCAAAAAATTTATCTAACAAGCACTTAGATAAACTTTGAGACAGAAATTCATTAAGATATCTTAAAAAGGGAGGCAAAAATAAAACAAACATACTTCCACAATAATGGGCAATACGTATGCAGTAATTTGCAGTATGTTATGAAGAAAACCTTCACAAAAATCAATTAATAAAGCCTATATTAAAATTGCCTTTATATTTTCAAATGCAATGACAAATCACTTTCTTCAGACACATCAAATTCCTGCAAGATATGTGACTGATTTCAGCATAGACGGTGTGGAACAAGAAGCTCATGTCAACATATAAGAGAATCAACAGAATCTGGATTGAAAGTGTATGGAAATAAGAGAGAGTACTGGGATGTGTAGAATATGTCCTTCGACTACTTGCCTTAGGGTTCCTGCTAGTTATTTAGTCAGAAGGAGGCATCCATTTATGTATGACTATACTCCAAAGTAAAATGCATAATATTGCTTTACAGAATGCTTTACATCCAATTTCTATGTATTATCTCGTATTTGCCTAGCATTGATCTACACACTGGGAAAACATAGCAATGGACAAGGAAAAGTCCCTGCTTACAAGGAGCTTTTAGTGAAGAAAATAGACAATAAACTCGTAAAAGACCTGGGATTACAGGTCTGAGCCACCCTGCCTGCTTAGTTTTCTATGTGTAGAAGGTGATTTCACAATGATGAGACGTAGCATGGTCAAGAATAATGATGCAAAAGTCCTCTTCATCACCTTTGCCTTTTGTTTTTGAGATGGCGTCTTGCTCTGTCACCTAGGCTGAAGTGCAGTGGCATGATCTCGGCTCACTGCAACCTCTGCCTCCCAGGTTCAAGCAATTCTCCTGCCTCTGCCTCCCAAGTAGCTGGGACTACAGTCATGTGCCGCTATGCCCAGCTAATTTTTTTGTATTTTTGGTAGAAATGGGGTTTCACGGTGTTAGCCAGGATGGTCTCAATCTCCTAACCTCGTGATCCGCCCACCTCTGCCTCCCAAAGTGATGGGATTATAGGCGTGAGCCACTGCAGCCAGCCTCCCTTTGCTTTTTTTCTTTTCTTTTCTTCTAAGACTGAGTCTCACTCTGTTGCCCAGGTTGGAGTGCAGTAGTGCAATCTCAGCTCACTGCAACGTCTGCCTCCCAGATTCAAGTGATTCTCCTGTTTCAGCCTCCTCAGTAGTTGGGATTACAGGTGCGTGCCACTAGGCTTGGCTAATTTTTGTATTTTTGGTAGAGATGGGGTTTCACCATGTTGGCCAGGCTGGTCTCGAACTCCTGACCTCAGGTGATCCATCTGCCTTGGTCTCCCAAAGTGCTGGGATTACAGGTGTGAGCCACCATGACCGGCCCACTGTTGCCTTTATCAGTAACATATCTAAAATCCCATAGCCCCTGTATTCATTCTGCAAAGCTAAATGCAGCTTAGGGTCTTTTGAGAAATGATTCCCATTTATAACGTTAGTGCCACATCTTTGAAAACTCAACGTGTTCCATTTGTTTGATATTCATTACATTGATATGTCCAAGTCTTGTGTTAAGATGTCTTACATAAAGGGTTGTGTCTCATACATTGTTACACTATTGCTACACAAACTGTATTTACACCGGGCTCTCCTTGTGGAATGAGAATATTTCTTACTAATCTTATTTTGACCCTACAACCCCATTTTTGCTTTGATCTTTTCATATCCAGAGACTTTGAAGACAGGATAAATACTTACTCTTTGGGTAGTCATAGATGGCAAGCCCTCCTAGCTCCCTGTTGCTTAGTGATAGAAAATGTAGTGTTATGGGGAGACTGAAAGAAACTCAGCATGGTCTTTGCAGAGCATTGGGGGCATCAGTAGTGGTTCCAGGGAGATGAAGGGAAAAAGTCTCTCCATTCCCTTTCCGTATCCTTTGTCTTCCTTTCAGAGAGTACTACCCATACAATGATTTGGGAGATTAAAAAGGATTAGATGATACCAATGTATTGGTAAATACAAAGGGAAAATATTCCTTTTGTTCTGCACCTCTTTTTCCTGTCTCTATCTACCTCAGCACATGAATTTGTTCCTACAAAGTGGGCTGTTAAGGTAGCTGTTTTAATTAGATAGTGCATAGCTGTTCTGAAGTAGAGAAAAGTGGAAGGAAAGCAGAAGAAACAGATTTGAATGTGATAGAGCACTAAACTATATCTTGGGAGATGGTGTTGTGCTAAACCCCTAATAATGTCAGTAGGGACAGCACCAGGTTCAAAAGGCCGAGAGACCCAGAGTCAGCAAATGAGACATGGGTTTATTAGGGGATTATATACAGGGGAGAGAGTCCAGGGGTGGTGGGCTGGACAGAAAAACCAAAACGGCCTGTAAAATCATGGAGTTTTATATGGCATTTTCACTTAATCCTCTCCTTAACCTCTGCCTGGGCTGTCTTTAGGGAACACATCACAGTGCAGTGCCCTTGAGTCTCTGTTAGCCTACTGGGCACCAGTCCATGTACTGGTTGTTCCCTTTGACTGTAGATAAAGAAAAGTACTGTGTCTTAGCTGGAGGACGTACACTTCGTTCCTGGCTCTTTGGCATAGTAGCTGTACAAACTATGGGGAAAACGCTTTGTGTGTCCAAGCATGGCGTGCCCTATGTAAATTGGGGCAATAGTACCTATTCATAGAATTGTTGTGAGGATGAACGTAACATACCTGAAACTTCTTGGTATGCATCAAGTGCATAATATATGTTAATTTAATCTGAATCCCTAGGCTAATATTATTTCATTTCCCATGATAAGAAGTGACTTATTTAAAATGACATTCATATATATCCATGATATTTTTCTTTACCTTGTAATTCCCTACATTTTTCATTGTGTTATCCAGCATTTTAAAATCAAATAAATTATTCATAATTCCCTGTCTCCATTTACCTCTTTCCTTCTGGAAATACTTCTTCCCAGCTTTGCCCTAAGGTTCCCTTTTCAAGCATCTGTATGGGGTCTTCATCTTCTCCACTTAAAATAGATAGCATGACTTATTGGAATTTCAGTTTCTTTTGAAACAAGGAAAATGTTCTCCTCTTCAGCATCAGTGTTTTGCTAACTTCTTGCGTCAACATACTGAAGTTACTGTAGCTGCTCCTCCTCAATCCGCTTACTTCTCAGCTCTATCTCTTTGAGCTATAGCCATACTCTAGAACTCATAGTCAAGTATCTCACAATCACAACTCTTAGTGGTGGCATGGGAGAGAGAAACAATAAAGCTTTCAGCCCCAGTAGAAAGTCTTGCCATAAGTTTATATTCATTAGTAAATTCATGTGTCACATAAGTATTTTCCTTCCTCTGAGCTCCAATATTTCCAGAGGACCCGCTAGTGGCTCTGGTAGCCAATTTAAATCCTTCTTTGTTTTCTTCTGAGAGATTGTACTCCCAGAAGTAATTTAAAGTTGAATGTTTAAATAATGTGGAAGATAGTGACTTTTAGATACAATGTGGCTTATATCTCAAAGATCTGATTATACCTTACTTGGGGTGTGTGTGTGTGTGTGTGTGTGTGTGTGTGTCTGTCTGTCTGTCTGTCTGTCTGTCTGTCTGACAAAGTCTCACTCACACTGTCGCCCAGGCTGGAATGCAGTGGCACGATCTCCACTCACTGCGACCTTCACCTCCTGGGTTCAAGCAATTTTCCTGCCTCAGCCTCCTGAATAGCTGAGATTACAGGCACCTGCCGCCATGCCCAGCTAATTTTTTGTGTTTTTAGTAGAGAGGGGGTTCCACTATGTTGACCAGGCTGGTCTTGAACTCCTGACCTTGTTATCCTCTGCTTCCCTCTCTCAAAGTGCTGGGATTACAGGCGTAAGCCACCATGCCTGGCAATACCTAACTCAGGCGTCCCCAGACTTTTTACACAGGGGGCCAGTTCACTGTCCCTCAGACCGCTGGAAGGCCGCCACATACTGTGCTCCTCTCACTGGCCACCAATGAAAGAGGTGCCCCTTCCTGAAGTGCGGCGGGGGGCCGGATAAATGGCCTCAGGGGGCCACATGCGGCCCGCGGATCGTAGTTTGGGGATGCCTGACCTAACTTATTAAATAGTAATGTTCTGTCTTCTTTGAATTGCTACTTCCCTGATTATACAAGTTATATATACTCAGAATAGAAAATTTGAGAAACTCCAAAAAAAATCCAAAAGAGAAAAGAAAATTACTCATAGTTACAGATGTCAATATTAATATATTTCTAAGTGTATGCTGTGTTTACATGCTTGAGAGTACACTGTATTTCTTGATTTATTACTTGATTTTTTATTATGAATAATACATTGTATGTATTTTTTCATGTTAATTTTTAGGACATTTTTAACAAATTCGTAACATTTTAAAATAGAAAACAGGAAAAAAACTCTACATATGGAAATGAAATAGTTTTCTGCTGGATTCTCAGCAACCTTTCACTTTTCATTAACTTTTTGAGGTTAGTAACAATATTGGAGGAATAGGCTCACAAATTTTTTTGACTTTCTCTATCCTGAGAGTTAAGGCCCATTTGCATTGTCAGAAGTTCTCATAATGTCCTTTTAGGAAATGAAAAATGAGTGTGATGTACTCATTGGGTCTTCAGTTTCTTTCAGAACAAGGAAAATCTTCTCTCTCTTTTTCATCAGTGTTTTGCTAACTTCTTGTGTCCATATACTGAAGTCTCTGTAGCTGCAAAGCAGACATAGAGCGTAATAACCAAAGTTGTGGACTCACAGCATCAAGGGACAATACACTCCTGCCGTGAATTCTCAACAGGCTTCTCTTAATTCCACTCAGCCTCTGTCAACTTTCTGGCCCCAGATACTGCTGTGACGCTTCCAGGCCTTTGTGTTTTCAACTTAACCACACTTACATTTTTGTAAGCACCTCTACAATTGTGTAGGCCTGAATTAGAGGAACATTCACAAATCAGTTAATATTTTGAGAATATATATATATATATATATATATATATATATATATGTAAGGCCCTTTGCTAAATTTTGATGCCAAATAAACTTGATGTCCTCTCAGTGTTGTAGGAATATACAAAGATGAAAAGACTCTACCTCTTGATGTAGGCATGGGCAATATTTCAGAAAAGCATGTTGGAGTAAAAATATTTCTCAGGTTATTTTTGAAAAGTGGAATTTGACTCAATATTGACATTTTCTTTTAGCAGACGAATGCGGCAGGATTCCATTTTCCAGCTTGTCTTCCCTGAGGTGGGCAGCAATTGAAATCTCTGTTCAGGTCTCTTAGCCTTAACATCATTTATTTATAGTTTAGAGATCAGCCAGTATTTGGGTAGAGTTTACACAAAAATGTGAGGCTCTCATTGGTCTGGCTGTCTATTTTCTGTGGGGTTCTCTTCCAAATTTTCAACTGTAATGACCTTCACGAACTCTGTCCTGTTTCTTCAGGCCAGTAAGACTGACGTTTTCTTCCTGGATTTTCCTGTAAAATGATACTAACTCGGTCCTTCCTTTATCTTAAAACCCTTGAAAGGAAATCATCCTTGCCATTTTTTTCTGGCAAATATTGACTGCTCCCATCCAGTTTCTGAATGTTTTTGGCCACTTCAGGAAAGTGTATGTATGTGTGTAAGTATATATTTGCGTGTTTGTTGTGGTAAGAGCATTTAACATGATAATATGAGATGTACTTGCTTAACAAATTTTTAAGCATGCAATACAGCATTGTTAACTAGGAATACTATGTTGTACGACAGATATCTAGAAGATATTCATTGTTTATAACGGAAACTTTTGTATCTGTTGAATAGCAACTCTTCATTTCTCTCTACCCGACCACGCAGCCCCTGGAAACCATCATTCTGTTTCCTGCTTCTATGAGTTTGGTTATTTTAGATACTTCATATAAGTGTAATCCTACAGTATTTGTCTGGCAGTGACTGGCTTATTTTACTTAGCATAGCATTATCAAGGTTCATCCATGTTATTGCATATGGCAGGATTTCCTTGTTTTTTTTGTTTTTGTTTTTTTTTCTTTTTTTCTTTTTTTTGGACAGAGCCTTGCTCTTGTTGCCCAGCGTGGAGTGCTATGGTGTGATCTCGGCTTATGACAACTTCCACCTCCCAGGTTCAAGCGATTCAAGCGATTCTCTTGCCTCAGCCTCTAGAATGGCTGGGATTACAGGCACCCACCATCACACCTGGGTAATATTTGTATATTTAGTAGAGATGGGGTTTTTGCCACATTGGCCAGGCAGATTTCCTTATTTTTAAAGGCTGAATAATATTCCATTATATATATATAAAATGGAATACACACACACACACACAGACACAGACACACAGACACACACAGACACACACATATATGTACACATGTTTTCTATATCCAGACATCCATTGCTGCACATTCAGGTTGTTTCCGTATTTCGACTATTGTGAACAATGCTGAAATGACATTGTTGTGCAAATATCTTTTCAAGATCCTGATTTCAGGAAGTTTCTTTTTCTCTATAAAGTAAAAAAACGTTTTTACCTATATTATTATCTATTACCTATAATAGTCTAAGTATTGATTGGGGATACAAAATTCACAAGATAGTATTCTTGTTTTGGGGATACTGTCAGTCTTGTGAAGAAATGAATGTACCTTTATATAAATGTCACCCTTCAAGAGTATATAGGCCGGGTGCGGTGGCTCACGCCTGTAATCTCAGCACTTTGGGAGGCTGAGGCGGGTGGATCATGAGGTCGTGAGTTCAAGACCAGTCTGGCCAACATGGTGAAACCCTGTCTCTACTAAAGAAACAAAAAATTAGCCAGGAGTGGTGCACGTTCCTGTAATCCCAGCTACTCTGGAGGCTGAGGCAGGAGAACTGTTTGAACCCTGGAGGCGGAGGTTGCAGATCTTGGCAGTGAGCTGAGATCACAACATTGCACTCCAGCCTGGGCAACAGTGCAAGACTTTGTCTCAAAAAAAAAAAAAAAAAAAAAAAGTATACATTCAGTGATTTCAGTGAAAGCTCTATGAGGACAAAGACTTAAAAAACATTTTATTGAGATACAATTGACATAACAAAAAGCTGTACATATTTCATGTATGCAATTTACTGAGTTTGAAGACAAGCATATACCCAGGAAACCATTACCACGATCTATGCCATAAACAATCCATTACCTCTAAAAGTCTTCCATTGCACTCTTTACTATTATTCTTACTGTTCTTTGTGAAAAGAACACTTCTCCGAGGTGAGCAGCAACTGAAATCATCACCTCCAACAAGAAATTTAAAACGTATTTTTCCTAGAGTGTACAGTTGATATCTGCAGGAGAGTCGGCCAAATGCTATTATTGGAGGATACCATTTTATATTTTCTTGATTATTTCAACATCTATGTTGTAAGCGAAATAAGCCAAAAAGCTTTATTTGTTTGTACTGTTCTTGTCTGAATATGAAATAAAAATAAATGGATCAGGCAGGTTTCTCAATATTTTTAAATTTTGTGTTTGCTAAGTAACTTGAATAAGATGAGGACTGTTTGTTCCCTTGCCAATTTAGTGAACTCATAAGTAAAACTGTCTGGCAGCAGAAACTGTTAAGGTTCAATTGAGGTTAATGAAAATAAGGATGTACTTATTTTTCCCATCCAAGCTACTAGGCCCCTTGAATTCTATGCATAGGTGTCATTTGGGATCAAGAGCCGCTGCTCCAGAGAATATACCAGGAAGAGGGTTTTCTGGGTCAGTTTGTACACACATTCATCTTTTTTGGTAAATTTTATCTTTTGTTTACTTTAAAAGCTTTTTTGTTCATTTGTTTCCTTTGTTTGATTTTGGGGTATATATTCATCTTTGCTACGTTTCCAAATTTGTACCCTAAATAGAAGTGTATGAGGGTTTCCTTTGCATCATATTCTTGCCAATACTTAGTACTGACCAACTTTTAAGTTATTACGAATCTGGTCTGGTCAATTTGGAATAGCGTCTTTTTAAGACTCATGAAACAATAGGTATTGTTTGAAGGGTGGTGAAAAAATTATATGAGGTGGATACAGGAAACACCTGAGATACTTCTACTTCGTTGTGTCATGAGGTTAGGTTCATACAAATCTGCAGAAGGAAGCAGCATAGGTGGAGCCAATGTGTGCCCAACAGTTAGTGAGGGCAGTAACAGCATATATACTGTATATGCTTGTAAGATTTTGGTTCATCTTTCTGTAGGTACTTTCAGGACTGTAAACATTGCTGAAGGAATCACAATTTCTATTACAGTCTAAGGCCTCTAGATGGTGGCATAGACTAGCTTTTTCTTCCTCATTTCTTTTGCTCCATACTTTTAAGTGGAATTGTGGGATTAGCTTTACTTGATCTTATTTGCTCTTCAAAATATTAATTCATATGTTCATTGGTAATGAATTGGATTTCATTTCTCCATATTCTTGTCAATACTTATGATGCTATAATGTAGTATTTGACTATTTTGAAGGTGTGTAATGTCTCATCTAAGAATTCATTTTTCTGATCACTTGTGATCAACTTTTTATATTCTTACTGAGAAATGAGTTTTATTTTCATTGTAGAAATTGCCAAATTTTTTTGAATTAATTTACTTTTAAAACCATGTTCTAGACTGGAATCCTTCTTTAAAAAAATCTGTGTAAATGGGAGATATTATATCCCATTGATATATATATATATATATATATATATATATATATATATATACACACACACACACATACACACACACACATACACACACTATTATGTATTTACTTACTTTTTTCTTTTTATAGATTTAGGGGTTGTAAGTGTCATTTTGTTACACGGATATATTGCATAGTGGTAGAGTCTGGGCTTTTAGCATAGCCATTAACTAAATAGTGCTATTCTAATATTTAAACTTTTACAATGCTGTCTTTTATCATACAGAAGTTTGAATTTTAAGGAGGCTAAATTTGCCATTCTTTACTCTTATTGTTCTTTTGCTTAACAAGTACTTTCCTGCTTGTATATCATGGAGATATTCTTGCATAGTTTTTTTTTTTTTCTCCTGATTTTAGACAGGGTCTCACTCTTGTTGCCCAGGCTGGAGTGCAGTGGTGCGATCTCAGTTCACTGCAACCTCTGCCTTCCAGATTCAAGCCATTCTCATGCCTCAGCCTCCTGAGTAGCTGGGATTACAGACACATACCACCATGCCTGGTTAATTTTTGTATTTTTAGTAGAGACGAGTTTCACCATGTTGGCCAGGCTGGTGAACTCCTGTTGTCAGGTGATCCACCTGCCTCAGTCTCCCAAAGTGCTGGGATTACAAGGGTTAGCCACTGTGCCCAGCCTTCTTCCATAGTTTTCTATAGAAGTTTTAGAGTTTTGCTTTTTAGATTTGGCTATTTAATCTTTCTCAGTTTATATGTAGCATAAGAGGTACAAATCTATGTTATCTTTTTTTGGCAATATGAATAATAAATGACCAAGCACAATTTACCTATTAGTCTCTTTGTTTTATACAGATGAATAATGCCATATCAGTTATCAAACTCTCTGAAAATCTCTGTTATTAGATTCTTATAGATGCCCGTGCTTTTATTAGTCTTTCTTTCTAGTCCATTGATTTATTTTCCTTTACCTTCATGAATACCACAAATTTAAATAATTACAACTTTATTATCAGGCTTGACCTGGTATAATGATTACCATCTCTTTATTCTTTTCCTGCAAGATTTTCTTAGTGACTCTAGGTTTATCACTCTTTCATGTGAATTTTAGGATCAGTTTGACAATATTTAAAGGTGGGGGTGGGGATGGAATCTTATCCTGTGAGACTTCAGTAGGAAAGACATTTAATTTAGAGTGAACATTGAATTTAATTAATATATTTATTTTTGATTCTCTAACTGTGTATAAAACATTGCTCCTCATTTACTTAGATGTTTTCTATTCTTTAATAAAGATTTATAATTTTTCTCATAAAATTTTTTATTAGATTTATTCATAGGCACTAGACATATATGTTGCTTTTGTGAATGGAGTTTTTAACAAATACATTTTTCTAATTTTTTTTTTTTATTGCATTTTAGGTTTTGGGGTACATGTGATGAACATGCAAGATTGTTGCATAGGTACACACATGGCAGTGTGGTTTGCTGCCTTCCGTCCCCTCACCTGTATCTGTCATTTCTCCCCATGCTATCTCTTCCCACCTCCCCACCCCCCGCCCCTCCCCCATTTCCCCCCAACAGACCCCAGTGTGTAGTGCTCCCCTCCCTGTGTCCATGTGTTCTCATTGTTCAACACCCACCTATGAGTGAGAATATACGGTGTTTGATTTTCTGCTCTTGTGTCAGTTTGCTGAGAATGATGGTTTCCAGGTTCATCCATGTCCCTACAAAGGACGTGAACTCATCGTTTTTGATGGCTGCATAATATTCCATGGTGTATATGTACCACATTTTCCCTATCCAGTCTATCATCGTTGGGCATTTGGTTTGGTTCCAGGTCTTTGCTATTGTAAACAGTGCTGCAATGAACATTCGTGTGCACGTGTCCTTGTAGTAGAATGATTTATAATCCTTTGGATATATACCCAGTAATGGGATTGCTGGGTCAAATGGGATTTCTATTTTTAGGTCCTTGAGGAATCGCCACACTGTCTTCCACAATGGTTGAATTAATTTACATTCCCACCAACAGTGTAAAAGTGTTCCTATTTCTCCACATCCTCTCCAGCATCTGTTGTTTCCCGATTTTTTAATGATTGCCATTCTAACTGGTGTGAGATGGTATCTCAATGTGGTTTTGATTTGCATTCCTCTGATGACAAGTGATGATGAGCATTTTTTCATATGTTTGTTGGCTTCCTGTATGTCTTCTTTTGTAAAGTATCTGTTTATATCCTTCGCCCATTTTTGAATGGGCTTGTTTGTTTTTTTCTTGTAGATCTGCTTTAGTTCTTTGTAAATTCTGGATATCAGCCCCTTGTCAGATGGGTAGGCTGCAAAAATTTTTTCTCATTCTGTTGGTTGCCGATTCACTCTACTGACTGTTTCTTTTGCCGTGCAGAAGCTGTGGAGTTTGATTAGGTCCCATTTGTCTATTTTGGCTTTTGTTGCCATTGCTTTTGGCGTTTTGGTCATGAAGTCCTTGCCTACACCTATGTCCTGAATGGTTTTGCCTAGATTTTCTTCTAAGGTTTTTATGGTATTAGGTCTGATGTTTAAGTCTTTAATCCATCTGGAGTTAATTTTGGTGTAAGGTGTCAGGAAGGGGTCCTGTTTCTGCTTTCTGCACATGGCTAGCCAGTTTTCCCAACACCATTTATTAAACAGGGAGTCCTTTCCCCATTGCTTGTTTTTGTCAGGTTTGTCGAAGATCAGATGGTTGTGGGTATGTTGTATTTCCTGTGAGGCCTCTGTTCTGTTCCGTTGGTCTATATCTCTGTTTTGGTACCAGTACCATGCTGTTTTGATTACTGTAGCCTTGTAGTATAGTTTGAAGTCCGGTAGTGTGATGCCTCCCGCTTTGTTCTTTTTGCTTAGAATTGACTTGGCTATGCGGGCTCTCTTTTGGTTCCATATGAAGTTTAAGGTGTTTTTTTCCAGTTCTGTGAAGAAGGTCATTGGTAGCTTGATGGGAATAGCGTTGAATCTGTAAATTACTTTGGGCAGTATGGCCATTTTCACGATGTTGATTCTTCCTAACCATGAACATGGAATGTTTCTCCATCTGTTTGTATCCTCTCTTATTTCGTTGAGCAATGGCTTGTAGTTCTCCTTGAAGAGGTCCTTTACGTTCCTTGTTAGTTGTATTCCTAGGTACTTTATTCTCTTTGCAGCAATTGTGAATGGCAGTTCGTTCTTGATTTGGCTCTCTTGAAGTCTATTACTGGTGTATAGGAATGCTTGTGATTTTTGCACGTTGATTTTGTATCCTGAGACTTTGCTGAAGTTGTTTATCAGTTTCAGGAGATTTTGGGCTGAGATGATGGGGTCTTCCAGATATACAATCATGTCATCTGCAAATAGAGACAATTTGATTTCCTCCTTTCCAATTTGGATACCCTTTATTTCTTTTTCTTGCCTGATTGCTCTGGCTAGAACTTCCAGTACTATATTGAATAGGAGTGGTGAGAGAGGACATCCTTGTCTAGTGCCAGATTTCAAAGGGAATGCTTCCAGTTTTTGCCCATTCAGTATGATATTGGCTGTTGGTTTGTCGTAAATAGCTTTTATTGTTTTGAGATACGTTCCGTCAATACCTAGTTTATTGAGGGTTTTTAGCATAAAGGGTTGTTGAATTTTGTCAAAAGCCTTCTCTGCATCAATCGAGATAATCATGTGGTTTTTGTCTTTGGTTCTGTTTATGTGGTGGATTACGTTTATGGACTTGCATATGTTGAACCAGGCTTGCATCCCCGGGATGAATCCTACTTGATCATGGTGGATGAGCTTTTTGATATGCTGTTGCAATCGGTTTGCCAGTATTTTATTGAAGATTTTTGCATTTATGTTCATCATGGATATTGGCCTGAAATTTTCTTTTCTTGTTGAGTCTCTGCCGGGTTTTGGTATCAGGATGATATTTGTCTTATAAAATGATTTGGGAAGGATTCCCTCTTTTTGGATTGTCTGGAATAGTTTCAGAAGGAATGGTATCAGCTCCTCCTTGTATGTCTGGTAGAATTCAGCTGTGAACCCATCTGGACCTGGGCTTTTTTTGGGTGGTAGGCTCTTTATTGCTGCCTCGACTTCAGACCATGTTATTGGTCTATTCAGGGTTTCGGCTTCTTCCAGGTTTAGGCTTGGGAGGATGCAGGTGTCCAGGAATTTATCCATTTCTTCCAGGTTTACTAGTTTATGTGCATAGAGTTGTTTGTAATAATCTCTGATGATGGTTTGGATTTCTGTGGAATCTGTGGTGATATCCCCTTTATCGTTTTTTATTGCATCAATTTGGTTATTCTCTCTTTTCTTTTTTATTAATCTGGCTAGTGGTCTGTCTATTTTGTTGATCTTTTCAAAAAACCAGCTCCTGGATTTATTGATTTTTTGAAGAGTTTTTTTGTGTCTCTATTTCCTTCAGTTCTGCTCTGATCTTAGTTATTTCCTGTCTTCTGCTAGGTTTTGAGTTTTTTTGATCTTGCTCCTCTAGCTCTTTCAATTTTGATGATAGGGTGTCAATTTTAGATCTCTCCTTTCTTCTCATGTGGGCACTCATTGCTATATATTTTCCTCTAGAGACTGCTTTAAATGTGTCCCAGAGATTCTGGTATGTTGTGTCTTCGTTCTCATTGGTTTCGAAGAACATCTTTATTTCTGCCTTCATTTCATTGTTTATCCAGTCAACATTCAAGAGCAAGTTGTTCAGTTTCCATGAAGCTGTGCGGTTCTGAGTTAGTTTCTGCATTCTGAGTTCTAACTCGATTGCACTGTGGTCTGAGAGACTGTTTGTTATGATTTCTGTTCTTTTGCATTTGCTAAGGAGTGATTTATTGCCAATTATGTGGTCAATTTTAGAGTAGGTGTGATGTGGTGCTGAGAAGAATGTATATTCTGTGGATTTGGGGTGGAGAGTTCTGTAAATGTCTATTAGGTTTGCTTGTTCCAGGTCTGTATTCAGGTCCTGGATATCCTTGTTGATTTTCTGTCTGGATGATCTGTCTAATATTGACAATGGGGTGTTAAAGTCTCCCACTATTATTGTGTGGGAGTCTAAGTCTCTTTGTAAGTCATTAAGAACTTGCCTTATGTATCTGGGTGCTCCTGTATTGGGTGCGTATATATTTAGGATCGTTAGCTCTTCTTGTTGCAGTGATCCTTTTACCATTATGTAATGTCCTTCTTTGTCTCTTTTGATCTTTGTTGCTTTAAAATCTATTTTATCAGAGATGAGAATTGCAACTCCTGCCTTTCTTTGCTTTCCATTTGCTTGGTAGATCTTCCTCCATCCCTTTATTTTGAGCCTTTGTGTATCCTTGCATGTAAGATGGGTTTCCTGGATACAGCACACTGATGGGTTTTGGCTTTTTATCCAATTTGCCAGTCTGTGTCTTTTTATTGGGGCATTTAGTCCATTGACATTTAGGGATAGTATTGTTATGTGTGAATTTGATACTGTCATTTTGATGCTACCTGGCTGTTTTGTTGGTTAGTTGATGCAGATTCTTGATTGTGTTGATGCTCTTTTACCATTTGGTGTGTTTTTGGAGTGGCTGGTACTGGTTGTTCCTTTATATGTGTAGAGCCTCTTTCAGGAGTTCTTGTAGAGCAATTTTGGTGGTGATGAAATCTCTGAGTGCTTGCTTGTTCACAAAGGATTTTATTTTTCCTTCACTTATGAAGCTTAGTTTGGCTGGGTAGGAGATTCTGGGTTGAAAGTTCTTTTCTTTAAGGATGTTGAATATTGGCCCCCAATCTCTTCTGGCTTGTAGGGTTTCTGCTGAGAGATCTGCTGTGAGTGTAATGGGCTTCCCTTTGTGGGTAACCCGACCTTTCTCTCTGGCTGCCCTTAGCATTTTCTCTTTCATTTCAACCCTGGTGAATCTGACGATTATGTGTCTTGGGGTTGCTCTTCTTGAGGAATATCTTTGTGGTGTTCTCTGTATTTCCTGGATTTGAATATTGGTCTGCCTTGGTAGGTTGGGGAAGTTTTCCTGGATAATATCCTGAAGCGTATTTTCCAGCTTGGATTCATTCTCTTCATCACATTCAGGTACACCTATCAGACGTAGATTAGGTCTTTTCACATAGTCCCACATTTCTTGAAGATTTTGTTCATTCCTTTCTGCGCTTTTTTCTCTGTTCTTGCCTTCTCTTTTTATTTCATTGAGTTGATCTTCGACCTCTGATATCCTTTCTTCTGCTTGGTCAATTCGGCTGTTGAAGCTTGTGCATGCTTCACGAAGTTCTCGTGTTGCGTTTTTCAGCTCCATCAATTCACTTATACTCCTCTCTATGCTGTCCATTCACGTCAGCAGTTCATCCAATCTTTTTTCAAGGTTCCTATTTTCTTTGTGTTGGGTTAGAACATGTTCTTTTAGCTCACTGTAGTTTCTTACTACCCACCTTCTGAAGTCTGATTCTGTCATTTCATCACCCTCCTTCTCCATCCGGTCTGGTTCCCTTGCTGGTGAGGAGTTGTGATCCCTTTTAGGAGGAGAGGTGTTCTGGTTTCGGGAGTTTTCATCCTTTTTACGCTGGTTTCTTCCCATTTTTGTGGGTTTATCCACCTGTTGTCTGTCTCCTCTGCACTTTCACTGGGAGCTGAAGTCCTGAGCTGTTCTTAGGTGGCCATCTTCCCAGCATTCACAAATACATTTTTCTAACCTGTTGTAATGGATGTAAGGTAAACTAGTGATTTTATGATATTGATTTTTGATTCAGCAACCACTGTTAATGTAGGTAATTTGTTTATAGCTTTTCTTCATTTTTTATGTATATAAGTATATTGTTTGGAATCATGATAATTTTATTTCTTCTTTGTAATCCTCATTCATATATTATTTCTTATTCTTTTTAATACTGAACTTTAGTCCAGTGTTGACAGAGAAACAAAACAGGCATTTAAATCTCATTTTTAGACATTAAAAATAGTATATTTAATATTTCATCATAAACTATGATATTTGCTGGGCATTTTTGATAGGTACCCTTTATCGGGCTAAAAAAGTTTCTATTTGTTCTAGTTTGCTATCATTTTTAAAAAATCATAAATGCCCAGAATGGTTTTGCCTAGGTTTTCTTCTAGGGTTTTTATGGTGTTAGATCTTATGTTTAAGCCTTTAATCCATCTGGAGTTAATTTTTGTGTAAAGTGACAGGAAGGGGTCCTGTTTCTGCTTTGTGCACATGGCTAGCCAGTTTTCCCAATACCATTTATTAAACAGGGACTCCTTTCCCCATTGCTTGTTTTTGTCAGGTTTGTCGAAGATCAGATGGTTGTAGATGTGTGGTGTTGCCTCCGAGGCCTCTGTTCTGTCCCATTGGTCTGTATCTCCATTTTGGTAGCATTGGCAACAAAAGCCAAAATAGACAAGTGGAACCTAATCAAACTCCACAGCTTCTGCACAGCAAAAGAAACAGTCATTAGAGTGAATCAGCAACCAACAGAATGGGAAAAAATTTTTGCAATCTACCCATCTGACAAAGGGCTAATATCCAGAATCTACAAAGAATTAAAACAGATTTACAAGAAAAAAACAAATAAGCCATTCAAAAGTGGGCAAAGTATATGAACAGACACTTTACAAAAGAAGACATACATGAGGTCAACAAATATATGAAAACATGCTCATCATCACTGGTCATTAAAGAAATGCAAATCAAAACCACATTGAGATACCATCTCACACCAGTTAGAATGGCAATCATTAAAAAATCTGGAGACAACAGATGCTGGAGAGGATGTGGAGAAATAGGAACACTTTTACATTGTTGGTGGGAGTGTAAATTAGTTCAACCATTGTGGAAGACAGTGTGGCGATTCCTCAAGGACCTAGAAATAGAAATCCCATTTGACCTAGCAATCCCATTACTGGGTATATATCCAAAGGATTATAAATTGTTCTATTATAAGGACACATGCACACGAATGTTCATTGCCGCACTGTTTACAATAGCAAAGACCCGGAACCAACCCAAATGCCCATCGATGATAGACTGGACAGGGAAAATGTGGCACATATACACCATGGAATACTATGCAGCCATAAAAAAACAAGGAGTTCATGTCCTTTGTAGGGACATGGATTAATCTGGAAACCATAATTCTCAGCAAACTGACACAAGAACAGAAAATCAAACACTACATGTTCTCACTCATAGGTGGGTGTTGAACAATGAGAACACATGGACACAGGGAGGGGAGCATCACACACTGGGGTCTGTCGGGGAGAAATAGGGGAGGGACAGCGGGGAATGGGGAGTTGGGGAGAGATAGCATGGGGAGAAATGCTAGATATAGGTGAAGGGGAGGAAGGCAGCAAATCATACCGTCATGTGTGTACCAATGCAGTAATCTTGCATGTTCTTCACATGTACCCCAAAACCTAAAATGCAATAAAAAAAGAAAAAAAATTAGAAATGCATGCTGAATTTTTTTATTAAATTTTCTGCATTTAGTAAAATAGACATGCTTTTTTCTCCTTAAATGGATATTGCCATAAGTTAAATTAACATATGTTTTAGTGTTAACATTTTCTTGTATCCCTGATACAGATTTTACTTGGATATTAGGTATTATTTTGTACATTACTGGATTATGTTTGTTAATATTTTATTGAAGATTTTTTTATCTATGAAGTAGAGTGGCTTCACCCGCTACCCCACTTTTTTTTTTTTTTTTTTTTGAAACAGAGTCTCTGTCACCCAGGCTGGAGTACAGTCGCATGATCTTGGCTCAGTGCAACCTCTGCCTCCGGGTTCAAGTGATTCTCCTGCCTCAGCCTCCTGAGTAGTTACTTTTGTCTCTTTTTAAATTGTCCAGTTTTGTCTCACTTTTTGCCTGCTTCAAAAGATTGGTTCTAGATCTTCTTCTTTTTGTATTTTCTGCAACAAATTTGATAGAGATTTTTTTATATTCTTGAAAATGTATTTGAATTTTCTAGGGAAACTCTTTTGACCTGGCAATTTTTTAAACAACTGGTTCAAAATTCCTTGTCTTTGAGTTTTTTCCATTCTTTTTTTTTTTTTTTTCTAGAGCTTGAATTGGATGCTAAGTGCATAAACTTTCCATTTTATTTTCATATTTAAGCCGATACACTTCTTCTAAACAGTTAAACTGTAACCACTAATTTTGATGGTAATTTTATGGTCCTTAATTATAAATGTTTTATGGTTTCCTAATTCTAAATGTTTTGTAGTTCTAAATGTTTTATACTTTCCATTATTATTTTTTACTAATCAATGATTTACTTAGAAATGTGTTTCACAATTTCCAAATATAAAATATATTTTGAGTTATGTTTTGCTTGTTGATTTCTGATTGTGTTTCGTTGTGATGAGAAAATGTGGTTGAGTGTTATTAGTTGTTCAATATATATTGTCTCGCTTTCTGACTCAAGTTTTATAAATATATATTTCCGAGTTGTTTTAATATAAAACTTTATAGATACTACATATAATATAATTATCTTCTTCCGATGAATTTTATTCACTTTGAATTTAAATTTTTATTTTCACTTTTTTAACCTATTAGAGAGAAATCTTTGCCAAATTTTATGCCCTGGACAATTTTCCCAATGTTTTATTGTAGTAGGTTCATAGCCTGATGTCTTAGGTTTAAGTCTTTAATTCATTTTGATTTGAGTTTTGTATATGATGAGAGATAGGGTTCTAGGTGCATTCTTCTGTGTACAGCTATCCAGTATTCCTAGCGCTGTTTATTAAAAAATCTGTCCTTTCTCCATTGTTGTTCTTGGCATCTTTGTTGGAAATGAGTTTACTTTAGATGTATGAATTTGTTTCTGGGTTCTCTAGTATGTTCCATTGTTCTGTGTGTCTGTGTTTATGCCAGCACTATGCATTTTGGTTACTAAAGCTCTGTATTATAATTTGAAGTCAGATAATGTGATTCCTCCAGTTTTGTCCTGTTTTCTCAGAATAGCTTTGGCTATTCTGGATATTCCGTGGTTCCATATAAATTTTAGGATTATCTTTTTCTATTTCTTTGAAGAATGTCATTAGTATTTTGATAAGGATTGCACTGAATCTGTAGATAGCTTTGGGTAGTATGAACATTTTAACAATATTGTATCTTCCTATCTATAAACATAAAGTATCTTTCCATTTTGTATGTGTGTGTGTGTCCTCTTTAACTTCTTTTATCAGTATTTTATTGTTTTCATTGTATCTTTCACTTCTTTGGTTAATTCCTAGGTATTTTATTTTATATGTAGCCATTGTAAATGAGATTTATTTTATATGTAGCTGTTGTAAATGAGATTACTTTCTCGATTTCTTTTTCAGATTGTTCACTTCTGGTATATATAATGCTACTAATTTTTGTATGTTGATTGTGTATCCTGCAACTTACTGAATTTGCTTATCAGTTCTAATAGCTTTTTGCTGGAGTCTTTAGGTTTTTCCAAATATAAGATCATATCATCTCCAAGGATAATTAGACTTTTAAGTTCCAATTTGAATGCCCTTTATTTCTTCCTGTTGCCTGATTGCTAGGATTTCCAGGACTATGATAAATAATGGTGGTGAGAGTGGGTATTGTTGTCATGTTCTAGATCTTATAGGAAAGGCTTTCAGTTTTTTCCATTCAGTAAGATACCATCTGTGGGTCTATCATACGTGGCTTTTGTTATGCTGTGGTATGTTCCTTCCATACCCAGTTTTTGAGAGTTTGTATTATGAAGAGATATTGAATTTTATAAAATGCTTTTTAGCATCAGTTGAAATTATCCTATGGTTTTTGCCCTTCATTCTGTTGATACGATGTATCACATTGATCAATTTGCATATGTTGAACCATCCTTGCATCCTAGGATAAATCTCACTTGGTCATAATAAACTTTTTAATGTGTTGTTGAATTTGGTTTGCTAGGATTTTGCTGAGGATTTTTGCATCAGTAAATATTCATCAGGGACATTGTCCTGTAGTTTTCTTTCTTTCTTTTTTTTTTTTTTTTGTTATCTCTTTGTCTAGTTCTGGTATCACGGTAACACTGTGCTCATGGAATCAGTTTGGAAGATTTTAAAAAATAGTTTAAGTAGGATTGGCATTAGTTCTTCTTTAACTGTTTGGTAAAGTTCAGCAGTGAAGACAATGGGTCCTGGGATTTTCATTACTGGGAAAGAAAAAATTATTACTATTTTGGCTTTAGTCTCATCACTTATTATAGGTCTGTTCAAGTTTTGGATTTTTTTGTGGTTTAATCTCAGTAGGTTGTATATGTCAAAGAATGTATCAATTTCTTCTAGGTTTTCCAATTTATTGGCATATTGTTCATATTAGTGATCTAATGATCATTGTGGGAACATGAAGGAGGCATGGCATCAGAGATTTAGGGCTGTCTTTTCTACCCTCTTCCTTGCCTCTTTCAGTGATAATGAAGTTACCACCAAGTGCTATGATTGCTCAGCTGTTTTGGTTCTTATAATGTGCTTTTTATTGTGTGGATAGTTGTGCAATTTGGATTTCTTGCAGGGAAGACACTTGGTGGAGGCTTCTAGATGGCCATCTTGTCCTGCCTCCTCTCACTTTTATTTTATTTATTATTTTGAGACAGAGTTTCACCCTGCCACCCCAGCTAGAGTGCAGTGGCATGATCATGGCTTACTGCAACCTTGATCAACTGAATCTTTATTGTAATTTAGCTACTATTAGTTTAGATAGCCTCTAATCTGTAATATTGCATTGTTTAGTAATTGTTCTTTTAATCTCTCATCTGTGTAAGAGCACAAATGAGTAACATAGAGAAAGAAATATTTCTTTCAGGTTTAATTCAGTTTTGATTGAACTTCAATCTTTTAGTTTTTATTAAAGTTATCTATTAAAATAGATCTGAGAAATGTGCATGCTAATGTAACTTGGTGGTTTTAAGAATACAGATGCTACACGATATATATATAGGCTTTTATTATGTAAATACAGATAAATAACTATCAAAAGTATCTTCATGATGCATTGGGTACTGAATGTGAAATTAATTCCTTCAGAATAAATGCTGTTGGGGTAACAAAGGTCCTTTTGCTAAGGTTTATACAATCTGGCATGTTCTGGGGAATCTAGTTCCCTCGGAAGTAACTAGAAACACATAAACTTTAACTGAAAACATATGTGAAAGAAGTTTGTTAATGACTTTCTCCTTCTTACTTCAAGTTTAAATTTGATAAATCTTTTGATACTTTTCTTCTCTTCCTATCCCGCAGGAATGGTAACTGAAATCCAGACAAGAATTTAGTATAGGAAACTAAGTTTCCAAGGGACCATTACATTTTATTTTGCATTGCTCCCTTGTTGGAGTTGTAAGCAACCTATTAAAAAGTTTCCCTTTTAAATAAAACCTTTTTCCTAAAGAAGATTTAAATTTACAATGACACATTTTTTTAATACACTTACCCATCTTGCCTCGTTTAGAGTGTCTTGTATCATACATTCAACTTGACAAGTTGTCTGTCAATTTAAATATGTACATATGTATTTTAATATTGGAAAGATCTCCTTCAGGGAACCCTGCAAAGACTGCTTTAATAAAGAATAACCTCTTGGTGATGATATGAAAAAAATTATTCTTCTTTTATCATTTTGTTTATTTTATAAATTTAGATATTTGAACTTTCTAATCAGTGTCACAGAAAATGCTACAATTAAAAATTAATTGTTCTCTGCTTACACTTCTATCAAAAAAAGAGAAAAAAAAACTGCTAATGACTTGAAAAGCAGATAAGACCCAAAAGAAAATTCCCTCTTTACGGCCTCTGGAGTTAAAGTGAATGGGGAATATTACTGATAGCATCAACAAATTTCTCTTTTGAATCAGGTTCCAACAAGAGTATCCCTTCCTCTTAGCGGTTAAAATGGGCAGGATGTATGTTTTCAAACAGATGCTAAAGATTCTAAGGTTGACTACATATGCTTTACATAAGAAGTCTAGTTGAAAGAATTTGCAAATAGTATGGAGATAGCATATTTAAAAACTTATTTATATGGCGTTTATTCCATTTTACCTCATTGACATTCTCTTAATCCACAAGCATTTTCTCAGTCTGAATCCAGGTGTGTTTTCTCTCTCAAGTTTTTCTGAAATTATTTTAAAAATGTTTTTATTTGTATACCTGGATATATGCTCATTTTCTCAGAAGAAGAAAACATAAACTAGCTTCTTCCTCAATGACGCATTTGTCTATTTTCATTTATATGTCTGTGAGAGTAACCCAATCATCTATGTTGGTATTTCAAAGTCTGAGTATTATTTACTTATTTCTTTTTATGATAAGATAAACTGTTGTTGTTGTTGTTGTTGTTGTTGTTTGTTTGTTTTTTTGAGACGGAGTCTCACTCTGACGCCCAGGCTGGAGTGCAGTGGTGTGATCTCAGCTCACTGCAACCTCTGCCTCCTGGGTTCAAGCGATTCTCCTGCCTCAGCCTCCTGAGTAGCTGGGACTACAGGCATGGGGCACCACCACATCCAGCTAATTTTTTGTACTTTTAGTAGAGACGGGTTTTCACCATGTTAGCCAGGATTGTATTAATATCTTGATCTCATGATCTGCCTGCCTTGGCCTCCTAAAGTGCTGGGATTACAGGTGTGAGCCACCACGCCTGACCTAAGCTGTGCTTTGTTTGTTTATTTGTTTTTTTTTTTGTTTTTTGAAACATGGTTTCACTCGGTCACCCAGGCTGGAGTACAGTGGCATGATCTCGGCTCACTACAACCTCCGCCTCCCGGGTTCAAGCAGCTCTCCTGCCTCAGCCTCCCAAGTAGCTGGGATTACAGGGCCTGCCACCATGCTTAACTAAATGTTGAATTTTTAGTAGAGTTGGGCTTTTGTTATGTTGGCTAGGCTGGTCTCAAACTCCGGACACCTCAAGTAATCCTCCCACCTCTGCCTCCCAAAGTGCTGGGATTACAGGTATGAGCCACTGTGCCTGGCCTAAAATGTTTCTTTTATAGAGTTTAACCTTTATAACATTGTTGTCAGAAATAGCTATAGTCACAAGTCAAGAATTTTTACGAGCATGTCATATTTAAAGTGTCTTGCTTGAATGCCCTGGGAAAATCTTGGCACTAGACAGTATGGTAAAATGGTTTCAACTTTTTGTTTTGCAAGGATGATATGTCTTACATCCCATCAGTATTGCATTAGTAAATAAATGTACACCTGAATTTTAGGGAGAATGTCTAATGATGTAACACAGAATGTAGTATGTCAGTGTGAAGTTAGCTAGAAACTGATTTTCAGCTTGTATTCCAATTAAGATGTGACTCTTTCCAGCAGTAAATATTATCACCCTCCCTATCACCAAAAAACAGACAACAAAACCTATGAATTATTGCGAATAGACTGACAGGAGTCTAGGCATTTAGATTTGGGGAATAAAAAGAGCTTTATTGCAAGGGGAAGACAGAGAGTGCAAGAGTGAGAGAATACTAAATAGCAAGTAGCCAGCTTTTTGAAAGACATTTTAAACTTACCTTTAAAGAGAAGTAAGTCAGAGCCCTAAAACCAGGAGTAACCAAGTCCATCACATACAGAATATACCAAGCAGCTCATATGAAAAGAGAAGGATCAGTGGAACCTGGAGGAAAGGTAAGTAGACTAAAATGTATGAAGAGTAGTCCTTTAGGCTGGCTGTGGTAGCATTCGCCTGTAATCCCAGCTACTCAGGAGGCTGAGGCAGGAGAATCACCCGAACCTAGGGGGTGGAGGTTGCAGTGAGCTGCGATCGTGCCATTGTACTCCAGCCTGGGCGACAGAGCAAGATTCCGCCTCAAAAATAACAAACAAACAAAAAAAGGAGTCCTTTAATTACTAGCGTAGGGTTCCTATCAGTAATTAAATCAGAAAAAAACAGAAACTTACAGTGAATGCCAAAATGTTTGTATATGTATATACACACACAAACATATTTTGCAATATATATATATATATATATATATATATATATATATATATATTCTAAAGTGTACAAGTTATAGGACTGTCCTGCAATGTGTGCGTTCAGTCATTCTCCATTTAACAAATGTTTATAGAATACATAATATTTGTTTAACATTGCTTAACAATAATAGGAAAAAGTCCTCACCCTTGCGGAGCTTACATTCCCGTGGAGAGATTAGACAATAAGCCCATAAAGCAATGGATATATATAATGCAGTTTTGGGAAATATGAGTGCTATGAAAGAAAACAAAGTATGATGAGTTCTTTACCAAGACTTGAGTTAAAGGAGAGAGAAACCTCGGGGACCAGGAAAGACTATGCCAGGTAGAGGGAACAGCAAAAGCAAAGGCCTGGGTATGTCTGAGAAACAGTAAGAATACAACAGGTGTAGACTGTAGTGAACGTGGGAAGGAGGTAGGAGACGACATGGGAGACGTAAGTGGGGTCAGATTATGTAGACCCTTGTAGGCCATGGTAAGGAGTGGATTTTACTTGAAATATAATGGTAATATTTAATATTTAGATGGTTTTTAGTAAAAGCATGATATCGTATGGTTTACATTTTTTAAAACATTTATTTATTTTACTTTAGGTGCATACTATATCTGGCATTTCTCCCCATGTTATCCTTCCCCACACTCCTCCCTCCCCACCCCCTACTGTCCCTCCCCTACCCCCCTCCCCACAACTGCCCCTAGTGTATGATGCCCCTCTCCTTGAGTCCACATGTCCTCATTGTTCAACACCCACCTATGAGTGAGAACATGTGGTGTTTGGCTTTCTGTTCTTGTGTCAGTTTGCTGAGAATGATGGTTTCCAGATTCATCCAAGTCCCTACAAAGGACACAAACTCATCGTTTTTTATGGCTGTGTAGTACTCCATGGTATATATGTGCCACATTTTCTTTGTCCAATCTATCATTGATGGGCATTTGGGTTGGTTCCGGGTCTTTGCTATTGTATACAGGGCTGCAATGACCATACATGTGCATATGTCTTTATAATAGAATGATTTATAGTTCTTTGGGTGTATATCCAGTAATGGGATTGCTGGGTCAAATGGAATTTCTATTTCTAGATCCTTGAGAAATCACCACACTGTCTTCCACAATGGTTGAACTAATTTACACTCCCACCAACTGTGTAATACTGTTCCTAGTTCATTTTTAAAATAACATGGCCAGGCGTGGTGGCTCAGGCCGATAATCCCAACACTTTGGGAGACCGAGGCGGGTGGATCACAAGGTCAGAAGTTCGAGACCAGCCTGACCAACATAGTGAAACCCTATCTCTACTAAAAATACAAAAAATTAGCTGAGTGTGGTGGCAGGTGCCTGTAATCCTAACTCCTTGAGAGACTGAGACAAGGAGATTGGCTTGAGCCTGGGAGGTGGAGGTTGCAGTGAGCCGAGATCACACTACTACACTACTGCACTCCAGCCCGGATAATAGTGTGAGACTCTATCTCAAAAAAAAAAAAAAAAAAAAAAAAAAAAAAAAAAAAAAAAAGGCTGGGCGCGGTGGCTCAAGCCTGTAATCCCAGCACTTTGCAAGGCCGAGGTGGGTGGATCGCGAGGTTGAGCGGTCGAGACCATCCTGGTCAACATGGTGAAACCCCGTCTCTACTAAAAATACAAAAAATTAGCTGGGCATGGTGGCACGTGCCTGTAATCCCAGCTACTCAGGAGGCTGAGGCAGGAGAATTGCTTGAACCCAGGAGGCGGAGGTTGCGGTGAGCCGAGATTGCGCCATTGCACTCCAGCCTGGGTAACAAGAGCAAAACTCCGTCTCAAAAAAAAAAAAAAAAAAAAGAATTCTCCCCCTTAAAAAAACCCACCCTAGCTAAGCTACTGGAGAATGACTTGTAGCAGAACAAGAATGAAAGCAGAGAGATGATTTTGAAAGCCATTTCAGTAGTGTAGATGGCATAATATCTTGGACTGGAGTGGTAGCAACTGAAGTGTTCAGGTTCAGTATAAAATTTGGGTCAAACTGACAGAATTTTTCTGGTGCATTGGATTTGTATAACGGTGGTATGTTTCCTGAGGTAGGGAAGATGAAACCAAATGAGGATAGAATCAACAGTTCTACATTCAACTCTATCTTGACACACTTTATCTGAGGGGAAATCTGTAGTAGGAAGTTGGATATATGAATCTGGATGTTAGGGAAGTCAGAGCTGGAGATACGTATGTAGGAATTACTGGTTTATAGATTAATATTTCTTCTTGTTAAATAATGACCTTAAGACACTAGCTCAGGGATTATTATCTGTGTGTAACTCAGTTAGATAGACTCTGTCTGACCTTGTATAGTCACGGTTGTTACTCCCAGGTGAGATAAACCCAGATAAACAACACCGAAACACTTTTTTTTAAAAAAATAAACAGTCTTGCTGTGTCACCCAGGCTGGAATGCAATAGGCAGCATTGACTCACTGCAATCTCTGCCTCCTGGGCTCAAGCGATTCTCATGCTTCAGCCTCCTGAGTAGCTGGGACTACAGACACACACTACCATGCCCAGTTAATTTTTTGTGTGTTTAGTAGAGATGGGGTTTCACCATGTTGGCCAGGCTGGTCTTGAACTCCTGACATCAAGTGATCTGCCTGCCTTGGCCTCTCAAAGTGTTGGAATTACACACGTGAGCCACCACACCTGGCCTGAAGCACTATTGAAGAGAATGCTGTCTCAAACAGGCTTATTGCTAGTTGTGTGTATTCCCTGTAACAACATCATATGAGACACATCCTTCAAAAGAGAAATGCCTGTTTAAAAAAGTTGAATAAAGGCAAATCATGAAAAAAGGCAAATCACAGTTATCCACAGTATCAATGTGTTGATTGTGGAGAGTATAAAGACCAGTAATTCCGCTTCTAATGACCTTTCAATAAAGCAGGAAGTACAAACAACCAACAAATAGAAAATAAATCTTCATATTATAAATATTATGAAAGATTGCTAAATTCATGCAATTTAGTTAAAGTGATAAGTAGGAGCTTTAAGGCAGAGAAGGCTTTTGAGGAGGGACTTGGATTTTGATGGATTAGGCAGATTTTGATTTTAGACAGAGAGAGTGGCATGAACAAAGGTACAGAGGCAGCAGTGATTGGCAAGGCTTATTGCAGTAATGGCAACTTAGCTTCTGTGAGTGAAAGGCAATCATGTCTCCATTCATTCAACAAAGAATTATAATGAACATCTGTTTCCTGAGGACTCCACTTTAAGACTTTAAATTTTATGCTCCTGGTGAACTACAGAGTTGGGATTTTTATCCATCTCTTCCTGATTTCTAAAATGTGTGCTTTCAACTAAATCCCTCTGCATAAATAGTGTACAATGTGTAATACAAATTATAAAAGAGACACAAGAAAGCATATTGAAACACTGAAGTGGTAGTTTTTTCTTCCTGGAGGATTTTAGTAAACGCTTCACAGAAGATGTGACATTTGAGTTTAGTAATACTGTGACATAAAACATCCTTGATTTGGGAATATTAATGTTCAACTCTTCATAATCCATCTCTCAAAAGAGCAGGAATTTCCAGTTGTTGATCTTTATAATCTCCAAAAGAATTAAAAATGTGAGATACAATCAATATAAATCCTAGCTCACTAAATGAACCTCAATTCTTAAAGTCTGTTTTGTTCCTTCTTTTAAAACTTGCCATCCCCTGAACTCCTGGTCCAAGGAGGATAGATTTTATTTTTCCTGATAAAAAATATTGATACCAAAATAATACTATAAGACAAAATGAAGCAAGAGAGAGGGAGAAAGAAAAAGCAAAGCTGGAAAATGGAGAGAGGATCCAAAACAGCTGGGGGCTATGATGCCAGTGGATAAAAGAAAAAGGAATTTTTACAAGTGTTACTGTGGTAATAAATACTTGGATTCCTTCCAGGGTTTTTAAGGAAGTTAAGTAGTGGTTGAAAATTATTTTGGTTGCTGGACTGTTTTTTTTTTTTTTTTTCCTTAGAGAATGAGCCATGTGATTTTCAGCTTTGTAAGTATGTAATAATAGCACAAATAATTTTAATTATGAAAGACATTTATTGAAGTCTTAGGCAATGCATTGGGGTCTGTATTTAGTGGGTTCTCTGTCTAGTTATTTGTTGAAAATGCTCAAATTACAAATGCTATAGCATGTTGAATGCTTTAATGGGACACATCTCAGATGAAAAACAGAGAAAGCACTCCCAAAGCTCCTCAGAGTTAATAGATATATAGTATTTTAATACCACATATTAATTTCATGTGTTTCAAATATCATGTCTTACGTATACCTTTAACCAATATCATATTGTTTGAAGTTGTACCTTCTTCATTCTCCATGCTAAATATTCCATTATTCTACTTGTGATAAACATTTATATTTTTGTAGTGTTTGCATATGGTATGAATAGTGCTTTTTATTAACATCCTTACATGCATCTTTTGGCATACAGTTGTATACAATCACTCTATTAAATATATAGTTCAGAAAAATGCTGAGTTATACAGTATATAAATACTTAGCTTTAACACAACTCCAGTTCTATTAAGTATTGGTACCAATTTACACTCCCACTAGCAGTATGTAAGAATTTAACTTGCTTTACATCTTTGGAAACACTTGATATTATCTCTGTTTTTCATTTTAGCTGTCATGGTGGGAGTGGTAGCATAATATTTTATTTTTTATTTCCGTGATGACTACTGAAGTTGAGCATTTTTCTAGGAGGCCAATTTTATAAGTTTTGATAGTTTAAACAGATCTGGTGGTACCATTAATGAGTTAGGAATTGAAAGGGAAGTGAACAAAATATTACACATTCTGAGTGGTTAAAAATATGCCAGGCACTGGACTCAACTAGAATCACAGTGATTAACAAGAGAGAGATAGTGGCTTATTCTTAAGGTGCTTGCCCTTTTGTGGGAACAGATAATTAAACACGTAATTGCAATCATGTGTGATAAGTGCTGTATTAAAGGAGGTATAGGATGTTATCAGAGCACACAGGAAGGTTGCGTAACCCAGATGTCAAGAATGGCATCTTCAGTATCCTCTGGGAAAAGGATAATAGCAATAAAACAGGAAAAGAAAGTGCTCCCTACCCTTTGCATATGCTGTGCTATTCTTTCTCCCTCAAAAATTCTCCATTGCTCTTTCTTTTCTAGATGGGGGTGGTGGTGGGAAAAGATGGTATATTCTAAGAATTAAAAGAAACTTTGTTTTGGTCAATCATAGGATAAAGAACAGTAGGAAGAGGTGAAATAAAGAACAGTAGGAAGAGGTGAAATTTTGTGAAATAAGAGGCTAAAACGTTGTTTAAGATCTAGATCTTAGACAACTATGCAGGTCAGTTTAAGCATTTTGGAAATTAAAAGGACAGGGGGTAACATTTCTTTTCATAATGGAAAAGTAACAGGAAGATAATGTAGTATAAGTTAACATGGTGAGTGAAAGACATGTGTTTTACTTACTGCATTTAGATAAGAGGCTACCATAAAATGCGCAGGAGAGACATCTGGGATGAGGCCTGTAGATTTGGGTTCACCAGTCTATAGATGATGCATTGAAACCATAGAGTGAAGGAGATTGCCCAAGGAGATAATCTGGACTCTTAGGTGAGCGTTGTTTTTTGGAGGGACATTAGTATCAGGCCAAAGTGTTTACGTCTTAGTTGGAAAGCCAAGGTAAGTTTTTGAATTGTTGGTGACGATGAACACCATGAATTAGGAAGATTAATTTGGAAGAGGTAGCAGACTCTATAGAATTTAAAAAGTTTAGATACTGTGAAACCAAATAGATCACCATAATCTCCAAGTTGAAAGGAATCTGGATAGTAGCAGAAAACAAAAAAATAAGGAATGGCTTTTAGAATGAAAAAGATCTGGGTTCAGATTCCATCTAAAATGCCAATGCTCATGTTGTTTAACATTACCTAGAAGGGTCTAGGTTCATATATATTTGTTCAGTGAATGAATGAAAAGATCCTTGCTAATTATTAAGAAAAATCTGCTCTAAAATACAAACTGTAATTCTAATTTTAGTTCTAAAAATAAACTTAGGTGGTATTGTTTCAAAGAATACAACTAAAAACAAAAAGTAGAAAATATACACAAAAAAAGAACAAACTTTGGATTCATATAAGCAGTTTTTGACAGTTACAACTAGATTCTTCCAGGAGATATGAGCTTTCTATTACTAGAGGCGTGCAAGAAAGATCAGTAACAGCCTGTTACGGATGTTTCAGAGGATGTTTAAGCATGAGGTGATGAATTAGATGCTTTTACTTCCATGAGACTTGACTGCTGTGTTAATTTATCTTTAAACATTATTTGGTAGGTTAGAAACTTCTTTATCTTAGAAGAAAATGGTATTGGCATCCAGTAAATTGTATGCAAAATCTGACAAATAATTGGAGTCAAGATTATTATGTTTGGAAACAGTATGCTCTGGTTGATAATAGCAAGGCAGTGTGCTTCGATTGAGAATTATGTTCTGAAGGTTTGTCTAAAGAGATTTTCTTTTATCACCAAACATTTTATTGGATAGGTAAAGATGCTTCAAATACCTTTTTCATTTTTTTTTGGAGACAGAGTCTCTCTCTGTCACCCAGGCTAAAGTGCAGTGGCACCATCTCAGCTCACTGCAACCTCTGCCTCCTGTGTTCAAGCAATTCTTCTGCCCCAGTTCCTCCAGGAGGAACTGGGGCAGAAGGGACTACAGGCGCATGCTAATTTTTTGTATTTTAGTAGAGACAGGGTTTCACCATGTTGCCCAGGCTGGTCTTGAACTCCTGAGCTCAGGCAACCTGCCTGCCTTGGCCTCCCAAAGTGCTGGGATTACAGGCATGAGCCACCACACCCAGCCTCAATCATTTTTTTCTTAGGACATATCTGTTGTTCCTGAAGCAGATAACAAATACATGTGAAAAGGTGCTGGATTCTAGTATTTCTAAATCACTGGCATGATAGTGAGGACACATAGTTTTTAAACATCACTGAGCTTTTTTTTTTTTTTTTTTTTTTTTTGCTCTAGTTCTAAGAGTATAATAAAACTAGAAATTAATAGCAGAAACATAACATAAAAATTTGCAAATATTTTGAAGTAAAAACACACTTCTAAATAATCTTTGGATAAAAGAGAAAATCTAAAGGAAAATGATAAAAAAAATTGAACCAAATGATAATAAAAATATATTAAGATTTGTGGGACACAGCTAAAGCAGTGCTGAGAGGGATGTTTTTAGCTCTAAATTCTTAGAATAGAGAGAAACATCTCAAATTAATCATGTAAGCTTCTATTTTAAGAAGTAAATAATGAAAAACAAATTAAACACCAACATGCAGAAGAAAGGAAGTAATAGAGGTAGAAGCAGAAAGCAAAATAATTTGAAAAGAGAAAAACAATAGAGAAAAATCAACCAAACAAAAAGACTGGTCTTTGAAAAATTAATAAAATTCACAAGACTTTAGTAATATTAATAAAGAAAAAACAGAGAAATAAATGATCAGTATCATAAATGAAACATGCTATACTGCTATAGAGCCTACAGACACCAAAAGTGTTGTATTATAACGGAATATAAAAACAACATACACATTTGATATCTTAGATGAATGAACCAATTCCCTGAAAATCACAAACTACTAATTTGTTTTTCTTTATTTCTTAAAATAGGAGCTTGCTCTATGATCTATAGAGCTAAAAACTGTAGATCATCTATGAGATAGAAAATTTGAATAGCCCTATAAATATTAAATTGGATTCATATTTGAAAATCTCTCAAAAAAATAAATATCGAGGCCCAGATGGGTTTACTAGAGAATTCTACCAAAATTTAAAAAATTTAACAACAATTCTATATAATCTTTTACAGAAAACAGAAGAAGGGGAAACATTTCCCAACTCATTTTATGAGCTAATATTACTCTGCTGAAGAAAATCAAAGCTAGCAAAACAGATGAAAATTTTATCTTTCATAAATATGAAGACTAATATCCTTCATAATGATAGATGCAAAAACCTCTAACAAACTATTAGCAAACTGACTTCCACAATATTTAAAAAATTATACATAACTTAATGGAATTTATTCCAGATGCAAGGCAGATTGAATGTTTGAAAAATCAACTGATATAATCCAGGAGGAAATCTTCAGTACCTAGGCTTAGTGAATACATCTTAGACATGACACCAAAAAACATAATCCATAAATGAGAAAAATTTACAAACTGAATTTCATCAAGATTAAAAGCTTTCAAAAGACTCTATTAACAGAATGAAAGGACAATATGCAGACTGGATGAAAACATATAAAAATCATATATCTGACAAAAGACTCATAACTAGAATATTAAAAAAAAAACTCTTAAAACTCAACAGTAAAAAAACTGCAAATAATCAAATTAGAAAATGGGCAAAAGGCATGAAAAGACAATTGACTGAAGTGAAGATATGGATGTCAAATAAGCACATGAAAATATGTTCAACTCACTGCTAGGAAGACAGAGATTAAGATCACCGTGAGATATCACCATGCATCCATTGTTAGCATGGCTGAAGTAAAAAGGAATGACAATGCTCAATGCTGGTGAGAATGCAGGGAAAATGTATATCTCATAAAATAGCTCCGAAATTTCTTAAGAATTTAAACATTTGCTACCATATGACCCAGCAATGGGCTCCTAGGCATTTATTTCAGAGAAATAAAATTTTATATCCACAAAAAGTGCTGAACATGAATGTTCACAGCAACTTTAATTGTAATCGCCAAAACTTGAAAACAACAAAAATATCCTTCAATAGGTGAATTGTTAACAAGCCATGATATATTCATGCCATGAAATGCTATTTAGAAAATAAAAGTAACAAATTATTAATAGTTCCAGATGCAAGGCATCTGGAAATAAAATAAAATAAATAAAAATAAAAGTAACAAACTAAAATAAAATAAATAAAAGTAACAAACTATCAGTAGTTTGTTACTTGGGTGGATATATGAGGAATTTTGTGAGTAAAAAAAGACAATATCAAAATGCCACTAGTCCATGGAATTCACAGAACTTTCTTGAAAAGACAAAATTATAGAAATGGAAAACAGATTAGTGGTTCCAGGGCTTAGGGATTCAGGAGAGAAAAGGAGTAGCACAAGTGAGATATTTGTTATGATGATATAGTTCTGTATCTTGTTTGGGGTTGTGGTTACACAAAACTGTACAGGTGATAAAATGGTATAAAACTATTCACACATTATACTAATGTCAGTTCTCTGGGTCTCATATTGTACTATGGTTATGGAAGAAGTAACCATTGAGAGAAAGTAGGAATGGGATATACAGGACGTCTCTAAACTATTTTGCAGCTTCCTCTGAATCTCAAATGAAAAGTTAAAAAAAGTAGATATGAGTCTATTCATATTTTTGTATTTCTTCTTGGGTCATTATTGGTAAGTTATGCTTTCCTGAAATTACTCCATTTGATCTAAATTGTTTAACTGAGTGTCATAAATTGCTTATCTATAGGACAGATGTGGTGGCTTACACCTGTTATCCCAGCACTTGGGGAGCCCAAGGTGGGTGGATCACTTTGAGGTCAGGAGTTTGAAACCAGCCTGGCCAACATGGTGAAAGCCTGTCTCTACTAAAAATACAAAAATTAACCAGGCGTGGTGGCGCACACCTGTAATCTCAGCTACTGGAGAGGCTGAGGCAAGAGAATTGCTTGAGCTTCGGAGGTAAAGTTTGTAGTGAGCCGAGATTGTGCCACTGCACTTCAGCCTGGCGTCAGAGTGAGACTCTCTCTCAAATAAATAAATAAATAAATACATAAATAAATATTGCTTACTTATTATCATTTTAATACTGGCCTTGAGGTGCTGTCTCCATTTTCATTTCAGATGTAGTAACTCTGGTTTTCTCTTTAGCTTGATTAGTTTTTCTTGGGGTTTATAAAATTACTTTTTAAAAACATCGACTTTGGGCCAGGCACCTTGGCTCACACCTATATAAATCTCAGCACTTTGGGTTGCCACGGCAGGCGGATCACCTGAGGTCGGGAATTCGAGACCAGCCTGGTCAACGTGGCAAAACCCCGTCTTTACTAAAAATACAAACATTAGCCAGGCATGGTGGCAGGCACCTGTAATCCCAGCTACTCAGGAGGCTTGAGTCAGGAGAATGACTTGGGCCCAGGAGGCAGAGGTTGCAGGGAGCCGAGATCGTACCATCGAACCCTGGCCTGGGCAACAGAGTGAGACTCCATTTCAAAAAAAAAAAAATAATAAATAAAAACAAAAAAATCATCAACTTTGGTTTAGTTGTTCCTCTCCATTGTGTATTTGCTTTTTATTTCCTTGATTCTGATCTTATTTTTCTAATTTATTCTTTGAGCATTTTTGGCTCGTTTTCCTTTTTTTGTAAACTTTGAGATAGAATCTAAGATCATTTTCTAATATATGTACTTTGAGCTACACATTTTCTTCTAATCACTGGCTATAGTTGGAATCCATAAGTTTTTATTAGTATCTTCATTATTCAATTCAAAAACAGTTTTAATTTTTGTTATGGTTTCTTCTTCATTCTATATATCACTTAGGAGTATACTATTTAAGTTCCTAATATTTGGGGTTTTTTTTAGAGTGCTATTTTCTTTTTTTAAAAAAAATCCAGCTTGATTCTGTGTGGTCAAAGAACATTTTATGAATGGTTTCAATTCTTTGAAAGTATTCAAGCTTATGTTATGACCCATCTTATGGTCATAACATTTATACTATTACATATTTTATGTACTTAATTCCTTATTTCAACTGTATATATTTCATTACCATATATATTGTAACTGCTTATTCCTGCTTCCTGCCACCAATATCTCTTCATTATCTCATTGAAGATATTTATTCTTTGTCAACATTTTTGCTCTGTTCTATGACTTATGCATCATGTAATGTCAGGTTGCTCATCTTACTGTCTTTCTTTTATTATGGTTGTGTTAACCACTTATTACATTCTTCTCTACAGAGTTTAGTTTCCCCTACAGTACTTTGGTTAGTAGTATGTATCTTATAAGGGAACGGCAAAACACTTAACGTGGCTACCCTAGGTGAGTTTAAAGTTCGGGGCTCCCAGGGCAGTGAGCTCATTAAACTATTCTTTGGGTATGTTCAAATCTGTTTTGCCACCTGGAAACCCGGAATCTCTGGGCACTTTCCTTTACCTCAGCCTGGAAATTACTCTTTTCCTTTCCTTCCTTCCTCCCTCCTTCTCTCTTCTCCCCTCCCATCCCCTTCCTCGCACCCTCTCTCCCTCCCTCCCTCCTCCCCCCCCCCCCCTTTTTTTTTCTTGAAACAGAGTCTCACTCTGTTGCCCAGGCTGGAGTCCAGTAAGATCTCAGCTCATTGCAGCCTCCACTTCCCAGGTTCAAGCAATTCTTATGCCTCAGCCTCTCGAGTAGCTGGGATTACAGGCACCCACCACCATGCCCAGCTAATTTTTGTATTCTTAGTATAGACAAGGTTTCACCATATTGGCCAGGCTGGTCTCAAACTCCTGTCCTTGTGATCCGCCTGCTTCAGCCTCCCAAAGTGCTGGGATTATAGGTGTGAGCCACCGTGCATGGTCAAAATTAATCTAAGTCTTTTTAAAAAAATTGTTTCAAATATTCGAGTTTTTGCAGGGAGATAATGTAGAAGGAGAGAACTCTCCAGGTAGATGGATCTGTGTGCCCATGTAGTTAGTTACTCATTCTTCACTTCTTCTTAGTTCTTGGCTACTCTGATGTTACCTTGTCTCCCTTAGTTTGTGAAGCTTGGAGGAAGTTCAAATATAGTATCTGTATGGTAATGCAATAGAGAAAGAGCAGCTGCCTTAAAAGGACTCCCTCAGTAGATTTCTTGTCAGAAGTCTTGTGGCTACATTCTGTTTCCTTGAGTATCTTCTAGTTTCATTTTCCTTTTCATGTTGATACATTGTGATCTTAATTCTATGACATTTCCACCATTGAATGGAGCAGAAGTCAGAAACTTTTGCTAGTTTGCTTTGTCCAGAAACTAGAAATATATTATTTGTAATAATTAACACTATTATTTTTTAAAAATAACATATTTCTAGTTTCTGGAAAGAGCAAACTAGCAAAGGATTTGTTTATTGAATGATTAATTAGATTAAAAAGTTATTAAGAAAGAAACAGAACTTAAACTGAGACTCGTCTTTCAACTGGGTTAAGTTATATTGTCCGTTGCTGTCTTACCCATTCCTCTGTCTCTGGCTAGCTCAACAATATTTATTAATCTGTAGTTCTGTGTTTTTCTAATCACAACCCCGATCTTTCCACTATGTGGCTTTGGGAATAACCCACCTGAATTCTAGTTAGCTGGTTCCAATTTTATGTCCTTGTTCTGTTCCTTATATCATGGACTAATTGGTATTTACTAGCTGCCTTTTATGATCTCTCCAATCTGGACAAAACCCACTGTTAAGAAACAGACAGGACACAAGAAAGAGAATGATAATGAGGCTGTGACAGAGACTCTCTTGATTGACAGAGTAAATATACTGGTCATGATGTAGCTGCATTATAGCTAATATTAACTATTTTGATAAACTTTAGCTTGAGGAGATAGATGAGGTCCTGTGTGCATTCATTAATGTAAGAAAACATCACTGGGCGCAGTGGCTCATGCCTGTAATCCCAGCACTTTGGGAGGCTAAGAAGGGTGATCCCTTATGCCCACAAATTTGAGACCAGCCTGGGCAACATGGCGAAACAATGTCTCCACAAAAAATTAGCTGGGTGTGGTGGCACACGCCTGTAGTCCCTGCTAGTTGGGAGGCTGAGGTGGGAGGATCACTTGAATCTGGGAGGTGTAGGTTGCAGCGAGCTGAGACTGAGCCACTCCACCCCAGCCTCTGTGACAAAGCAAGACCTGGTCTCAAACACAACAAAACAAGCAAATAAAAAACCCGGAAAACAAACCAAAACAACATTACCCTTGTCTAACTTCAAGGTTTTGAAATGAAATTTTCTAAACATAATATGAGATTAAAATTTTATTCACAATTTAGATGAAAGATAGCCATAGTTTAGTGAAGTAAACTGTTTTAGGGAAAAGAAAAGGCTTATACCAGATACTTAATTATTCATATATTATTGGTTTATCTTTAGACAAAATAAAATGAACAGGTATACCAGTTTCCTGAGGGATAAGAAGAAGGTGTCCGAACACCACATACCTAAGAGTTTGAGAGAAAATTTAAGGAGCCTACATCAGCCACTTAAAGGAAAAGCATGGATTGATGTGTGAGTACAGCATAAGGCAGAGAAATGTGAAAAAAGAATTCAGGGAGAGTTCTGCCTGGAGTATAGACAGACAGGTGGCATTAGGGGAGTTGACCCAAGGTAGTGAGACCCCAGACATTGGCTTGCCATTCTTATAATAGGCTACAGTGTCTGGGAGGGGATCAGAGTAATTCATAAGATCTAAGGCAGAAGCAGGCAAATGGTTCCTGGAACAAGGGAGGCTTCAGTGAATGTTTACTGAATTGAATAAAATCAGACAGAAGATGAGATGATAGACTAGAGCTTGGAAATGTTGGAGAGCAGTGCTTGATCATGAGGACCTATAAGTTCATCTTAGTTGTTTCTTCTTACTATTATGGACAGAGATGGAGGGTTGCAGCTATAGGCGATATTTATGTGGTAACTAGGTATATCTGAGACAACCAATAATGTTAATAATCCTGTATCCGCTAGAATGACTCAGCAAAACACACTCTGCAATTGACAGAATGCGTATGTCCCCCCTCCCATTTATATGTTGAAATCCTAATCCCCAGGCAATGGTATTGGGAAGGGAGACCTTTGGAAGGGGATTAGATCATGAGAGTACAGCCCTTATGAATGGGAATACTGCCCTTATAAAGAAACGTCCCAGAAGATTCCTCATCTCTGCCTTCACACGAGGTTCCATTGGAAACAGATGTCTATGAGGAACAGCCCCTGCGCGGGTACTGATTCTGCTGGTGTCTTGAACTGGAGCTTCTCAGTCTCCAGGACTGTGAGAGGTGAGAAACAAATTTCTGTTGTTTATAGACCACTCAGTCTTTTGGTATTTCGTTATAGCAGCCCAAACAGAAAGAGACTGAATATTCTCTGTTTCTCATTTGAAAGTTCTGAAAATAGTACTGTCTGGCAGTATTGTTATGAGCAGTAATGCCCAGAGATCTGGGTCTCACACTCTCTCCAGTGCCTGTGAGTGGTTGGAGCTGACAGTGATGCTGGATGGGGCAATCAGGCTTCGACTGAATTCCATGTGAGTCTTTGTCACAGGAAGTTAGAGTTACCATATTAGCAAATAAAAATACATGACACAGTTAACTTTGAAGTATTTCTAATTTCCTTGTGTAAGTGTGCTGTGATGAAATAAAAATATTACATGAATAATGCTTACACAATGTATTTGTTGTTTGTAATAAATTATAAACATCTGATTGGGTGTGGCGGTGGCTCATGCTTATAATCCCGGCACTTTGGGAGACTGAGGCGGGAGAATTCTAGAGCCCAGGAGTTTGAGATGAGCCTGAGAAACATGGTGAAACCCCGTCTCTACAAAAAATACAAAAATTAACTGGGCGTGGTGGTACATGTCTGTAGTCCCAGTTACTTGAGAGGAAGAGAAGTGGCAGGAGCACTTGAGCCTGGGAGGTCGAGGCTGCAGCGAGCTGTGGTTGTGCCACTGCACTCCGGCCTGGGCGACAGCAGGAGACCCTGTCTCAGAAAAAAATTAAATAAATAAATTATAAGCATCTATATTACATACCTCGTTAATTATATTTCTCTAATGATTTGGCTTTCCTTGACATATTTTTTTTTGTTTTGCAGAGTTTGCTTATAAATTGTTTTACAGTTACAGTCTATCCTCCATTTGCGTTACAGTATAGCTTCTACAGTGTCGCTTTCAACCTGTTGAATTCTTTTGTCCATTGAATATTGATTAGTGAGAAAACATGCCCAAGATCTGCCTTTCAAACCAGTGTATTGAATATGTTCTTGCATAAAGTTAACAACTCTGAGAATTTTTTATTTCAAATTTGATTTTTGGAAGCATATAATACCATTTTTACATGGCATAAATAGTTTACCCATTTTCAGCATTATGTTACATCTCAGGCTCAGTAACTTTTAAAAAATATTGTCCACTGACTTAAAAAGAGCCCTGTTGTCTAATTTTACTCCGTTCTTTTTAACATTACACATGGTGGTTCCACTTGTTTCCATGCTGAAAGATTATTTTGTCATATTTATGTAAAGTACCTGAGTTCTTTAAGGGTTGATATCCATTTCAAAAGATAGTCATAATAAGTGTTACAAATAATTATTTCAAGTCAGAATTTCTTTTCCTGTTAAAAAGTAAAGTAAGGCTTGCTCACTCAAGGAAATTGTTTTGTGGTCAGACTCATGCTGTGCCATGCTAGTGTGGACATAACTAAAGGGCAGGTTGAATGAGGTTGGGATATTGCATATATATTTGAACAGAGGGTATGAATGAACAAAATTAAAATGACCGTGCATAGGATTATGGCTGTTTAGAGGGGCCAATGAGACCAGTATGAAGCTTATAGATTGGGAGACTCCTGGATTAATGGTCAAAACAAATGTGACTAACGGTTCATTTATTAAGAACAAAGCATCATTTTGAATTAAGTGTCACAGATTATTGCCGCATCTCTCCATCAGATCTAGTGAATGTTGATTTCCGTGTCTTGGCTATTTTACCTCCATAGCGTTCCTAAACTTGTTCCTCCCAGAGAATGTAAAGCTATAATATGTTACCGTTTTATGAGTTAAACTTTAATTAAATTGTATTAGCAACTTTGTTTTAATTGCTTCTGAGGGACTTCATCCCAAAAGTACTAGAAAGTTTTAAAATTCTGTCCAATCCACATTGTGAGGTTTAAATTACTTTTGGGATTTGAAGCATCCTCAAAGCAGCAAACACTTTAAGTTGCTTTAATGCTTCATTGGCTGGTCTTTTAAAGAATCCTCTGCTAGTGAAAAGGCTGTAAAGAGCCCCAGCTTTCATCGTTACTAGAACAAATTTCTATTTTGCCAATGATTAGTTGGCTTTTACAATAGCAATGGCAGCTACTTGATTTTAATGAGAACTGAGAAGCAGTTCTTTTAGTTATCTTTGTGAAATTATTGAGATGGAACTTATGAGGCTAGCAATTTGATTAAAAATGTAGGACTTCTGTTTTTGGCATTTAAATATAGAAATACTCCATATTACATCAAATGGGGATACAAATAATTATAGCAAATAGCTGTGTTTAAGAACTTTTTGAGTGACCTACCTCTCATTACCATGGGTATTTCTGAATATGCAGTGAGAGGAAGATCAGCAGAACAGCTGTTAGAACAGAGAAAGCTGACTTCTGTGCAGGAAGAAGACAATATGTATTTTCTCATACTTAGAGGTAAAGGAGCAAATCCCTTGTTGCTGAAATTCTTTAATTTATGCATTTATTTATGGTTTGATTATAGACTAAGAAATGTACACTAGAGTTTTTCTAAGGTCAACTTTTTATTCATTGTGTATGTCAGGCAGAACCATAGGGTGACCTAGAAAGATTTCTTTATCTGTATTGAAAAAGACAAACAAGAATAATTTTATGTCAGTTTTTTTCTTTGTTATTTTATAAGGAATACTTCTTCTCTAGTCAATATTCTTAGAATATTTCAGGTATTCATATTTACCCTAAATTAGGAATAACCAAAAGTTCTTTTTCCTAAAAAAAAATATTTTCTATTTATTCCTTTAGCCCGCAGGACTCTTCTGAAATTAAGATTGAATTACCATTGAAGGGGAACTTTCACATACAGCTTGATTTTAGTAACAGAAGAACAGCAATTTTGTTAGGTATAAGGTAGTGTGAAGAAAACTATTTGGTCACAGATAATAATACTGGTTAAAATGGTCAGATATCTGTTGGCTAGTAATATTTCATACATTTTCTATTCTGGATTATTTGGTCAAAATATGGTGGTAACATTGTATTAAAATATTTTAAAATTCATAATGCAAAAGATACATAATTCTAGCTCATTTGCATGTGTTCTTAACCTATTCTCTAACAAGAATATTCTTTTTGAGAGCTGAGGACTTTCCTTCATGAAGTCTGGAAGCCTAACTGATCTTAACTTAGAGGGCTGTAACATATTCTTATGCTATTTGTGTACACATTTACAGGTCTTTATTACTCATAAGGGAAGCCATTTGAGAACGCAAATGATTCTTACAGACATTGGTATAAAAGATCCACATACATTCCAGCCACTACAGAATTTCTCTTGGTCGAAGAAAATATTAGCATGGGAAAGTCTAATCAGTCTTTTGTGACAGAATTTGTGCTGCTGGGGCTTTCTGGCTACCCAGAGCTAGAGGCCATTTACTTTGTGCTGGTCCTGTGTATGTCTTTGGTGATCCTACTGGGAAATGGAGTCATCATCATTGTGAGTGTTTATGACACCCACTTGCACACCCCCATGTACTTTTTCCTCAGTAACTTATCATTCTTGGACATCTGCTATACTAGTTCATCTATCCCACTATTTCTCAGCAGCTTCTTAACTTCAAAGAAAACGATTTCCTTCTCTGGATGCGGAGTGCAAATGTTTCTCTCTTTTGCTATGGGAGCAACGGAGTGTGTCCTTCTAAGTATGATGGCGTTTGACTGCTATGTGGCCATCTGTAGCCCTCTACGATACCCTATCATCATGAACAAATCTGCATATGTGTCCATGGCTGCTGGGTCCTGGATTGCAGGAGGCATCAATTCTGTGTTGCAAACGTCCCTTGCAATGAGGCTTCCTTTCTGTGGGGATAACGTCATTAATCATTTTACTTGTGAAATCTTGGCTGTCTTAAAATTGGCCTGTGCTAATATCTCCATAAATATTATTAGCATGGTTGTTGCTAACATGATTTTTCTTGTAGGGCCAGTACTTTTTGTTGTTGTTTCGTATGTTTTTATTCTCTCCACCATTCTGAGAATTCCTTCTGCAGAAGGAAGGCGTAAAGCCTTCTCCACCTGCTCTGCCCACCTAACGGTGGTGATTATATTCTACGGAACCATCCTTTTCATGTATGCAAACCCCAAGACTAAAGACTCTTCTGGTGCAGACAAAGAACAAGTCACAGACAAAATCATCTCCCTCTTCTATGGAGTGGTGACACCTATGCTTAATCCTCTCATCTATAGTTTGAGGAACAAAGATGTGAAGGCAGCAGTGAAGAGTATACTGTGTCAAAAACACTGCTCAGAAAGAATGTGAATGCCTCTTTATTTTTAAAATCATTTTACTCTGAATGTAGGGCTTATTCTCACTCAGAGTTTCCAAAATAAATATGAGGGTTGATGATTCCATGAATTCCTGAAATTCTCATTTTTCTCTTCCTACTACTTAAAAGAAAGAGGGAAATCCAGGACTGAGTTATTTTTCTCTTCATGACAGAGTTAAGGAAAAGAGGGACAAAAACTTATGGATAAAAGGATTCTCATCCAAACCACCTTCCTTCTTAAGGCGAATAGAGTTTAGTTTAATCTTTGAATGATAAATTTTATAATCTAAGAGGAAGTACCCTTTTACTAACTTAATATTTTATCCCATATCTACACCATTCTTAGGAAGATCAAGTAGAAAGCATCTTGCTAAAAATCAGAATACTATATGACTTCAACAGTAAATAATTCAGAATGAAGTAGATTTGATCACATGGAAGTAATTGGGGAGCACTGTAAGGTGTTAGATACCTAGCCTGTGTCTATGTAATAGAGGGAGAAGAAATGGAAAAATGAAGCTATTTCCTGGGGATGATTTCCTTTTGGCTACAAACTGTCAAGATGTCTTTTGTGCAGAGGTGTTTAAGGCAATGTGAGACTATGTGCAGACACCCCAGATGATGGGAAATATGGCCTGCCTTGTGTTTTAATAGATGAGCAGTGATGTCTTTGAGTGAAAAACATTACTGTGAAATGATTCAAAAACATTACTTTACTTCTAACTAACTTGATAGTGTCGTTCTCTGAGAACACAGTGATAATGGGTTTACTGTTGTAAGAAGTTAGGTTTTTGCAATTACATGAATTTTCTATGGAATCTGAGCATTCCATTCATTCACTCAGTCATTTACTACTCATTTACTTCTTCAGTCAACCTGTATTTACTGAATACCTATTTTTGTCTCAGGCATTGTGGTAAATGTTGGTGATACAAAAAAATATAAAACAGCCTGGAAGCGACAACGAAGACATGGTGAGGGGGCAGTCTTGTGGAATACAGCTTGACACATACATTGGAGACAAAAGTATTAAAGAATACTTATTTATGGCTCTTTCATCTCTCCTACCTTCTTTTTTTTTTTTTTTTTTTTTTTTTTTTAAGACGGAGTTTTGCTCTTGTTACCCAGGCTGGAGTGCAATGGCGTGATCTCGGCTCACTGCAACCTCCACCTCCCAGGTTCAGGCAATTCTCCTGCCTCAGCCTCCTGAGTAGCTGGGATTACAGGCATGTGCCACCACGCCCAGCTAATTTTTTGTAATTTTAGTAGAGACGGGGTTTCACCATGTTGACCAGGATGGTCTCGATCTCTTGACCTTGTGATCCACCCGCCTCGGCCTCCCAAAGTGCTGGGATTACAGGCTTGAGCCACCGCGCCCAGCCTCATCTCTCCTACCTTCTAAGCTGGACTCTATTGGGTCTTTGTTGGGCTGAGCAGAATAATGGTTGGATTTATAGTAATTTAAATAAGCTGATTGTCATACGAAAGGGCTTGAACCATCTCTAGAAAAGAAATAAGATAGTGAGAAAGAACTCAGTGCATACTGGAGATTTTGACAATAGAAGGACAGATATTTACATTGATAAAAATAGGATTAGAGGAAAAGGAAAAATTACCTACATGGAATTTTGGGAAAGCTTTGATGCTGGTTTTATGGGACCCTACCTCAGTGTGTCTTGATAATCTCAATAAAGATATACAACATTCTTTATGACATTTTGTGATGGATTCAGTTTCTTTTGCAGTATCATCATGCTGAGACTGGCCATAGGATGAGGGTAACTTAAGTGAGTCACAGCATTAGGTAGGTCACAATTACAATGCAGTAGGTTAAATGTTTTTGTAGGGGAATATGTGTAAATCCCTCAAAGGGGAAGTCCCAGGAAAGGAGAAGCCCTTCTACTTGGATAACCTAGAAAAACCATTTCTCCTACTGATCTTGTAAGGATTTTCTAGACAGATGAAATAGTGCCAAGATGTGGAATACTACTGAGAATTTGGAATGGTTGGAACTTGGGTTGTATTGTCGGGGTAGTGACAGAGAAGATTGGAAAGGTAGTTTGGAACCCAATTGTCAAGGCTTCAGATGCTAATATAAGTCAATACCTCTATAGATTTGAGGTGATGACCCTCTGTTCTCTGGAGTTCTGGAGGCGAATCAGGGCTACCACATACATGAGCAAATTCTGAGAAGTCAGATCTGTGATACTCCAAACTTCCTACCTGGATCTACTTGTGTCTATTTTATATTCCCTGAGGTTCCACATAATATTTTATTGGAAACTGAGTATTCTGCTGTGAGGAAAAGTTTTTGAACCACTGCGGTGAACAACAGAATCTACTAACAGTTATAAGAAAGAAACTGATGTTTTTGGATTGGTGCTTTAGGAAGCTCACTTTGGCACTGGGGATAATAGTTGTAAACCTCTTGCTGATAAATTCTCTGTCAGGCCTGTTTCACATTCCTTTGTTAGCCCCTAACACTTACTTTGTCTTATTTCTTACAGGCTTCAGGGTACTGAGTACCTATCCAATTCCTTGGAGTTTCCATTCTATTCTTGACTGTTTATAAATAGACTTGAATTTCTCAAATAACTTTCCTGACCCTTTGGTTTAAAATTTTTACTTTAATTGAGGAAACAGAAGAAACAGCAAAGTAACATGAATGGGAACATTACACAGATTTAGGATCCACACATATTCCTGCCCTTATTAGAGAAAAAACATGGTATCCTAGACATTGTGAATGTGATATTGAAGCCATCCTAATAAAATGACAAAACTAAATTGCTAGGTTTAACAAAAGCATAAGCTTTAAGTAGAAACATAGCAAAGCATTAACCAGACTGCCTTGTATGGCCCACTTCCGTACAGCTGATTACTACTTGAAAGTCAAGTAGCTCCTATCATAAGGTCCTAAATTGTATAGATAACATCTTTAATGTTAAGAAATTTCAAGTTTTCCATTTTGAGATATTTTCCAGATCCTGCATTCCAATGGGTCCACTGATGCCAGCCAGTGTGAAGACCCTCTCTGAGGATCTAACTCAGCCCCCAAAATGCAGTTTTTACATCTTTATTAAAGATCTCCTTCCACACATACTAAGCAATTAGCTCCTCAGCACCCTCCTAGCCAAAATTCCCTGAAAAATTCCAAGCCAAAACTCCTTGGAGAGGTGGATTTAAGGTTCCTTTCCACCTTCTCATTTGGCTACCATACAATCTTTCTATTATTTCTCTGCTGCAACTCTTATGTTTTGGTGCATTGGTCTGTTACCTACATGATAGGCAAATCTGATTGTCCTAGAACAATATTGTAGAGGCTCTGAATACCATTAAATTCCTTGAATAGTTTTGATGTTTTTGCCTTAGGAGCAATCAGGTTGGACTCAAACTACAAACTTGATCTTTTTGTTAGCAATACATATCTCGGTTGAAGATCTTTACCTCTATCTACATATCTGTATTTATGTTTTTACAATCAGCCCTCCATATTGATGGATTTCAATAACTTGGATTCAACAGATTTGGATCAAAAATATTCAGGAAAAAGCCAATAAAAATAACAATATAATGTGAATTTAAAAATACAGCATAATGGGTATTTACATAGCATTTACATAGTAGTAGGTATTATAAGTAACCTAGAGATGATTCAAAGTATATGAGAAAATGAATGTAGGTTCTATGGAAATACTATGCTATTTTATATAAGGGACTTGAATATCTGTGGATTTGGGTATTCATGGAAGTCCTGGAATCCTCGTAGGTACCAAGGGATGCCTGCATATATATGTATTGGTATTTAGCTGGATTGTGCCTGTATGGTGCAGGGGTCAATCAGAGAACTGGGGCAAGTTTTTACACAGAATTTGATGTTTCCTCTGCTGGGACTCGGCTTTCTGGAATTCCTCCCTTAATTTATGGTGACTGTTTTCCCAGAACTTTGCTGGTTTGTCCAGAAAAAGCCATTTTATTACCAGAATTTCCAACCTATGCTATGCCTAGTCAGCCTACAGCCATAGAAATGTGAAACTCACACCAAAATGTGACTTCTTCTAAGAGATACTCAAAAAAATTTTGCAGAGAGTTTGTAGTTGTCATTTCTGAGGTGCTTGAGTCTGATAGGAGCTTATTCAGCAAGTGAAAGCAACAGAACTCAGAAATCCTCCCCTTTCCATTTTATAACTAGAGTGTACCTCCCTCTTTCTCTGTGTTGGCTTCCATGGTGATCCTACCTATATTATTTTCTAATACACCTCAAAATCAAAGTAGACTGATATTTTGAATGGAGAATATATTACAGTGAATAAGAAATTTGAAATCCCCCTGTGGCCAGAGGTGAGCTTATCATAAGTGTTAAATAGCATGGAATAATTGAATAGATTTGAGTGTTTTATTAGCCCATTAAAGGTTAAATGAGGCATTATGTGAAAGCAGATGGTTCATGGGAGGGTCTCTTTATATTTTATTTTCCTCCTTTAAAAAAAAATCTGCTCTCTTAGTCTCTTTCCACCCTTCGTTTACCTGTAGTCCATTTCTCCCTTGAGCAAGCAAAATGAAAACTGACCTTCAGAGTTCATCTCCTTTAGCAGACCTCTTTGATCACTTCCTGCTAATGCTCCCTCCTCTCTGTGCCTTATTCAAACCACCCAGGAATTTATGATTAACTACTTTATTTCCAGAACTCAGAGGACAAATGAGAAAGATAAGGAAGGAGATGAGGAGGCATATTTAAATAATGCATAATATTACCATAAAATGTGTTAGGTAACTAGGTAATTTGCATGTTGTCTTTTAAGTTCTTGTTCATTAATTAATGCTAGTGGCAAGTGTAACATATGATTGCCTCTCATTGCTTCATTCAGATTCAGACACCAGAATCCTGGCTTAATGTCCTTAATTTCAAGAACCAGAGAGCAAATGAGAAATGCAATGGATGGGTTAGGCAGTATTGCTTAATTAATAGTATACCATGAGGTGTACTAGCTGTCATATAAAAATTGTCTTTTAAAAATTGTTTTCGGCCGGGCGCGGTGGCTCAAGCCTGTAATCCCAGCACTTTGGGAGGCCGAGGCGGGTGGATCACGAGGTCGAGAGATCGAGACCAACCATGGTCAACATGGTGAAACCCCGTCTCTACTAAAAATACAAAAAATTAGCTGGGCGTGGTGGCGCGTGCCTGTCATCCCAGCCACTGAGGAGGCTGAGGCAGGAGAATTGCCTGAACCCAGGAGGCGGAGGTTGCGGTGAGCTGAGATCGCGCCATTGCACTCCAGCCTGGGTAACAAGAGCGAAACTCCGTCTCAAAAAAAAAAAAAAAAAAAAAAAATTGTTTTCATTAATTAATGCCTATAAATAATGTTAATATACATGTTGCCTTAATTTTTTTGTTATTACTGCTCTCATGCATTCAGCACTGTGTATATGCCTGTTAGGGGCTGGGGATTTAATGCTGGATATGACACTTTCTCTGCATTCTGGGATTAGCTCCAGATGTTTCTATAAGGTGGATCAGAAAATTTAGGCTTCTATAAAAGTCACACAGGTCATAAATGGCAGCCAGAATTTAAGTCTGTTGTTTGTCTATATTTCCTATATTAATTTCAGAGTCAGTTTGAGGAATAAAAAGAATTATTTCAGGAGAACAAGAGGAACTGTGAGACATTCTTAAAAAATTGTTATAAAAAGGTTATTTTGCCTATTAATGATGGTGATAGTTCTCTGAAGGAGAATTGCAATTTTCATTCTGAATTTTAGAGACAGATCTTGCTCTGAATTTTAGACAGTTCTTGCTCTGTCTGTCAGGGTGGAGTGCAGTGGTGTGATCATAGCTCACTGCAGCCTGGAATTCCTGGACTTAAGCAAATCCCCCTCCAGTTCCCACTTTGGCCTTCTGATTAGCTAGTACCACAGGTACATGCCTCTAGGCCCAGGCTAATTTTCTTTCTTTTTTTTTTTTTAATGTAAAGATAAGGTCTTTCCATGTTGCCCAGGCTGTTATACAATTCCTGAACTCAAGCTCTTCCTGCCTTGGCCTCTCAAAGTGCTGGGTGATTCTGAATTTGGATTTTGAATCAGAGTTTTTTCAAGTGTGCTACAAACTGAATTTCCTCTGTGGCAAAACCAAAAACAAACAAAAAACAACTTTTATTTCCAAGGTATTTTGACAGTGTTCCAGAAATCACCACTCTCATATATATATATATATATATATATATATATATATATATATATATTTAATTAATTAAAATTTTACTCTTTTTTTTTTTTTTCTTGAGACAGAGTCTTGCACTATTGCACAGTTTGGAGTGAAATCTTGGCTTAGTGCAACCCCCGCCTCCAAAGTTCAGTCAATTCTCCTGCCTCAGCTTCCCAAGTAGCTGGGATTATAGCCGCTCACCAGTGTGCCCGGCTAATTTTTTGTATCTTTAGTAGAGATGGGGTTTCACTATTTTGGCCAGGCTGGTCTCAAATTCCTGACCTCATGATCTGCCTACCTCAGCCTCCTAAAGTGCTGGGATTACAGGCATGAGCCACTGCACCTGGCCAAAAATCTACTCTTACAATCTCAGTTTATAGTGCAGAATTGGGAAAGAAATATAAAAGGGGTGATGATATCTTAAGAAACATCGCTATATATGACTCAGATGTCATTCCAAGCAGAAATTTTTACGAAAGAAAAACATTCTGAATAAGATTGTTTTTGATACAAACAGAATATTGCTTTTGATAGAGACAGAATGGCCAATATTACTCTAAGTAGACTTTAGTCAACTAATATATACCTGATCCTCTCCATGCACCCCTACCCTCCACCCTCCAATAGGCCTTCATTCTATTCATATGAGGTATCACATTTATTGGCTTGCATATGTGTATTACAAATATGAATGTGTATATCTCTACCAAGACTCGGTTTTCAGCAATTATTTTGTTAAATAAGCTTTTTGTGCCTTTCTCGAATTCTTCTCACAATGCAATATTTATTTGCTTAATGGTGCTCCATAGTTCCAGAAATAGGATTTCTTTCATGCTTTTTCATTCTTTCTCCCCTCTCCCAACTGTATGACTTCAAAAGCGCTATCTTCAGGTTCAGAAATTATTTCTTCTGTTTTAGCTAGTCTGCTGTTGAACCTCTAAATTGAATTTTTTATTTTATTCATTGACTTCTTCAGCATCTAGATTTCTGTTTGTTTGTTTTTTTAATCTATATCTTTGTTGAATTTCTCACTTAGATCATAGCTGTTTTCCTGATTTCATCGACTTGTCATGTGTTTTCCTGATCTCACTGAGTTTCCTTAAGAAAATTGTTTTGAATTTCTTTTCATGCAGCTTATAAATTTCCATTTATTTTGAGGTCAGCCACTGGAGAAACATTATTTTCCTTTGGTGGTGTCATGTTTCCTTCTTTTTTTTCTCCTCATGATTCTTGTACCCCTGTGTTGATATATGTGTATCTGATGAAACAGTTGCCTCTCTTAATTTTATAGTGTAGCTTTCAAAGGAAAAGACTTTCCCTTGAAGATGTGTCTTTTTTTTTTTTTTTTTTTTTTTTTTTTTTGAGACGGAGTTTCGCTCTTGTTACCCCAGGCTGGAGTGCAATGGCGTGATCTCGGCTCACCGCAACCTCCACCTCCTGGGTTCAGGCAATTCTCCTGCCTCAGCCTCCTGAGTAGCTGGGATTACAGGCACACGCCACCATGCCCAGCTAATTTTTTGTATTTTTAGTAGAGACGGGGTTTCACCATGTTGACTGGGATGGTCTCGATCTCTTGACCTCGTGATCCACCCGCCTCGGCCTCCCAAAGTGCTGGGATTACAGGCTGAGCCACCGCGCCCGGCCGAAGATGTGTCTTACTGTGTCAGCTGGATAGAGTGTGTTGAGTGTCATTTGGGTAGAGTGTGGGTCTGGGTGGGCACAGTGTTATAGTCTCCATGAGGTTTTTTCAGCTATAATCAATGTCAGTGATGACTGTAGGTACTTTAGTGGCCTAGGCTGCAGGAAACTAGCGGCAGTGGTGGCAAGGTAGATTGTTAGGGTTCTTGGTGGCAAAGGCTTTGAGAGCTTCTTGTTCATTTTCTTCACAGTGGAGAGACTTAGCTTAGGGGATCTATCTTGGTGTTTTATCTGACATTGGCCATTAAACACCACAACAAGGCTCCATTCCACCATACAGGTGGTTGGAGTGGCTGTGGATTGGGCTGTGGATTGGGCTGTGGATTGTGTCTTGTTGAACCACTGTGGAACCTGTGTCACGGGTGCAGGTTTACTTGCTTAGGCTTGGGTGGCTGCAGCTTTTCCATCAAGCCAAGGACTGTGACTACGAGGCACTCCCCGGTAGTTTGGTTTTATGGGGGCAGGGATATAGCTGTGACACTGATTCTGGGGAGAGTGCAGGGCTGACATGCTTCCAGGGATGAAGGTATGTTCTGGAGGCTCACATTCTGGAGGGCAGGGCATATCTAATTTGAATTCTGGAGCCAAGAAGGCGCAGTAGCAACTTGGACACCGAGACAGGGTACTGCATAGTGGTGACTGTGGATCCTGGAACGCTGGGACTCAGCAGGGGTCAGGCTCTGTGGAGCTGAATACAGTAGCAACAAGGGCCCATTTCTTGGCAGCAAAAAGTTGTATGAAGCAGCTGTGGCTTCAGCTCCATGGATGAGGAGCAGTGCGATGTCTTTATTCGCCGGGGAGATGGTGTACCTCAGCAGCACAGACTCTGGAGGGCTGGTCCAGATCCACTGAGGTAGGGCACTGTGGTTGCTCACCCCTAAGATGGGGGTGATATAGATCGGCCAAAGTTATGTTTCCCTGGAGCACTGGGCTTATGCATCAAGTCTGCAGCTGTTTCCCTGGGCTAAAGCTCCATTTCCCCGGGGCTGAGGTAGTGGGCTGGTTCAGGGTGCTAAGGAGGCATGACTGCTCTGCTGGCATGTGAGTGGTTTCTCAGCCATGCTGGAGTGCTTGGTCCCTAAGAAGCAGGGTGCCGTGTGGGCTCAGGTACAGGGTTGCAGTTGCTTCCCTGAACCAAAGCTCCAGTTCTCTGGGGTTGAGGCACCAGGCTGGTGCAGGTGCTCAAGAGGCATGACTACTCTGCTGGCTTGGGTGTGACTTCTCCACTGGGCTGGGGAAACTGGTCCCCAGGAGGCAGGTTATTGTGTGGGCTTGGGCACTGTAATTGCAGCTGCTTTCCTAGGCTGTCGCTCTAGTTTTCTGGGCCTGAGGCACAAGGCTGACTTGGGCATCAAGGCTGCACAGCTGCTTCACCACCTTGGATGTGGCTTCTTCATGGGAAGGGCATCGGGCTGGTTTACATGCCGAGGGGTCATGGCTACTCTGCTGGCTCAGGCACTGCTTTCCTGTGGGTGGCATACCAAGGCTCTAAGTTGTCAGGAGTGGAGTGCAGCAGCCACTGGAATGGGGAAGATGGAGTGTCTCTTAGGGAGCCTGTTTCCAGGGTTGGTGAGCCCAGCTGGTGAATGGTGTACTACCATGTGTGAGCATGGTGCAATGATGGTGGAGACTCAGAAGTGGACAGGTGCAGTGGCTACTGACCCCCAGAGGTAGTGGCTTCCATTTCAAGATGGCAAGTGCAGTGACAGCTTGGGACACGAGGGTGGGTGGGATGGGGCACAAAACGAGCTTCTTCTCTGGAGTAGAACTGAACTCCAGGCAGCTCCCTTAAACTGCGTTCTGCCTCCATGAGGACCACAGGATTCTCTCAAAGCAAAGACTGCAGTGGTGGGAATGGGAGTTGCTGGAGGCTTCCTGCTTGCCTTTTCCTGGCAGAGAAATCCCTCTTGGTTTCCAGCTGATCCCATGTGGGTAGATGAGGAGGCAGAGGCAGGGTATTCTGTTCCCTTTTCTATGTAGTCAGCCTGAGTTTCTGTGTTTTATAGTTTCTACCACTTCCTTAATGTACTACGGCACACTCTTTTAATCGTTCTTATTGAAATGTAGCTGTTTCTTCATTGTTTTGGTTCTTTTCTGGGGCAGGAATGATTATTAGGCACCTCTAGTTGGCCATCCTGCTGAGATTACTCCCCCTTTCTTTTTTATTCCATGTGGTGAATGTGTCTCTTGGACTGAATTTTTATTATCCTTTTAATTTTTTCTTCCATATGTTCATTTATTAACTTCTTAGTATTTTTATTTTATTGGGGATTGGGCATCTCTCTGTCTCTGTTTCTCTCTTTAAAACATAAAGCTAGGTTTCCTGCCATTGGGAAGCTTTGAGAAGGTCTCAAACGATTGTAATAGCTAAGCACTATAGTATGAGAAAGTGTCAAGGACAGCAGAGAAGAAGGCTTCCATTACTCTGGGGAGTTTTGGAAGACTCCCTAGAGGGAGAGACATTTCATTGGAGAAGAATGAAATGTGACAATGCAGGGAGCCAGTGTAACATATGCCATGGTCCCTAAGTATGGAAAAGCCTTTAATAACAGACAATTTGATTAGTGTTTGTCAATCTGGCTTCTAATTAGAATCATCTGGCAAACTAAAAAATGTACTGATTCTGAAGTCTAATCTCCAGGGATTCTTATTTAACTACTTTTAAATTGAGACCAGACGTTTCTTTTTCAGCACCATTTAAAGGAATACAAAACATATGCAAGGTATCCCACATATGGTATTTAAATTTTTAAAAAATTAATTAACGGTAATAGTGTAACATATGATTGTCTTCATTTTTGTTGATTAAATTTTTGTCTTATTTATTCAACATTGGGAATGTGCCTGTCCTTCTGCTAGTGCTGGAAGCTAAATGTTGGATAAGATACAGTCCCTATCCTCAAGCATTAGTTTGAGAGAACTCCGTAACAGACATTACTGTCATTTTACAAATGAGGAGTTTTTGGCCAAGAGTGGTAGTGGCAGGAGACAAATTCTTACGCAGACAGGGACAGGCCCCGGTAAAAGTCAACCTTCAAGCCAAAGATAGCCTGAAGCCTGAAGACGGAGATGCTGGCTGGATAGAGTCCACGACTGGTGTGAGAACTTCCTCTACGCATTTTAACCAGTTGAATGGTGCTTTTTCCAAGACCACCCATGGACCCTATCAGCACGCAGTCCCCCATTCTGAGCCCATAAAGCTCCCCTAGACTCAGCCAGACAGATGGCTACCCACTCTTGGGTCCCCTGTCTGCTGGGAGCTTTCTTTCTGTTGCTAAATAAAATTATCTGCCTTACTCACTTTCCAGCGTCCACACACCTTATTCTTCTTGATTGCAGAACAGGAACCTGACCTGCGGGCCACGGGAATGGACGAGCCGTAACCTGGCCCTGTCCACCGATCTGTCGGCGGCAAAAAGAGAGATGCAACATTTCCTGGGGGCTCAGGCCTTGGGACTCCCAGAGCAGAAGCTGGGGGTCCGTGGCATCTCCGAATTTTCGGGTGCCACCACCTTGTCTAGATGCCGGCGCCCAACGCAGAAACTGCTCGTGGCGCCCTGGGTCCAGCCACGCGCTAAGGGCGGAGCCGCGGCGGGCGTGGGATCACGGCTGGTGGCGCGAGTTGAGCACAGCCTGCTGGGCGGAGCGGGTGGAGCAAGCCCAGAGGATCCGAGTGAGGCCTCTAGCAGAGCTTACAGTGGCCATCAAGACTTCTGGTTGGCGAAATGGCACTGAAGGAATCCTGTAACACTGTAACCCTCTCTCCTGCTCACCCAAGCAACAGGGGAGGAAAAGCCACCGTGCACTTCCCTTCTACTAGCCAAAATGCGACAGCCACAAGAGGAGTGACTTTGCTAAGGTCACAGGTAGTGAGTGGCTGTAGAATGTAAAAGCCTCTCTGTCTACAATAAATGTAGTGCTAGCTTAAGAAATGAAACAATAGCCGGGCGCAATGGCTCACACCTGTAATCTCAGCACTCTGGGAGGCCAAGGTGGGTCACTTGAGGTCAGGAGCCCAAGCCCAGCCTGGCCAACATGGTGAAACCTCGTCTCTACTAAAGAATACAAAAAAGTAGCCTGGTGTGGTGGTGGGCACCTGTAATCTCAGCTACTCTGGAGGCTGACGAAGGAGAATTGCTTGAACCCACTAGGCGGAGGTTGTAGTGAGCCGAGATTGCACCACTGCACTCCAGCCTGAAAAATAAGAAATGACATAACTTCTTTTTAGAGATATTTCAGGAAGACAGGAGGGCAAGAGAGAAATTGTTATAAAATTTAAGAATACTTGTTTTTCCTGCTACCTATGCTGGCATTCATCTGAAGAAGTATTAGAATTTTGCTTCTGATTTTTTGAAAATTGACACAGAGTTTTTTCGTATATGCTGCAAATGAATTTCCTCCTAAAGAAACATTACTTCAGAGTGTTTTAGCATATGCTCTAAAAAATATCACCCAATATTTGCAATTACTTTAAAATTTGTTCTTAAAATTTGTATATGAGTTTGTAGTATAGTACTGGAACAAACAAACGGAAGAGGGAGAGTGATAATATCTTAGGCAACATTACTACATAATAATAACTCACTAGCCACCCAGGGTAAAATTTTTATGGAGAGAAAATATTCAGAATAAAGTTATTTATTGTTTCTGAATCAGAGAGAAAGAATTAGTGCTCTTTAAGGGAGGCTTAGTCATGGACAGTAATCTGCTATCAATTGATAATTAGAGAATAATGTATACTGAGATGCATTTTTTGGTCTTATTCAGCCCAATGACCACTGCAGTATACTTTATTCAGTCTTTTTTTCCTCCTAATTTCTCCTTTATTAAAAGATTATCTGAGGCTGGATACAGTGGCTCATGCCTATAATCTCACCACAGCCTGGGCTATGTGGCAAAACCCCACCTCTACTTAAAAAAAAAAAAGATCTGGGCTTGGTGGTGCATGGTTGTCATCCCAGCTAGGAGGATCACTTGAGCCTAGGAGGTGGAGGCTGCAGTGAGCCAAGATTGCACCACCGCACTCCAGCGTGAGTGACAGAGAAGAGACTCTGTCTCAAAAAAAAAAAAAAAAAAAAAAAAAAAGGATTATCTAATACTATATCAGAAGTGCTTAGAATTGTGTTCTGGGGGATCAAATAATACATAAAGTTGATTTCTTTTAGTTTGAATACTTGGAGTTTTATTTTTACTGTTCTTTAAAAATATTAATTCATTCAGCAGTTAATTTCTGCCTACTATTTTAAATTAATATGGCATTAGATTTTGTGAAGAGAACAGTGAGCTATAGTCCTACCATTGAGAACATTTCAGAAGCTAACAATGGTTACAGCATAAAAGAAAAATCATTGTAGTAGAATTGTAGTAGAAGTAAAGGTTTGGGGCAGCACAGTGGAGGGTATAAATATTAGGTTGGTGCAAAAGTAATTACTGTGTGTGTGTGTGTTTTTTTTTTTTTTGAGATGGAGGCTAGCTCTGTTGCTAGGCTGGAGTACAGTGGTATGATGTTGGCTCACTGCAACCTCCGTTTCTCAGGTTCAAGCAATTCTCCTACCTCAGCCTCTCGAGTAGCTGGGACTACAGGTGTGTGCCACCATGCCCAGCTAATTTTTGTATTTTTGGTAGAGACGTTTCAGCATATTGGCCAGGATAGTCTCAATCTCTTGACCTCATGATCCGCCTGCCCCAGCCTCCCAAAGTGCTGGGATTACAGGTGTGAGCTACTGCCCTCGACCCTGTTTTTGCTGTTTGAATGCTGATATTGGAAGGCTTTGCAGAGGATATGACACTTTGCCCATCTCTCTTGAGATTTTACCAGAGAAGGAGAAATGTGATAATGCAGAGGAAGTAGCATGAACTGTTGTGGTTAGGTGTGAAAGAATGTGAAATTGTTGTGTAAATACATGGAGAATGGAACACAGAATGTGCAAAGGGGATTGAGGCAATATGGGCATGAAAAGAAAAGGGTGAAGTATGTATCTAGTAATGTAGGTTGGGGCCAGATAAGGCCCCTGGGTAAAATAACAAAACAGCATAAACAAATAAATATATAAATGGTATTCCAAAGAGGGCTGACAAATATGTTTTATTTGTTAAGGAGATAAATTTTCTTTTCTCGAAAAAGCTTAAAATATTTTTTGTCTTATTCCTCTCATTTTACATGAACTTCTTACACCACTTGTCTCTATATTTTTATGAGATCATAGTCATTTTCTTAAACAGAAATATTAGATTATTAATGTTGAAACTTCTTTCTAATGTGGAAGTTTTGTTTCTATACATAGTCGTCATTTCTTTTGTTCTATTTGTATTTAAAACTCTTGCCTCAAAATATGTGAGCTAATTTTGTACATGAACTCAGAGATGTCAGCTTCTCATCATCTTTCCAGCACCAGGGTCTACTCATACTGATCAGGTTTTTCATAGCCCCAAGCATCTCCATATTCCTCAGGCTACCGATGATAAGATTGAGCATGAGCATTACTACCCCACAGAACAGGTCGACCAGTTTCTCTAAGTAGAGCCCTTAAATATTGCCTTCATGTACATGAAGAGGATAGTCCCGTGAAACGCAATCACCACTGCTATGTGGGCCGAACAGGTAGAAGAAGTCTTTTTCCTTCCTTCAGCTGAATTGATTTCAATACAGCATGGATGGTGAAAATATAAAGAACTGAATATAAAGCACTGAAGTGGTAGTAATAAATTAAATCAAAGGTTTACTGTCCTGACCTGCAGGACAACAACAGGAGCTTGAAGGGAGGGAGTGGGGATGGATGGGCAGGAGACGCGAAGAATGGAGACAAGACAGGAGTCTGATCAAGTCTCGTTTATTGTTGCTGAGCTCACAGCTTAAATAGGCCAGGCAGGGAGGCGGGGCAAAGGAAGCTTGCAGTTGGGAAATTCCGGCGCCTTCCTAAGTTTTAAAAACTGAAACTTACCAGCAGCAAACAGAAACTGAAACATTCAGCGGAGAAACAGAACTGAAACATTCAGCGGAGAAACAGAAACTGAAACATTACTGAAACTTATTAGCGGGGAAACAGACTGAAACTTGTCAACAGGAAACATTAAACTGAAACTTATCAGCAGGAAGACAGGAACTGAAATTTAACTTGTGCAAACCGCAACAGATCACAAAATGGCGGCTATTGCTGCCCACAGGTCCCTCTTTTTTATTTTATTTAGAAATTAGGCTGAGGGGTAGTTATGCCCACGGAAACTGTGCCTGTCTTAGGTCAGAGGACCCCACATGAGAGAACATTGACTCCTTATCCGTCATGGGGAGGGGAAAAACGTTTTCCTCCCTATCTTAGGCGGAGTGTCCTTACTCATGCTCCTCAGTTGCCCATCATTGGCTAACCGGTTCAGCTCGCCGGGTGACCTGAGAGGAAAGATATCAAGCTCCATCTCTAGGTCTGCCATCTCCAGCCTGTGGTAATGGACCTGAATGGGCTGCATCTTTATGGCCTCAATTTGTGATCTTGAGAAGCTCATGAGTTTGCCGAGTATAACAGGACCGACAGTAAGACAAGGAGGGAAAGCAATCAGGATAAATAATACCATGTTGTTGACTCCTAAAAAGGAAAAAGATAGAAGACCCTCAGGGCTCGGTGTCATCACTGGGTGGAGTTGGTTTTTTGGATTTTTTGGTATCTACTTGCTTTACAAGTCTCTCGGGAAGCCACCTGGCCGAATCGGCTTCTTTGGCATAAATGCACACCGATCCTCGACCCCAAATCAGGACCAGGTCCGGGCCATGCCATGAGCCTGTCATGGGATCTTTCCACATTACCGATGCATAATGGCTTTTGGATTCAGAATGCCAGTGTCGATTGGCAGCAGAGTGTCCTTCTTGATCCAGTGTTAAAAAATTTAAAATAAATAAGGAGTGTGATAAAAGGCTTTTTGGTGATCCCTTATGGGGGTACCATTCCCCCTTTTTTATTTTATTTAGAGTGGTTTTTATGGTGAGATGAGCTCTTTCTACTATGCCTTGTTCCTGGGGGTTGTACGGGATGCCTGTAACATGTTGAATGTTTAGGTGAGTACAGAACTGAGTGAAGGCTGTACTGACATAACCAGGCCCGTTGTCAGTTTTGATTTTACGTGGACACCCCAGGGATGCAAAGGCAGTTAAAAGATGAGCAATAACATGTTTTGTGGCTTCTCCGGTTTGCAAAGTGGCAAAGATATATCCACTACAAGTATCAATGCAGACATGAACATATTTAAGATTTCCAAATTCTGGGATATGGGTGACATCCATTTGCCAAAGGGCGTTAGGTAGGAGGCCTCAAGGGTTAACTCCAAGATGTGGGACCGGTAAGTGAGGTGCACATTGTGTGCAGGACTTTACTATTTGTCGGGCTTGTTCTCTAGTTATGTGATGGAGTAGTCTTAAGGATTGAGCATTAAGATGATGCAAGTTGTGCGAATGTTGTGCTTGAGCTAGAAGGGTGTTAGGGAGTTGAACTAACAGAACACGGGTGGCTAGGTCTGCCTTGGCATTTCCAGAGGCTAATGGACCGGGTAAGCCCGAATGAGCACGTAAATGCCCAATGTAAAAAGGTTGTGTTCTGGAAATTAATAGCTTTTGAAGTTGAGAAAATAGTTTTGCAGCAGTTGAGGTGTGTTTTATGAATGGGGCTGTTTCTAACTTTGGGACAGAGGTAGCAATGTATGCACTGTCTGTATAAACATTGAGAGGATCATTGGGAAACATGGAAAATGCAGCTATAACTGCATGTAGCTCTGCTAATTGGGCAGACGAAGATTGGGATTGAAAGCTGATAGTTTGGTTTGGGGTAACAAAGGCTGCAAGCCTTGTGGATGACCCGTCAGTGAAAATGGTAATTCTATTTGGAAGGGGATGAAGTCTGGTATTTTTAGGAAAAACGAAATCATGTCTGTTGGCAAAATCTAGAAGCTTATTGGGAGGATAATGATTATCGAGGTTGCCAGTATATGAGGCAAGTGCAATGGGCCATGCTTCAGTATTTTGCATGAGCCAATGGATCTGCTGTTTGGTATAAGGTTGGACAATGTTGTTAGGTTCCTGTCCGAAATATTTCTTGCCTAGGGTTCTTCCTTTGGTAATTAGACTGGCTACAATAAGGTAGTAAGGTTCAATGACTTTAGTGGGCATATTAGGAAGATGGATCCACATAAGTGGAGCAGTTTGCCAGAACACAGCTGTGGGAGATAATGAGGTATGACATATATCGAAAAAGGTGATGGTTTGGTTATTGATAGCTTGGTTAACTAAGTTGATAGCTGATTTTGCTTCAGGGGTGAGTTGTCTTAAAGAAGTAGGACTGGGATCCCCTACCAATGTATCATATAGGGGCTTGAGATCAGCTTTGCATAATTTTAGATAAGGTAACAGCCAGTTTATGTCTCCTAATAATTTTTGAAAATCATTGAGGGTTTTTAAACAGTCTAGCTTGAGTTGCACCTTTTTTTTTTTTCTATTGCTTTTTAGGTTTTGGGGTACATGTGATGAACATGCAAGATTGTTGCATAGGTACACACTTGGCAGTGTGGTTTGCTGCCTTCCGTCCCCTCACCTGTATCTGTCATTTCTCCCCATGCTATCTCTTCCCACCTCCCCACCCCCACCCCTCCCCCATTTCCCCCCAACGGACCCCAGTGTGTAGTGCTCCCCTCCCTGTGTCCATGTGTTCTCATTGTTCAACACCCACCTATGAGTGAGAATATACGGTGTTTGATTTTCTGCTCTTGTGTCAGTTTGCTGAGAATGATGGTTTCCAGGTTCATCCATGTCCCTACAAAGGACGTGAACTCATCGTTTTTGATGGCTGCGTAATATTCCATGGTGTATATGTACCACATTTTCCCTATCCAGTCTATCATCGTTGGGCATTTGGGTTGGTTCCAGGTCTTTGCTATTATAAACAGTGCTGCAATGAACATTCGTGTGCACGTGTCCTTGTAGTAGAATGATTTATAATCCTTTGGATATATACCCAGTAATGGGATTGCTGGGTCAAATGGGATTTCTATTTTTAGGTCCTTGAGGAATCGCCACACTGTCTTCCACAATGGTTGAATTAATTTACATTCCCACCAACAGTGTAAAAGTGTTCCTATTTCTCCACATCCTCTCCAGCATCTGTTGTTTCCCGATTTTTTAATGATCGCCATTCTAACTGGTGTGAGATGGTATCTCAATGTGGTTTTGATTTGCATTTCTTTGATGACCAGTGATGATGAGCATTTTTTCATATGTTTGTTGGCCTCCTGTATGTCTTCTTTTGTAAAGTATCTGTTCATATCCTTCGCCCATTTTTGAATAGGCTTGTTTGTTTTTTTCTTGTAGATCTGCTTTAGTTCTTTGTAAATTCTGGATATCAGCCCCTTGTCAGATGGGTAGGCTGCAAAAATTTTTTCCCATTCTGTTGGTTGCCGATTCACTCTACTGACTGTTTCTTTTGCCGTGCAGAAGCTGTGGAGTTTGATTAGGTCCCATTTGTCTATTTTGGCTTTTGTTGCCATTGCTTTTGGCGTTTTGGTCATGAAGTCCTTGCCTACACCTATGTCCTGAATGGTTTTGCCTAGATTTTCTTCTAAGGTTTTTATGGTATTAGGTCTGATGTTTAAGTCTTTAATCCATCTGGAGTTAATTTTGGTGTAAGGTGTCAGGAAGGGGTCCTGTTTCTGCTTTCTGCACATGGCTAGCCAGTTTTCCCAACACCATTTATTAAACAGGGAGTCCTTTCCTCATTGCTTGTTTTTGTCAGGTTTGTCGAAGATCAGATGGTTGTGGGTATGTTGTATTTCCTCTGAGACCTCTGTTCTGTTCCATTGGTCTATATCTCTGTTTTGGTACCAGTACCATGCTGTTTTGATTACTGTAGCCTTGTAGTATAGTTTGAAGTCCGGTAGTGTGATGCCTCCTGCTTTGTTCTTTTTGCTTAGAATTGACTTGGCTATGCGGGCTCTCTTTTGGTTCCATATGAAGTTTAAGGTGTTTTTTTCCAGTTCTGTGAAGAAGGTCATTGGTAGCTTGATGGTAATAGCATTGAATCTGTAAATTACTTTGGGCAGTATGGCCATTTTCACGATGTTGATTCTTCCTAACCATGAACATGGAATGTTTCTCCATTTGTTTGTATCCTGTCTTATTTTGTTGAGCAATGGCTTGTAGTTCTCCTTGAAGAGGTCCTTTACGTTCCTTGTTAGTTGTATTCCTAGGTACTTTATTCTCTTTGTAGCAATTGTGAATGGCAGTTCGTTCTTGATTTGGCTCTCTTGAAGTCTATTACTGGTGTATAGGAATGCTTGTGATTTTTGCACGTTGATTTTGTATCCTGAGACTTTGCTGAAGTTGTTTATCAGTTTCAGGAGATTTTGGGCTGAGATGATGGGGCCTTCCAGATATACAATCATGTCATCTGCAAGTAGAGACAATTTGATTTCCTCCTTTCCAATTTGGATACCCTTTATTTCTTTTTCTTGCCTGATTGCTCTGGCTAGAACTTCCAGTACTATATTGAATAGGAGTGGTGAGAGAGGGCACCCTTGTCTAGTGCCAGATTTCAAAGGGAATACTTCCAGTTTTTGCCCATTCAGTATGATATTGGCTGTTGGTTTGTCATAAATAGCTTTTATTGTTTTGAGATATGTTCCGTCAATACCTAGTTTATTGAGGGTTTTTAGCATAAAGGGTGGTTGAATTTTGTCAAAAGCCTTCTCTGCATCAATTGAGATAATCATGTGGTTTTTGTCTTTGGTTCTGTTTATGTGGTGAATTACGTTTATGGACTTGCGTATGTTGAACCAGCCTTGCATCCCCGGGATGAATCCTACTTGATCATGGTGGATGAGCTTTTTGAGATGCTGTTGCAATCGGTTTGCCAGTATTTTATTGAAGGTTTTTGCATCTATGTTCATCATGGATATTGGCATGAAATTTTCTTTTCTTGTTGAGTCTCTGCCGGGTTTTGGTATCAGGATGATGTTTGTCTCGTAAAATGATTTGGGAAGAATTCCCTCTTTTTGGATTGTCTGGAATAGTTTTAGAAGGAATGTTATCAGTTCCTCTTTGTATGTCTGGTAGAATTCAGCTGTGAACCCATCTGGACCTGGGCTTTTTTTGGGTGGTAGGCTCTTTATTGCTGCCTCGACTTCAGACCATGTTATTGGTCTATTCAGGGTTTCGGCTTCTTCCAGGTTTAGGCTTGGGAGGATACAGGTGTCCAGGAATTTATCCATTTCTTCCAGGTTTACTAGTTTATGTGCATAGAGTTGTTTGTAATAATCTCTGATGATGGTTTGGATTTCTGTGGAATCTGTGGTGATATCCCCTTTATCATTTTTTATTGCATCAATTTGGTTATTCTCTCTTTTCTTTTTTATTAAATCTGGCTAGTGGTCTGTCTGTTGTGTTGCTCTTTTCAAAGAACCAGCTCCTGGATTTATTGATTTTTTTGAAGAGTTTTTTGTGTCTCTATTTCCTTCAGTTCTGCTCTGATCTTAGTTATTTCCTGTCTTCTGCTAGGTTTTGAGTTTTTTTGATCTTGCTCCTCTAGCTCTTTCAATTTTGATGATAGGGTGTCAATTTTAGATCTCTCCTTTCTTCTCATGTGGGCACTCATTGCTATATATTTTCCTCTAGAGACTGCTTTAAATGTGTCCCAGAGATTCTGATATGTTGTGTCTTCGTTCTCATTGGTTTCGAAGAACATCTTTATTTCTGCCTTCATTTCATTGTTTATCCAGTCAACATTCAAGAGCAAGTTGTTCAGTTTCCATGAAGCTGTGCGGTTCTGAGTTAGTTTCTGCATTCTGAGTTCTAACTCGTTGCACTGTGGTCTGAGAGACTGTTTGTTATGATTTCTGTTCTTTTGCATTTGCTGAGGAGTGATTTATTGCCAATTATGTGGTCAATTTTAGAGTAGGTGTGATGTGGTGCTGAGAAGAATGCATATTCTGTGGATTTGGGGTGGAGAGTTCTGTAAATGTCTATTAGGTTTGCTTGTTCCAGGTCTGTATTCAGGTCCTGGATATCCTTGTTGATTTTCTGTCTGGATGATCTGTCTAATATTGACAATGGGGTGTTAAAGTCTCCCACTATTATTGTGTGGGAGTCTAAGTCTCTTTGTAAGTCATTAAGAACTTGCCTTATGTATCTGGGTGCTCCTGTATTGGGTGTGTATATATTTAGGATCGTTAGCTCTTCTTGTTGCAGTGATCCTTTTACCATTATGTAATGTCCTTCTTTGTCTGAGTTGCACCTTTTGAGTCGATAGGCGAGTACCACTTAACTGAAATCCTAGGTAGGTGTAGGGATCAGTAAGTTGCACCTTCTCTGGAGCAATGACTAATCCACTAGCAGTAAGGGCAGTTTGTAGACTTTTGAAACAAGACAAGGCCACTTCCTCTTTTGCTGCTGCTAAAAGTATGTCATCCATATAATGGATTATGTACACATTTTTCCAATCTTTTCTAACTTCAGCAATGGCGATGGCCACATATGACTGACATAAGGTGGGACTGTTGGCCATGCCGTGAGGCAAAACCTTCCATTGATATCTCTTCATAGGCTCTTTAAAGTTAATTGCGGGAAGGCTGAAAGTGAAACGCTTACAATCCTCTGGATGGAGAGGGATAGTAAAGAAACAGTCTTTTAAGTCTACAATAACTTTGTAGAATCCCAGAGGTATGGCTACAGGGGAAGGGAGGCCGGGTTGTACACAAATATACACCACCCTGTTCCAGGGTGCCCAGGGATATTAATTCTAGCCAAACTTGGTTATACTCATTTTTTTATACCACAAACATATTTATAAATGAAAATGTAGCATCAACATAAACAGCTGAAGCTAGACTATCTACAGACAAAATTAGCAACAAATCTGATGCACTGTAAATTCAAGTCCTCAGGACAACAAAAGTGATTAAGCAAGACCTCAAGTAACAATGTTAATGCCATTTACAAAGGAAAAAACTAATACAAAAACGTTCAAAACCTGAACATCACTTGGCATGTAAGGGAAAAAAAAAGCGAATTAGCTGAAAGGTTCATAAACACAAGGTCTTATTTACATTACACAAAGCTCAGGTGTTAGCCTTGAACGTAACTTTCAAAATACCTTCAAATATATCCAACTCAGATCACAGAATTTTGGTATTGAGCCGCTTCATCCTCAAGATCCTTCGTCCTCTGAATTATTGGCTCGACTGGCTAGCCATACAATCCTCTTTTGATATTTTGGATTAGCCAATTTTTGTTTAAGGCCTGCGGCTACAGGTTCAGCAAATTTCTCTAAGGAACACACAGGCCCACTGCTCTCCACGGGTTTCTGTTCCTCTTTACCAAAGTTGCTATTAAATGACATTAAGTCAGCTCCCCCTGACTTTTTCTCCTTGCCCTCTTTGGGTTCTGGTTTTTCCAAAACTAACAAATTTTCTTTAAAGGGGGGGCTTTTATTGGACAAATTTTTGCATGAGTCTCTCAGGCAAGTTTCCCCCTGGGTTATGAGTTTAGCAATAACTGGATCGTCATGTTTTCAGGTAATGATCTCATTTATTAGATTCCAGTATGAGAAAGCAATTACAGGGACCTTTTGAAGCCCGAAAGCATCATAATAATCTTTTAGGGCATCCCCTACTCTTTTCCAACATCTTTGATCTATGGTTCCTTCTTGAGGGAACCAGGGGCAAACATCCCTAATATAATCAAAATATTTAATTAACGGTTTACTTTCACCTTTACTCCTCGCGCCTTTAATACTTTGCTGAGTTCTTCTACAATTAACTCATGCTGACTAATTTCCTGACCCATAATATCGTCGTCCACTCACCAGAGAGCAAGGCCGCAGCAGGTTCCCGCGGTGACTCCTCCTCTGGATTTCTTCCTTCAATCCGGCCGGCTTCGACGATGTCCCTCACTGTGTCCCTCTTACTTCGAGCCCCACGTTGGGCGCCAGACTGTCCCAACCTGCAGAACAACAATAGGAGCTCGAAGGGAGGGAGTGGGGATGGATGCGCAGGAGACGCGAAGAGTGGAGACAAGACAGGAGTCTGATCAAGTCTCGTTTATTGTTGCTGAGCTCACAGCTTAAATAGGCCAGGCAGGGAGGCGGGGCAAAGGAAGCTTGCAGTTGGAAAATTCCGGCCTTCCTAAGTTTCAAAAACTGAAACTTACCAGCAGCAAACAGAAACTGAAACATTCAGCGGAGAAACAGAAACTGAAACATTCAGCGGAGAAACAGAAACTGAAACATTACTGAAACTTATCAGCGAGGAAACAAAGACTGAAACTTGTCAACAGGAAACATTAAACTGAAACTTGTCGGCAGGAAACATTAACTGAAACTTATCAGCAGGAAGACAGGAACTGAAACTTAACTTGTGCAAACCGCAACAGATCACAAAATGGCGGCTATTGCTGCCCACAGTTTACTTTAGCCAATATTATTGTATTCTCATTCAAGGAAATACCTGACAGGCCAGATTTGTTAACTATAATATTTTATAAAGATGATTAATGACGTTTTCCACAAAACTGTATTCATATGTGACTGTTAGTACATCTTGTACCAGTCTGTTGAGAAATCCTAATTCATAAGAGACAGTGGACGTGAAAACACAGCACACTTTATTTATTTATTTAAGATAGAGTTTCACTCTTGTTGCCCAGACTGGAGTGCAGTGGTGCAATCTTAGCTCATTGCAACCTCCACCTCCCAGGTTCAAGAGATTCTCCTGCCTCAGCCTCCCAGGTAGCTGAGATTAAAGGCATCCACAACTTTCCTGGCTAATGTTTTGTATTTTTAGTAGAGATAGGGTTTCATCATGTTGGCCAAGCTGGTCTTGAAATCCTGACCTCAAGTGATCCACCTGCCTTGGCCCCTCAAAGTGCTGGGATTACAGGTATGAGCCACCAAGCCCAGCCAAAGCACCTTATTTATGATGAGCAGATATCTCAGGAATTTGCTGATGACCACACAGCTATCAGATGCCATCACTGCTAGGAGCACACTTTCCATGGACCCCATGGAATAAAAGATAGACATTTGTATATTACAATCAGTGAAAGAGAGTTTTTCCCCCCTGATAGGAAGTTTATCAGCTTTGAGAGAGCACAAAAAGATGTAAGCCAGATATCTAAGAAGGAAGGATTCCACGGAATCAATATAGATGAGAAACCAGGAGTGTTGAGATGATCTAGATTCTGTTCCCCAAGAGGGTCACTAGATACACCACTAAGCATGTGACAAAAAGGAGTTTTTGTCAACTTATGAGTACTCAGGTAGACTTAGGAGAATCAGCTCAAACTCGGTTGTTCAATTGGTCCTTTCCATTTGCTTTTTCTTTTTTCTTTTTTTTTTGAGACGGAGTTTCACTCTTGTTACCCAGGCTGGAGTGCAGTGGCGCGATCTTGGCTCACCGCAACCTCTGCCTCCTGGGTTCAGGCAATTCTCCTGCCTCAGCCTCCTGAGTAGCTGGGATTACAGGCACTCACAACCATGCCCAGCTAATTTTTTGTATTTTTAGTAGAGACGGGGTTTCGCCATGTTGACCAGGATGGTCTCGATCTCTTGACCTCGTGATCCACCCACCTCGGCCTCCCAAAGTGCTGGGATTACAGGTTTGAGCCACCACGCCTGGCCCCATTTGCTTTTTCATACCTGGAGTATGAAAAATCCAGAAAAGGACACAGTATGTGACTTAAACGAATGGTCCCATATTATGTAAAGTAAGAGGGCATAAAAGTTGGAGGTCCAACAACTATGCTAGTACTAGCTGGAGTAGTGGTAACAGGAATGCCATTAGCTTGAGTGATTCCTCTTTTAGCTCATAAAGTATTTGTATGCCATTATGTATGACCTACATTGTCGTATGTATTCCACTTCCTGAGATTGATGCATTAGGTCTGAGGAAGGGAAGAACTATTTGCATTTTTAACAAGCGTCGGTTATTATGGATAAAATTGATTCATAAACTCCACTTTGAAAAATTAGCATCAGAGAGAGCATACTTTAATCAACAGACTTATTTATTTGAGTTTATACCATACAAACCGTTAACAATACCATTGGTTTAGGGTTTTTTGGTTTACAAATATGATCACACACATTACTAATTTTATCATCACTATAATTCTCTGAGGGAAATAAAATCTTAAAAGATGAAATTTATATAAAATTATAGTAAGTGTGAGTGAGCTGCTATTTAAATCTGAGTTTTCTGATTTTAAATCCCATGTGATTTTTTAAACTATATTTCATTGGGTGGGAATGAGACATCTTTTTAATAATGCTCTCCAGGTGATTCTAATGTGCAACTGAGGAAGAATGTAACTGATTTAGTCAAGGTGCTTCTCAAACTTTAATATTCCCAGGAGTCACCTGGGGAATCTTTGTAAAAGATTCTGATTCAGTGGGTCTGACATGGGTTTTGAGATCTGCATTTATTAATGTGTTTCCGGGTGAGGTTGATGCTGCTCATCTGCAGAACACACGTGAGTAGCAAGGTATCTCAGACCATCTCTCTTTAATACCTTAGAGAGCACCTTGGTGTTTTCATTGCGTGCAGGATAGTAATTAGGTAGCTGATATGAAACAATATTCTGGTGAGACTTGGAGATAAGACTTCTGTATAGCTTACTGTAAGTAATTTTGGGTTCTTGATATTTTAGAAATAAAAGCAACCAAATTTCACAGAGGAGAGCCAGCCTTTTATATCTGTACATATGAAAGTCATTTTCTTCTACTTGTAAAACTTATTGTTAGGACCAGTATTTTCCTAAAGAAGGAATTTTGAATCAGCTTAAGCATCTTTGTTGTGAACCAAAGAGCCTAAAGAAAATGATTTTAACTTAAAAAAAAGTAATGGGTAACTATCAGCAGGTGACCCTCTTGTTTGTAGTAAATGCATCACAGTATATCATTTTAAAAACAACTCTCCATCTTCACAGTATTACTACCTCAGCTGCAAAATATATCCCTAGACAAATAATTGTCCCAATAGATGAGTATAATTAGTATTAATAGTTGGTATTTTCAAACAATGGTTTTGGTTATGGTATAGGATTTACATTATAATAGTCATTTGCCAATGACTATTATGTTATGCTTCTCCTTAATTAATGTTCAACATAGAAGATAATTTCTGATCTGATTGGCTTTGGAAAGAGGATTGTCATCTAATTCAAGCTTCCCTAAACTATGCATGCCTCTAAATAGAGCAGGAAAAGGTGGATAGGCCAAGATATACTCCTATTTGGCACTGTTTATTATTAGAATTTGATTGACTAAAGCAGTACAATCTCAGATGGACAGTAAAATTCTAATAGAGACTTTGAACAGATGTCAGTAGACTGGGATTCATACTAAACCTGTTTCAGGGAAGGTATGAATTAAGTGAAAAGCCACTCCTTTTAACTTCTCCAAAATGTTTATTCCTATTTGAAAGTTGCTTTCAGAAAATATTGATTTTATGTTGAGAATAAGGTAGTACCTTTGTCTTATTCAGCCCAGTGACCTCTGCAGTATACTTTATTCAATCATTGATTTTTTTCTCCTGGTTTCCTTCTCGAGATGGTTGTTTCCAAATAATTTTACTTGCAAATATCCCTATGCAATCCACCTGTCTCTTTCGATTAGCTTTTTTTTTTTTTTTTTTTTAAGATAATAGCATAGAGGCCATGATTTGTATTTCTCTTGTAATGCTAGTGTAACTTTTCAAAAAAGCAGTTGATAGATTCTAAGTGTTTGATCATTGAAAAAAGCACTGTTGGGCCGGATGTGGTGGCTCACATCTATAATCCCAGCATTTTGGGAGGCCAAGGCGGGAAGATCACGAGGTTAAAGAGATTGAGACCATCCTGGCCAACGTGGTGAAACCCTGTCTTTGCTAAAAACACGAAAATTAGCTGGGTGTGATGGCACACACCTGTGGTTCCAGCTACTTGGGAGGCTGAGGCAGGAGAATCACTTGAATGTGGGAGGCGGAGGTTGCAATGAGCCCAGATCGCACCACTGCACTCCAGCCTGGTGACAGAGCAAGACTCTGTCTCAAAAAATAAATAAATAAATAAATAAAAGAAAAAGCACTATGTTTTAATACTTTGTGCTAGAGACTTCTGGCATTTATGTTTTCTTTTCTAAGGTGAAGTCTTATAATCTGTTTGGGTAAGGATAATGAAAATTTAGGACTATAAGGATTCCCTAATAAATTATTTTTGTAGGACTTGGAGGATTGGATAATTTTGTTATGATTTTTATACTTGTCTATTGTGATGAAAGGAAAATATAAAATCATAGTACTTTTATTTAATGGAATATTTGTAACAAATATTTTTGAAGAATTTATATTAATATAAACATACTTATGTTAATATAGGTAAAACAAAAACAAAACAGTATTTAGTATTGTTTGCAAAACCAAGTCCTAAAGCAAGAAGACTTATTGGGAATAAAGGCTGAAAAGAGATATTTAAGAAATTAATCCTAGTTTCTTTTCTGAAATTTCTAAATTTCTAAAATAAATATGGATATATATGGATAAAAGAAAAATGAATTTCAAAAAAAGGAATAAATGGAAGCAGGTGCATAATTATATTAGAAAGATGACTCAGTAAAAATCATCAAATCTTAATTTAAATAGCCAATTTCTGGAGATCACACGTAGAGGCTGAGTGGCACTGCATGCTGGTTAGGATGTTTTTCACATCCTAAGTTGTATCAGAAGAAATAACTATACTTTTACAATTTTTCTGATGGAGGGACATTTTAATGGATCATTTAATTTTATGGAAGTATTATCTGTATCATAGGTTTAATAAAATAGGGTAAAAAATAGTAACTAAAATTTTGCCAAACAAAGTGAGTAATCTCATTAACTGAAACTGTTCTGTTATGACTGATTTAGAGGCTTCACTTAAGTAATGCTGGAATATAGAATTTTCAGGTTCCATGTAACTTGGCAAGAACCAGGAGGGAAAAGTGAGTAATGAGCCTTCCCAGAACTTACCTTTTTATTTCTTAAAAAGAAGTAGGCCAGGCGTGGTGGCTCACACCTGTAATTCTAGCACTTTTCGGGGCCAAGGTGGCCAGATCACAAGGTCAAGAGATTGAGGCCATCCTGGCCAACATGGTGAAAGTCCATCTCTCCTAAAAATACAAAAATTAGCTGGGCCTGGTGGCATGCACTTGTAGTCCCAGCTACTTGGGAGGCTGAGGCAGGAGAATTGCTTGAACCTGGGAGGCAGAGGTTACAGTGAGCCAAGATCATGCCTGGTGACAAAGTGAGACTGTGTCTCAATTTTTTAAAAAAGTACATAGTTATGAAACAAAACACAGAATTCCAAAACCACTTTGTTCTTAGAAAGGAAGCTGTATTAGCCCGTTTTCATGCTGCTGCTAAAGACATACCTGAGACTGGGAAGGAAAAGAGGTTTAATTGGACTTACAGTTCCGCATGGCTGGGGAGGCCCCAGAATAATGGTGGGAGGCAAAAGGCACTTCTTAAATGGTGGTGGCAAGAGTAAATGAGGAAGAAGCGAAAGCAGAAACCTTTGATAAACCCATCAGATCTCATGTGACTTATTCAATATCATGAGAATAGCATGGAAAAGACCAGCCCCCATGATTCAATTCCCGCCCCCCACCCCCTGCCACATTACTCCCACAACACGTGGGAATACCGGGTGATACAATTCAAGTTGAGATTTGGGTGGGTACACAGCCAAACCATATAATACCACCCCAGCCCCTCCAAATCTCATGTCCTCACATTTCAAAACCAATCATGCCTTCCCAACACTTCCCCAGACTCTTAATTCATTTCAGCATTAACCCAAAAGTCCACAGTCCAAAGTCACATCCCAGACAAGGAAGTCTCTTTCGCCCATGAGCCAGTAAAATCAAAAGCAAGCTAGTCACTTCCTAGATAGAATGGGGGTACAGGCTTTGGGTAAATACAACCATTCCAGATTGGAGAAACTGGCCAAAACAAGGGGTTACAGGCCCCATGCAAGTCTGAAATCCAGCAGGGCAGTCAAATCTTAAAGCTCCAAAATGATCTCCTTTGACTCCAGATCTCACATCCAGGTCACGATGATGCAAGAGGTGCATTCCCATGGTCTTGGGCAACTCTGCCCCTGTGGCTTTGCAGGGTACAGCCTTTCTCCTGGCTCCTTTCACAGACTGGTATTGAGTGTCTGTGGCTTTTCCAGGTGCATAGTGCAAACTGTCAGTGGATCTACCGTTCTGGGGTCTGGAGAACAGTGGCCCTCTTCTCACAGCTCCACTCCGCAGTGTCCCAGTAGGGACTCCGTGTGGGGGTTCCGACACCACGTTTCTCTTTTGTACTGCCCTAGCAGAGGCTCTCCATGAGGGCCCTGCCCCTGCAGCAAACTTCTATCTGGGCATCCAGGTGTTTCCATACATTTTCTGAAATCTAGATGGAGGTTTCCAAACTCCAATTCTTGGTTTCTGTGTACTTGCAGGCTCAACACCATGAGGGAGCTGCCAAGGCTTGTGGCTTCCACTCTCGGAAGTCATGGCCTGATATCTGCATTGGGCCCTTTAGCCACGTGTGGAGCAGCTGGGATGCAGGACACCAAGTCCCTAGGCTGCACTCAGCAGGGGGGTCCCTGGAACTGGCCCACAGAACCATTTTCTCCTAGGCCTGTCACCTGTTATGGGAGGGGCTGTTGTGAAAACCTCTGTCATGCCCTGGAGACAATTTCCCCATTGTCTTAAGGATTAATATTTGGTCCCTTGTTACTTATGCAAATTTCAGCAGCCAGCTTGAATTTCTCCTCAGAAAATAGGTTTTTCTTTTCTATCACATTGTCAGGCTGCAGTTTCCAAACTTATGCTTTGCTTCCCTTATAAAACTGAATGCCTTTGATAGCACCCAAGTCACGTATTGAATGCTTTGCTGCTTAGACAGTTCTTCCACCAAATACCCTAAATCATCTCTCTCAAGTTCAAAGTTCCACAAATCTTTAGGGCAGGGGCAAAATGCCACCAGTCCCTGCTAAACCATGATAAGAGTCACCTTTGCTCCAGCTCCCAACAAGTTCCTCATCTCTGTCTGAGAGCACCTCAGATTGGACCTTATTGTCCATATCACTATAAATATTTTGGGCAAAGCCATTCAACAAGTCTGTAGGAAATTCCAAGCTTTCCCACATTTTCCTGCTTTCTTCCGAGCCCTCCAAACTGTTCCACCCTCTGCTTGAAACCCAGTTCCGAAGTTGCTTCCACATTTTCGGGGATCATTTCAGCAACACCCCATTCTACTGGTATCAATTTACTATATTAGTCCGTTTTCCTACTGCTGATAAAGACATAACTGAGAGTGCAAAGAAAAACAGGTTTAATTGGACTTACAGTTCCACATGGCTAGGAAGGCTTCAGAATCATGGTGGGAGGAGAAAGGCACTTTTTACATGGTGGCGGCAAGCGAAAATGAGGAAGAAGAAAAAGTAGAAACCCCTGATAAACCCATCAGATCTCATGAGACTTATTCACTATCATAAGAACAGAATGGGAAAGACTGGCCCCCATGATTCAATTACCTCCCACTGAGTCCCTCCCACAACATGTTGGAATTCTGGGAGTTACAATTCAAGTTGAGATGTGGGTGGGGACACAGCCAAATTATATCAAAAACTTATCCACACGGTGGCATATCAGAACTTAAGAGGATGGCCAGAAAGCAATTCCCTGTGATCTGGGATGGTTTTCCTATCACCTTCTCTCATGGTAAATTGGGTAAGACTTTTATGCCAATAAATATGGGGAATAGATATATCTGTTTAGGTAAATTTTTTGGAAATGCCTACAGTATCGAGTGAGATGAAGTTACAAATTAGCTTCTGGAATTACAGTAAAAAAAGCTGAATAGCTTAATAGCTTCTACATTTTTTATTGTATGATTTAAAAATTTCTGAATTTGTGAATTTCAAAATGCCACCCACACTTACAGTAACATGTAAATTATAAATTTCAGAGAAAAATACAATTATTTCTAGATTAGTTGTACATTAAACTTGTTTTTTCTTACTAATTTAACAAAAACAAATTAAATGACATAATATCTATAAAACCTTTATAATGATATCTGGAAATTTATACTCTGTTACTATTGTTAATATCCAAGACTTAATGTAGCCTGAGTTCTTTCTGCTGTACTCCATACAAGACAACATGATAGGATGAACAAAGGTCTGGACCAAGTCATTAGAATGTATTTGGAGAAAGGATCTCAGCAGTATAGTAGCAGACTGAAAATGGGATAAGACATGTCTTCAAGACTTCTGATTGGTTATGTAAAGTACAATAATGCGTCTCATATAATTAAGTCTTTAGGGCATTGTTCTTGAAATATCTAAAAGTTTTGAATATCTTTTGCCTGGAGCAATTTAAAGTTATGGCTTAGAAATTTGCAGAAGTCCCTGAGAACAGGAAATATTTAAATTGCCTCCCTGAGCCTAAGGAAGACTCTTCAGAGAATTTCCTCGGTCATCTCAATGGGACAATGATTCCACATGGGCTTCAGGGACAAATGAAATGTGCCATATTCACAGATTGAACTGCCCAATATTTTGTTCTCCTCTTACGTTTGAACAAGCAGAACCAAATTACCCTCCCTTTGTAAATGTATCTGATGTAATGTATGGAGTTTTGAAACAATTTAGAAATAATACCTTTGTTATCAATATTTTACAGATAATATAACCTGTGCCATTATGGCTTCCAAACAGTGACCAACTTCTTCAGAAATCTGTCAGCTTCACAGAAAATTTTGCTGGACAGCCTAAAAGTAGAAGATCAAGGCAAAATAATCTGCTGTGCATTGCAACCTAGGAAATGAGCCGACCTTCCATTTAGAGGTAATAGCTGAAGGCATACAAGTAATACAAATCTAAGGGTGGGGGGTCAGCCTTAAGAAATAAATTGAAATAAGCCATGTGTTTTGAAAATGTGATATTTCTTATTAGAGAAAGTATACAGGAAATAGTCTCAAAAATCCAAGAGGATTGTCTCAGATATAATCAGAAAATTGAAAAAAAAATTACCAAAATCTAAGTAATTTTAACATTCAAAACAGATGATGTTAAGATTTATAGTTTTTTCCAACAGTCCTACTGCAGAATATGTTTATAATTTCTAACTGGAAGTAAAGTTATATAACTATGTAAATAACTGTATAAAATAGAGCTTTGTGGTCCTCACTTTACTATAAGCACACATGTGTGCATCTAACAGTGTCATCTCTCTTCTGCTGCTCAATAGGCAGCTGATCTTTACTCTTGATCCAGAAAACAGAGCAGTCTATTATCACCAAAGTTCTGATTCTGTGGCCACTTAAATCGCAGCAGCAATTCAGGTTTATTTTGTTCAGTTTAGCAAATGTCCACCCAGTAGTAATCATGAGTAGACAATATTCTAGCATGATCTCTGTCCCAGAGCCTCTAAGTATACTATTTGAAACTCAAACATTTTATTACTTGTTCCTGAATATATCTTTGAATTTGTGAAAATATAAATAAAGAGGAGCAATGAGTCTTTAGTTAGTAGGAAGAATTTTGGCTTTTTATGCTTGCATGAGTATTTTGGAGATGTTTGAATATTTTAAATGTTTTTTGTTGCTGGTAATGCATTTATATGATGACTTCAGATCTAATACTTGTGAGATACACATGCACACATTTAGATTTTAGATGAATGAACTGAAATAGCCTCTATTTAAACATGTCACCCTGTATGTTCCTTATTTTAAACTGCAGTGGAGTTCTGTTATAATGGTATAACACTATTCCCTGCTAAGTGAGCACACACTGGTATAATGCACATCTATCTCATACCATAGATGTGTTAAAAAGAAAATAGTAGGTTGAGTTAGATGAAAGGAGACTTGATACCTGAGAAAGTCTGATTAATGAAATTCCAAAGATACTTGTGCAGTGGTTGATACTGGGGACAGAGATATAAAAGAACTTGACTGAAAGAAGAACAAGTCAATAGAAGATAAGAAGAAACTAAAGTAGTGCTTAGTACATGCTACGTACTTTACATGCATTGCCTATTTATTCTCCTGAGAACCCCATTATAAGTCTGTTAAGACCCCCAGGTTGTAGATGAGATTCAGAGAAGTTATAAGTTGCCCATGGTTATAGCTAGTAACTGGCCAAGACAGGATTTAAGCACATGTTCCCTCTGTTAGACAAAGTGGACTTGACACAATAATAGCTGCATCGTGGCAGTGGTTAGAAGAGTGTTTCTTACCATGAAATTGCTTCTCAGTCATCATTTACCAGGGAATTAGAATTGAGGTGGCTTAATTTATAACATAGCATTAAAAAAGTGAATCTGGGATTTAGATAAAAAAGGATGTATTTCTAGGGTATAAAAGAATTCCAGAGTTTAAAAAGTGGAGTTGATGGACATAAGGCCAAAATAGGATGAAAGGAGAAATACCCTTATAATGGCCAAAGGCAGATCTGGTTAGTTAGAAGTTGGTTGAAATAAGTTCAAAGGACTCAATTTAGACCTTAAACTTGTGCCAAGTTTCGTGAATAAGGAAAAATGCCCTAGGTGTTAAGTGCCTGGTTTGTTTTCAGAAATTACTTTTTGTTTTGTGAACTAACTGGGGCATTTTCAATGGCGTCTACACCAATGGACAAGGATACTACTGGAAATTTGTGTGTGTAGAGGGGTGGTGGAGCTGGAGGACAGGACTGTTACTGAGGAAAAATGAAATGAGATGGCTTGAGACTTTCGGAGGCAAGGTTTTTGGAAGCAAAACCCACCATTTCCATTCCCAAGGAGTGGCTATTTTCCAGTGGATATTTTTTATTTTTTATTATACTTTAAGTTCTGGGGTACATGTGCAGAATGTGCAGGCTTGTTACAAAGGTAAATGTGTGCCATGGTGGTTTTCTGCATCCATCACACCATCATCTACATAAGATATATCTCCTAATGCTTTCCCTTCCCTATCCCCCCAACCCCTGCAATTCCTCCCCTAGCTCCCCACCCGGCCAACAGGCCCCAGTTTGTGATGTTCGCCTCCCTGTGTCCATCTGTTCTCATTGTTCAACACCCACTTATGAGTGAGAACATGCAGTGTTTGGTTTTCTGTTCTTGTGCCAGTCTGCTGAGAATGGTTTCCAGTTTTATCCATATCCCTGCAAAGGACATGCACTCATCCTTTTCATGGCTGCATAGTATTCTATGGTGTATATGTACCATATTTTCTTTAACTGGTCTATCACTGATGGGCATTTGGGTTGGTTCCAAGTCTTTGCTATTGTGAACAGTGCTGTAATAAACATATTTTTCTGCACTATCACCTAAGTGAGATGTGCTGTTAGATGTCTCTTTAGTCATAGGCTTTCTTTGCATCATGGTCAAGTTGGACTTAGGCAGCAACCAATTAAAATGGCTACTAAAAGGTGTTTGCATTCAAGAATGAGAAGACAGATCAGCTACTGGGAGACAATATATGCGAATCACATGAAAAATAACTTATATCCAGAATATATAAAAAACTCTCAAAACTCAACAACAAGAAAAAAGAAACCTCAATTAAAAATGAACAATAGAACCACCATGGTGGTGCATGCCTGTAGTTCTGTATTCTGGTTAAGTTGGTGGTTATATGCATCTATATAGTCTCAGCTACTCAGGAGGCTGAGGTGGGAGAATGGCTTGAGGCCAGGAGTTTGGGGACAGGCTGGGCAAAATAGCGAGACCCCCATTTGTTAAAAAAAAGGGGCAAAAGATATGGACAGATACTTTACTAAAGAATGGAAAAAAGAATATAGAAAGATTTTCAACATTATTAGTCATCAAGGAAATGTAAAATAAAATAATAATTAAATGTGACTATATAACCATTAGAAGGGATAAAAAATTACTGACAGTATTAAGTGATGGCATAGGAAGCAAGTGGAGCTCTCAAACATTGCTAGCTGAAATGCAAAACTGGTACAACCACTCTGGAAAAGTGTTTGGCAGCTTCTCACACATGTAAACATGCTTATTACCTCATTCCTGGTTATTTATTCTAAAAACATGAAAGCTCATGGTCATACAAAAATTGGGGCAGAAATAAATATGGTAGCTCTGTTCATGATTGCCAAAAACTGGAAACAATCCAAATGTCCTTCAGAAGGTGAACAGATAGGCAAAACGCAGTCATCTACCCAATAGAATACTCTTTAGCAATAACAACTTGAATGGATCTTGGAGGCTTTATGCTGAGTGAAAGAGCCCAACTCCAGTGACGCATATGACTCTACATGACATTCTGGTAAAGGTGAAACTATAGGGATAGAAAATATCAGTGGTTACCAGGATGTATGAATAGGTGGAAAAGGTGACTAAGAAAAGAATATCGCAAGTAAGCATTTTGAACTAGTAGAAGAGATCTGTGTTCTGGTTGTGGTGGTTATATGAATCTACGCATGTTTTAAAATTCATAGAACCATACACTAAAAGGTAAAGAGTCAGTTTATGATATGACATCTAACTGCATGATAATTTAAAGAAGCAAAAAAAAAATTTTCACCCCTAATTAAAGAAAAAGGTGTTTGCCCTTTAACCACGAAGATTTTGGATTATTGGGCTTTACATGAATAGGCCATATTTTCTGGATAACCAGGAATGCAGTAATCACTGGTTGGGTTCATTTCTGATGATTCTCCCTCCATATTGACACACTTGGTTCAGTGTTGGAATACATGTGGATTATTGTTGAGTTCTCCTGACCTGGGAGTGAGGTTTTAAAGTAAATTACCAAATCTCTTATACAATATACTCTGTATTGCTTTTATAATTCATTGAAAAACCTCAGGCAAGTTGGGACACAAGCAGGTAGTCTTGGAGCCTCGGCTGTGCTGTACAGTAGTTACACAACTTTAGACTGAACTCTCTCACTTTAGGTTTTCTTATCTTTCAAATGATAATGTGGAGTTTAAATGAAGTAACATGTTAAAAAAAGTATCAAAGTTCCTGGCCCAGAATGAGTGGTCAATATCATAGCTTCCCCTGATATTTCTCTTCCTGCATTATTTCTTTCATTCTTTTTCCCTATATTCCTTTCTCCTCTTCCCTATTTTTTTCTCTTTCTTCAGTACTTTTATTGGGTTCATGGCAAATTTTTATATTTGTGCATTGGTATACATGGATTTGTAATAAATTATATTATGTAAATAATATAATGTATTACATATAAAATAAATGTAAATAATTTTAATGTAAATTTTGATATAATTTATTTCATGTAAATAAATTACATTAAAATTTTTTAAAAATAAATTTTTAATTTACGTTAAAAAATATTTACCCTTAATTTATTTCATGTAAATAAATTACATTAAAATTTTTTTTTGACTTTTTACAGGTAAAAGAGAGACAGTAAAATGAAATGGGGAAACCAAACCATTCTGGTGGAATTTTTTCTGAAGGGTCTTTCTGGTTACCCGAGACTTGAGTTACTCTTTTTTGTGCTCATCTTCATAATGTATGTGGTCATCCTTCTGGGCAATGCTACTCTCATTTTAATCAGCATCTTGGACCCTCACCTTCACACCCCTATGTATTTCTTTCTGGGGAACCTTTCCTTCTTGGACATCTGCTACACCACCACCTCTATTCCCTCCACACTGGTGAGCTTCCTTTCAGAAAGAAAGACCATTTCCTTTTCTGGTTGTGCAGTGCAGATGTTCCTTGGCTTGGCCATGGGGACAACAGAGTGTGTGCTCCTGGGCATGATGGCCTTTGACCGCTATGTGGCTATCTGCAACCCACTGAGATATCCCATCATCATGAGCAAGGATGCCTATGTATCCATGGCAGCTGGGTCCTGGATCATAGGAGCTGTTAACTCGGCAGTACAAACCGTGTTTGTGGTACAGTTGCCTTTCTGCAGGAATAACATCATCAATCATTTCTCCTGTGAAATCCTAGCTGTCATGAAACTGGCCTGTGATGACATCTCAGGCAATGAGTTCATCATGCTCGTGGCCACAATATTGTTCACATTGATGCCACTGCTCTTGATTGTTATCTCTTACTCATTAATCATTTCTAGCATCCTCAAGATTCGCTCCTCTGAGGGGAGAAGCAAAGCTTTCTCTACCTGCTCAGCTCATCTGACTGTGGTCATAATATTCTATGGGACGATCCTGTTCATGTACATGAAGCCCAAGTCTAAAGGGACACTTAATTCAGATGACTTGGATGCTACCGACAAAATTATATCCATGTTCTATGGGGTGATGACTCCCATGATGAATCCTTTAATCTACAGTCTTAGAAACAAGAATGTGGAGGAGGCAGTAAAACACCTACTGAACAGAAGGTTCTTTAGCAAGTGAGTGCAAAATGTACTGGAGTATGAACACATTTGATATTGTTGAAACTGCAGAATTACAGAATTTTGGATAATTTTACTGTTTTTCTGCATTTTCACATATTATGTCAAAATAATGAGACATAGAGCAAAATTATTGCATGTTCATTGTAGAGAATTTGCAAGATACAGGGCAGTAGGATGGAGAAGACAGAGGTTATCTGTTACTCTAATAGTGGGGAATGGCCACTTTTCAACATTTTGAACAGTGTCTTTCACGTTTTTTTTGTTTGTTTGTTTGTTTTTGCTGTGTTGGAATTGGGTGCTATGTGTCTTTTTATGTTCACCTTTTTATATAACATTATTTTATAGGCAACATTTCACTGAATCTTTCAAAATAAATAAAGCCCTCTGTTATAGAAAAAGCAAAACAGAAAAAGCTCCAACATACTGCACTCACATTTTCCAGTGGCAAGCCTTGTGTTATGGTTTCACATTAATCTCCAGACCCTGTTAAGTTATTAAATACTATTTTCTTCTGTATTTAAATGCTTTTCTGCAAAGCTGAGTATTTGGGACTATCAAGGGAGTAGATTAAAATAGAGTTGAAATCAGGGCCTATGCAATCAATCGGGATATCTTGCTTTATCTTCTTTCTTTGCTTTAACTTGTATGTTTGCTTTCGCATAAAGAACATTTTATAAAATTAAAAATGGGTTTGAAAGTCAGTTTGCTGGTCCAGATAATAACATGGACTAATTTTGGGTTGAATGGAGTGTCCTATCAATGCCCATTTAGAAGATGCCAGATTTCTTTGCTATCCCAAGGGAATTCCAATACTTTTCCAAATCTTAGAAGAATGTCCAAGCTCTTAATATTTAGTAAGAATGCTAGTCATGTCTTGTCCCTGCTACTAACCAGCTTGACTTGAGGAAGAAGAGGATTGGGGAATGTCAGACATTACCTTGCTTTTCCTTGGTTTTTATGTCCGCTTTTTATTCTATGTGAAGAACATTTTAAATCTACAGCTCAAGATGAATGACAAAGTGTGTTCAGGAGTGAACCACATTCTAGGAAATCAGTTTGGCTGAGTCAATTTTTGTGAATGGATCAGTGAATTTAAAGTATATTAGGCATAAACATATTTCACATAGACAAAAATGACGTGCTTGTGGAATCTTTGGGTTTAGTCACTCATTTAATCTTCCCAAATTCACTTTTTAATTTTAGTGGAAGGAATATTCAACAGTCACAAACTATCTTTAAATATATTCATCACAGTTGTTTACAGATTATCATTGATAATTAAATTTACATCCTGACAAAATAGGCTATGAGAATCTATTAGTCCTATACACCAGTTCATTGGACTTTTTTCACGCACTAAGAATTCCAGGTAGGTAGAAAACCCTGGAAGTCAGGCATTTTATGTTTGACCTGCAGGCAGGCTGTCTTGAATGCTCAAATGCTGAGTTTGTTTTCTTTCACAGCTTAAATCCAGCCACTTCCATAAATTCTCTGGGATGACTGATGTAGTTCCATAGTCTTGTATCAGATTTATAAATTTTTGATAGAAAATTAATTAAAGCAAAAAGAAATTTTAAAGTACCTATTTCTCCTCACAGGCGAATATTAGGAGAGTTTTTCTCTCACAGGGTTGTAGAATCAAAGTCTGAAGAAAATAAAGGCATGTCACTTGTCTTTATATATTTATGTGTTCACATTTGCTGGGCAAAATACACAATCGTTATAGTACTGACATCATGCTTTATTTTAATACTTGGGCCTCTAGAGGAGTTTTCATTCAGAAAATATATTTTAAAAGCTTATGGAGGATGATTTCGTTGTTAGCAACTTGTTTTTTCTAAATTTGGAAACAAAGTAAAATAAATTTACCTGATATACCAGGCATATATCTATGTGTGTGTGTATGTGTGGGTGTGTAGTGTGTATATGTGTAGTGTGTGTGTGTGCCTGGTGATTTTTCTACTAGATAGCAAAATCTACAAAGATAAGTATTTCTCTATATTCTTACCCTCTCTACTTCTGTTGGACTCAATTTAAACGACATGTATAATATGATTCCATATACATTTTAAATCCATGGATAGGAAAATTATATAAAAGAAGGTGCAGCCAGATAGAAGCATGTACTTTTATATTCGACTGAAGTCCCCAAACAGGTTCATGATTGGGATTTAAGAGCAGAGATACAGCAAAAAAGGCAAAATTACATTTCTTTTAATCCAATAAATTATTTCATCATTTTTGTATACTTTTATGCCTGCCCAATTTTCAAATATTCTAAGCTTGAGATTATGTCAACTTTTTATTGTCCCAGGGACTTCTAAAATGGACACTTAAAAATGTAGCAATGTATTGGCTATGAGCTAATTCACATACAGTATCTCTGCAATCCTATGATACCGCAATAGTGTCACTATCTCATGATGAGGCCACAAAGCTTAGGGAAGTTAATCTATCTTCCCCAAACCTCGAAGCATGCAAGTTAAAGACAAGCATACACACCTGGCTCTTCTTTCTTTAGTTACTCTTTTACTACAGCATGTTTACATTTCCAGGTTGCTAGTTATGACATCTAACATCAATACTTCTTGGAAGCATATCTGAAGTGATCAGAGATATTACCTGCTTCTCAACTTTCATAGCAAGCATATTAAATGTCTGGAAAATTACTTACAAAAGAAAATTAATTCCTCATAAAAGAACCTTGACACCATCACAGGTTGTGTCCAAAAATGATGCTTAATCACAATTGATAGGAATTGAATATTAACTTAGGGGAAGACCTGACATTAATTGAGGTATGAGAAGGGGAGGAATTTGACATTAGCTCTAATATTTCAGAAAATAGTATAAAATAGATTTTTTTTTTTTTTGCTTTAGTGAAGGTAACACTGTACAAAACAGGGGCTCCTAATTTTATGGTACGCAAGTAACATTTTATCTTTGACATTGTGAAATGTTTTTTATGCTGTTTTCGGATGACAACTACCTTTATTTATATATCTAAAATTCCAAAAAAATATGTGCATATTGTAAAATAGTCAAATACTACAAAATGTGCAAAGTAGAAATTAAAATATAAAATAGGATACAGTTTTATATGCATTGTATATAATTTATAAATAAATTATGTATACTATATATAGTGAACATATATAAATATACTTCCAGAGTTTGTATCCATTTAGTACATATTTGAAATCACGATGTACTCATTTTTCTACCTTTGGCTTTTTCATTCAAAACATACTGCTGCCGGGCGCGGTGGCTCAAGCCTGTAATCCCAGCACTTTGGGAGGCTGAGGCGGGTGCATCACGAGGTCGAGAGATCGAGACCATCCTGGTCAACATGGTGAAACCCTGTCTCTACTAAAAATACAAAAAACTAGCTGGGCGTGGTGGTGCGTGCCTGTAATCCCAGCTACTTAGGAAGCTGAGGCAGGAGAATTGCCTGAACCCAGGAGGCGGAGGTTGCGGTGAGCCGAGATCGCGCCATTGCACTCCAGCCTGGGTAACAAGAGCGACACTCCGTCTCAAAAAAAAAAAAAACACAAAAAAACATACTGCCCTTTTCCAAGATGTTTATATATATATTGTGTATGTTTATATATATATGTGTGTATATATACACATATATACTTTTTTAATGAGAATGCTTAATATTTCACTGTGTGGATATAGCAAAGTATATGATCACTTTAGAGGGACATTTAGAGCAGTTTCTCATATTTTTTTTTATATTATAAACAATGATTCTATCATATTTATCAGAAAATAATTTATTCTTGTATACTGATTTTCTTACTAGCCACATTTGATCTCTTATCTTCTTGGCTAGATCTGTAATTAAATCTCTTTGAGAAAGAATACTGTGATATGAAATAAATTTAATATTTTTTCTTTTTCAATATTTATCCTTTTTTTGACAAGTTGTCTTGACCTGTTTTTTCACTATAAGGTAATAATGGTTATAATTAACACCTTTATTTTCTACTGATAGGTGAAAATGGTTCTGGTATTTTAAAATAATAGCTATTGGTTTAAATTAAATATGTTTTGTATAAAACAACATATTTCCAGAAATAAATAAGTAATTGTATTAAATTTTTTTCATATTCATACAGTGAAATTTTTAAGTAGATTTTGGCTTTGATCATACTTATTATAATGAATCAGTTCTTTAAGAGCTATAGATTCTGACAATATTTTATTTAAAAATTTTGGTTCCACATTTAAAAGTATAATTTCACTTTTAATCATAGATAAAACAATGAGGCAGAAAATCAACACAGATATGAAAGACTTACAAAACACTAAAACCAAGTTGACCTACTAGACATCTACACAACATTCAACAAAACAACAGTAGAATATACATTCGTTTCATGTACATATAGAATATTCTCCAGACAGACCAAATACTAGACCATGAAAGAAGCCTCAATATTTTGAAAAAGATTAAAATAATGCAAAATATATTCCCTCAACAAAATAGAATTAAATTAGAAGCAATGATAGAAGAAACTTTGGTAAATTCACAAATATGTAAAAATTGAACCACAGAGTCTTAAGTAATGAATGAATCAAAGAAAAAATTACAATATAAATATTTGAGATAAATAACAAAAGAAATACATATATCAAGATTGTATTTTACAACATATTATGAGATGTGGCTAAGGCAGTACTTAGAGGACAATTTATAGATATGAATACCTGAATTGGTAAAGAAGAAAAGTTTCAGATCAATAACTTAAACTTACACATTAAAAAAAAAAAAACTAGAAAAGGCAGAGCAAATGAATCCCAACTGCACAGAAGGAAGTAAATAATAAAGATTAAAGTGGAAATAAATGAGAGACAATAGAAAAACAATAGAGAAAATTAAAGAAATAAAAAGTTGGTTCCATGAAAAGCCCTACAAAATTGATAAAACTTTAGCTAGAAGATAAACAGAGAAAATATTCAAATTATAAAAATCAGAAATGACAGAAGTAATATCAATATAGTCCTTACAGAATTAAAAAAGGATTATAAAATAGTATCAACAACTGAAAATTAAATAACTTGGAGGAGATGAAAATGTTCCTAAAGAGACATGCACTATTGAAACTGACTCCAGAAGAAACAGAAAAATCAGAATATACTTGTAACAAGTAAAAATATTGGATTAACAACATATAAAATTCCCACAAAGAAAAGTCCAGACCCAGATTTCTTCACTGATAAATTCGACTGAATATTTAAGGAAGAATTAATATAAATTCTTCACAAAATCTTCCAAAAAGTAGAAAAAGAGAAAACACTCTTGAACTCAACTCAGTTTATGAGGCTAGTAACAAGTTTTGATATTAAGATAGATAACAAAACCAGACAATCACAAAAAAACCCAAAACTGCATATGAGTATATCATCTGAATAGATATACAAAAATCATCTATTTGCACATGACAAAATTTTGCACATAGAAAATTTTAAGAAACTAATTACAGACTCTAAGAACTAATTCACAAGTTCAGCAAAGTTGCAGAATATATGATCTATAAAATGACATCTCTATACACTAGCAATAAAAATTCAAAAATAAAATTAAGAAAACAAATTAATAACAGCAGCAAAACCAACACGATACTTAGAAATAAATTTGAGAAAATAAGCGTAAGAGTTATATGCTGAGACCTAATTTAAAATGGTAAAATATTCCATGTTTATGGGTTGAAAGACAGTATTATTAAGATGACATTATTCTGCAGTTGATCTACTGTCAATCTCGATCAAAATCCCAACTACTTTTTTTTTTGCAGAAATTGTCAAGCAGATATTAAAGTTCACATGGAGATTTAATGGACCCAGAATAGCCAAAAACCTATTGAAAAAGAATAAATTTTGAGGTTTTATACTTGCCAACACTACGGTAATCATGACGGTGTGACAGTGACACTAAGACAGACACACAATGAAATAGAATTGGGAGTCTAGAAGTAAACTCCTACATTTATGATCAATTGATTTTTGACAAGAGTGCAAAGAGTGTCAAATTCAGTTTATAACAAATGCTGTTCCACATGCCAAAAAGTGAAGTTGGGCCCTTACCTCTCATCATATGCAAAAATTCAAAAGAATCAAATAGAAATTTTAGAAATGAAAAATATACTAACTGAAATCAAATGAAATAACTGAAATAAAAATGTCAATGGATAAGCTCAATAGGAGGGAGGAGGGTTTAGAGGAAAGAAACAGTGAACCAGAAGATAGAACAGAAATTACCCAATCTGAATATAGAGAGAAAACTGACATAAAAATATAAAAATATTCCTGGTGAACTTGGTCCAATTAAGCTAACCCTTTTAAAAAGCCAGAGAGATAAGTGGGAGTCTTTTGCTGCCTTTGAAGAAATAAGCTTCCAGGTTGTGTAGGGCCATGTGAGTGATGTTTCAGGGTGGCTCCTAGAAGCTGAACATAACTCTTGGCTAATAGCCTGCAAAAAAAATGGGAATTTTAGTTTTACAATAAGAAACTACATTCTTCCAACAATTTAAGTAAGTAGAAGAAAACTCCAAGCTCCAGGTGAGAACTCAGTATGACCTGCACCTTAATTTCAGCCTTGTAAGACCCTGATCAGAGGACCCTTCTACTATGTACCTGAACTTCTGATCCTTGAAATTTTTGTGATAATGTATTTGTATTGCTTTAAGCCACTAAATTTCTCATAATTTATTATATGACAAGAGAAAAACTATAATAGTCATCATTATGAATTTCTAACAATGGTTTAATCATTAAAAACATTAACTTTAGTAGTATTGACAAAGAACTGTAGCTTGCAGTAAATGTTGAAACACTGAAAAATACTCAAATGATATTAACATTTTGATCTCTTCGCAGATTAGCATACTACACAGTTTCAAAATTGCTGATGTAAAGATTTATTTTGCTTTCAAAACATAGTTCTTAAAACTTTGTTATTAAGATTTGTATACAGTATACTACAAATATAAACATATTACTTTTTACATTTAAGGAGTTGTAACAACAGCACCTTGTTATCAGCAGACAGGGTTGTGGCGGTAACTACCCGTGGCACTTCAACATGACAACTAGCTATGTGTCAGTTTCTCCCTCTTGCCTTTGACTTGATGTCAGTGGATTTTTTCAAACCACTCTTGATTGTTAAACTTAATTCCTCAACAGAGAATTATAACCCTTTTTAGTTTTTCCAATTCCTCAATTAATTTTTCTTGACATTTGCAATTTGGAAGACAACTTTCCTAAGGCTGCTGGGCAATAGTTTCTGCATAGGAGTGCTCCCATACTGTCATCTAATATGTTTCTTTTCTGCTTAAACCATCTGGAATGTTTGCTGTTGTTTGTAACTTAGAGCCCTGGCTGACACCCATGGCATAAAGCCCTCCTTGCTTTGGTCCCTGTTTAATCCTCCACCAACCCTCACTATTTATTTCGATTTACGCTCCTGTGATGCTGAGTTATTTTTATTTGTCTGGCTTCATCATGCCATTTCCTGTTTTACACCATTGATGTTATTGTTTACTTTTCCTGGAACGTTTTTCCTGCCTGTTAAATTATCGGTCACAATTTAAGAGTCAGTTCAGGTACCACCTTTCCTGGAAATTATTTCTTGATTCTGAGTTACTTGTCATTTATGCTTCTGATACAGGAGAGGGCCAGGGAAATGCTGGCAGGAGTAGGGTGGGGTCCCTGGTGAGGGCTCCACCCCCGGACCTGTGGCCACGGACCTAGGTGAGGACAGGCACTCACGTTTCTGCACCCAAATGTTGCATTTTCCAAGACCACCCTGGCCCACCATGCTGCCATCCTGTGCCTTTAAACAACGAGACCCTAGGAGTCACAGACACAAGTGGCTGGATGTCAACAGGAACACCTGAGTGGAAGGGCACACAGACAGGCACCAGCAGACCCCAGCAGGCCATTAACCAGTAGAATGACATGGGATTTGGCCAAGGTGGTTGGAGGAGAGCCCAGCCGCTGTGCAGCTGACTCCAAGGGATAACCACCTTCCCACTCCATCCCTCTTCTGGCCTCCTCATCCATCTGCTGAGAGCTACTTCCACTCAATTACCTTGCACTCATTCTCCAAGCACATGTGTGATCCAATTTTTCCAGTACACTAAGGCACTAACCCAGGATACGGAAAGCTCTGTGTCCTTGTGATAAGGCGAAGGGTCTAAGTAAGCTGGTTAACTCAAGCCACCTGTGGACAGCAACACTGAAAAAGTGCATTGTAACACACACCCACTGGGGCCTCAGGAGCAGTAAACATTCACCCCTAGACACTGCTGTAGGGTCTGACCCACAAGCTGCCCACCTTAATGCTCTCCCTAGAGGTCTGAGCAGCGAAGGACCAAAGAAACAAGCCACACTCCCATTGTAGCCTCTGCCAGGGGAATAACGGAATTCTTCCTCTTTCACTTCTATAGCACACTAAGGTATCATTTTAATCTCAGCTTTCTATTGAAATCAGCTGATTACGTGAATATTTACATGAATATTTTTCTTACTAACTATAGGATTCTTGAAGGTGAGGACTGTGTCTGAGACATTTTTGTATTCACAGTTATTCTTTATGTAAGTTTCATGGAGTAGGTGTAGAATACATTTCATAAAACAAGTGATTTAAAAATGTAAAATACTCAATAGGGAAACGAATAGAGGACATGAGTGCCCAACTCACATAAAAGAAAATAAAGATTTTTAAGACACACAAAAAGGTAAATCGTAAATACCTATAAAGATTAAAATGCTATTTAAAGTAATAAGGAGATACCATTTTAAGTCCTTTAGATTAGATTGAAAATCTAAACTATTGACAACATCCAGTGTTGATAAGAGGAAGATAAAATTAGCAACACCGTAACCCTGGTGGGAACATAAATTAATACTATCCTTTTAGATTCATAAAAATCTTCATTGATTTTGACCCACTCATTTCACTTTTAGAATTCTATCCTACAATAATAATTTGAACTTATTTTGATAAAAGTAAATTTTAAAAATAAGAGAAAAAATCATTCAGGAGTGTCCAGCCTTAAGATGCTTCAGTTTACTTTCAGGAGAGGAAGGCAAATTATTTTAGCTTACGTTATTGCATTGTTGTATGATTAAGATCAGCCTCCTTTCTGAACTGTGGTTTTTGCCAGGCTATTTAATTATAGTTTATTTTTGGTTTTGTTTTTTACACCTTTATATACTGCTTGAGGATACCTTTTCTTTCCTTGCCTTCTCTTACCTTCTCTTTCTCTCCCTCTCTTCCTTCCTGTTTTACTCCCTCCCCTCCTTCCTTTGCCCTTTCCCATTCCTCCATCCTTCTTGTATCGCCATTAGAATCAATGAAAATATATCAATGTCAAAGAGTATACCAATAAATTCATCATTACATGAAAACATCATAAATTGAAAATACATTTAGTATACCTAACTTACCAAACATCGCAGCTTAGCCTGGCCCATTTTAAATGTGCTCAGAAGACTTAAATTAAGTGGGCAGAATCATACAACACAAAGCCTATTTTATATTCAGGTGTTGAATATCCCAAGTAATTTATTGAATACTGTGCTGAAAGTGGAAAATAGAATGGTTGTATGGGTTTTTGACTTACAGTTTCTACTGAATGCATATTATTTCACACCATCTGTAATTACATGTTTATTCAGAGTCAACTTTTGCTATAAACTAAGTCCATAAAGTGAATGGAAAATTTGTGTGTACAGAAAACATCAGTTATACTTCCAAAATGATGTGTGTGTGAGGGTGACAGGGGAGAGAAAGAGACAGAGAGAAGAGCTCCCTTCTGATTTTGTCTATGAAACAGAGTAATAGGCCTCCCATAATTAGGTCTTCAGGGCTTTATTTCTGAAGTTTCACAAGTTTTATACACCTTTCATCTTGGAGGCAATTTAAAGTTGTGCACAGAGGTTTAGAAGAGTCCTTAAGAGCAGAATATTTAAATAGTTTCTTAAATCCCGAGGCAAATCTTTAGGAATTTGTGGGTCTCCACTATGGGGTGGTATTCCAGCATGCACTTCAGAGGCAAATTCAATTTGCCCTGTTCCTAAAATTTATTGCCAAATATTAATTTTCTTTCTATTTTTAAATTAGAGAAATCTGATGATACTTTTTCTGAACTGGAAGAATTTCATGACACTTTATCCTAGTAATCATATCTGTAACACCATGTTTCTGTAAACATCAACTAGTCAATAAATTTCTACGACAAAGTGATTACTCACTGGTGGTTGCCTCTTTGGAGATTCAGCTACTAATGAGTGGCTATGAAGACTGGCTGCAAGTAGAAAAGTAAGACAAAATTGTCTGTTGCTGTTACAGCCTATAAAGAGAGGCAACCTCTGGTTTGGAGGTAAGTTATTGCAAAAACAAGAACAGTGTTTCAACTAAGCGAGCCTTGGACTGAATGGTTAAATCAGTTTGAAAATGAGATTTTTTTTTCTCTTTGGAGAGTGATTTTCAGTATTGGAAATGGAATTTAAGTGTCTATTCATTGGGATATAGTAGGAACAAAATAAAAGCCTTGAGACCAACAGAGCAGTCTGCATGCAAAGGCAATTGAACAAACACTGAATTTGCCCAGCACTTATGAATAACTTTTCTTCAGTGTGCAGATTTTTTAATCACATTAAAAAGTATTTGGACACTGTGTCATCTATTTAGCTAATTAAAGCTCACTACATAGTAAACAACAGATTATGTGTTCTTTAGATGGAATTCATGTTAAACAAATCCTTGACTGTGATTCCCTATCAGAAACTCAGGTCCATTTGGTTCAGTTGCCATAAACCAGTTGAACTATGTACTGTACCAGGGACTCTTTATACAGCAATATCATGTGAGGAGAACATTATGACAAATTTGGGAAAAAAAAACCAACTAAACATAATAATCTCTTGGGATCTGAAACATACAATTTGCCAAAGGAATGCACAGTCAGAAAGAGACCATCTTTGGGAATATCCTTATGTGCTTGCTTTAAAATTAGTGACTCTTTTGAGTGTTTTTTTTCTATGGTTAGGCCATGATTGTAATAGTGAGTAACTTTCCTTTTTCTCTTTTATGTTAATAGGCTTGCTCAAGATGTTTAAATAGTTTCAGTCAAGAAAAAGTCAGCCATGTGTTTTAAAACTAGGAACACACTGGCACCTTATTAAAATCCTGTCTTTTTAATGAAATGACTTTGATAAAAGGTAGATCTTTTGGATTTTTCTTTTCTGCCACCTAATTCACTGGCATCCAAAGGATTGGAGTGACCATGATAGAATGTATCAAAATTTTTCAAAAATGAAAATAATACCATCTATTAGAACATTGTATGTGATCTAAGTAAGCTACATATACCTGACCTTGTAGAGGGATGATAATGACTCGTTCAGGGAGGTAAAAAAAAAAACTCTAAGAGTGAAGAGTCGTAAAAGACAAGCATGAAGGAAACCTCTAACAATAGGAACCATGACTGTGCTAAGTGAGTTACACACATCACTTCTTTTAATCTTGTGCACAAGGACATTGTATAGATGTTTTCCATATCTTCATTCTACTGATGATGATGGTGCCAGACACATGTCGAGGTCACCTACTTAATAAGGGGCAAAGATGGCATTTGAACCAAGCCTCCTCCAAAGCCTGTGCCCTTGACAATATTATGAAATGTGCTTGATAGTTTATCTTGTAGCACAGAGGTAGCTCATGAAACAAGGATTTTTGCAGAGTGCAGATTTTTACAGGTGTGCATATATTCTCCATTATTCAAAGAACTCCACCTTGCAAAATGCTCTTTGGGATCTCAAGCAGTTTATACCTTCATTCAAAAAATCTGAAAAATTCTAGAAAATGAAAATTTTATAAAAAGCTACAGAATCAGAGGAAGAATTTAGAATAAAGAAATCAGGTCGGGTTTGAAGTAATCCTGAGGAGACTGACTATGTCTTGAAATTGAGATTCAGAGCAAAGTATCTCGTAACGTTAGGTGGAGGAAGTATTCTGAAGAGAAAAGGCTCTTGGACCTGAAAACGAAAAAGAATAATAGCCAACATTTACTGAGCTGTAATTTTGTTTCAGGAATTTTGCTAGATGATAAAACCATTAAAATTTACAGTGGAAAAAAAAAGTGACATGAAATTGGATATTAGACCCTAAGCCAGCTCAAAGAACAACCTAGTGCTGATTGGTGGGAAAGGAGACAGATACAGTACTGCAAGTCCTGTTGATACTAAATAAATTATCTTATGTATTGGGAGAATGTGACTACAAAATTCCTGTTTGTTCTCGGCAATTACCATTTAGTGTGTGATATTTAACAAGGTAGAACAATTTTCAAACATATGTGGTCATGTCCTATAGCAGTGGATGGCTTCAACGTAGTGTGCTATGGAAAGGTGAAAGGAGAAAGGTTAGGAATCCTGCAGACAATAACTCTTTAGCTTAAATGTTATTTTATTCATAGGAAATATATTCACAAGTTTCAAAATTCTTAAAATGTACTAAGGGGCATACTGTCAACATTTCCACCCAAATTAAAAAGCTATTCATTCCCTTTTCCGGGGATAACAAACTATTATTTGTCTAGAGATACTCTATGTGTGAGCAAAAATACATGTGTGTATATATACACACATACATATACATATATAATCTTTTTTGCCCAAATGATAGTGTGTCATATATGCTGTTCTAATTATTACTTTTCCATTTAATATTTCTTGAAGCTCTTTCTACATTAGTGCAGAAAACACCCTTGCTTCTTTTGATGGCAGTATAGTATTGCATTATTTCTATGTTTCCTTCTTGTGGAAATTTAAATTGTTTGCTACATCTGCTGTTACAAATAATACTTTAATGAATCCATCTGTATTAAAATCACTTTGCCATGTGCCAGTATATCTGTATGATAATTACTGAGAAGTAAATATGTGGTCAAACGTTATATGTATCTATTTGTTCGTTTGATAAATCTTGCCACACAGGGAGGGATATTAGGGAATTTCTGTTTGAAGGTTCCCTGAAATTTTGGTCACTGGTTTCTTAAATATCCTTTTCAGCTAATAACAAAGTACCAAATAGGATAAAGATATGTCAATTAATGATAACAGTCACAATTTGTGTGTATATGCTCTCTATATAATTATTCATATATTTGTTATATATAACATATTTTCTATTTATGAAATATATAACTACGTGTTACATTTTTATATAACTATCTTTATTATTTCTTTAGGATCTATCTCAGACATGGAAAGTGTAGGTCAAAATTCATAAACTTTTGCCTGCAATATAAAAGGAAGACATTTGATAATCTATAGGGATTCAGATAGTATATTACTCACGTTCTCATCTGAGAAAAAATTCTGCAAACAAACTATAATCAAACACAAAACAATAAATACAGTCCTCAAGAGAGTGGGAAAAAGGGATCAATGGTGATCAATGAATAGGTGTATAGGTAGGTAGACATATTGACTATCCAAGCTTGCATAATCTAAAGGCTGAAGAACTCTCAAAAAGGCAGATTTTATAAACTTTGTAAGTATTATACCAGCACAATCTAGGAATTAGGAGGTTAGGATAAAAGTGGTGGAGTAAAAGCATTCTGTTTTGGCTTCATTTCAATTTGAGGGATAATTGAGGTGTTTAGACGGCATCCTAGTGGAGAAAATGGTTTATCTTCATGGTCTTAGAAGTTAAATTATGAGAAGAGAAAAAGAAGGCAACCACTTACTGAATGAAAAAAAATGAGTAGCGTGTTCAAGTTCATGAAAACAAAATAGTGAATGACAACTTCATCAATCAGCAAAAATTAAAAAGTGTAAAAAAGAGAATGCAATAAATTCAAATAATAAAGTATGATGGAAAGAATAAAATGTAGTACATTAATAATTATGTTCAAGTAAATAGAATAGTCTGAGTATTCTCATCAATGACCCAAACATTAAAAAAGTAGTTAAAACGTACTAAGATATATGTTATTTATAAGTAGTATACTTTAAACAATGAATAAGAGAAGTCAAAAATAAAAAATCATGCAGAGAGCAGACAAAAGCAAACTAAAAGAAAGCAGGGGTGTAATATCAATATCATAAAAATAGAATTAAACTTTAAAGTGCTAAATAGAATAAAGATACATTAATTAATGATGTTTTAATTTATGAAGAAGATGTATTGGCCATAAACCTATCTACACTAGACAACATAGAAACTAAACCTTTATAACAAAATGATTCTAGGTATATGAGAATTTGATAACAATATTTACATAGAATTTATTAAATCTAGTTGGCAGAAAATAGGTTATTTTGAAGATTTTAATATATTTAATAACTTTTATTACATATATACACACACACACACACACACACACACACACACACACAAATCCATGTTTTGTGTATATATTTAAAACTACATATCTTCCCAAAGAGAAATTGCATTTTTTTAGTCAGTATTTACAACATATATCATGTAACTGGCTGCCCAAAAGTCCATAACTAGAGAATTATAGGTCATGTTTTCTTATTAAAATAAAATGGGGCTGGGCATGGTGGCTCATGGCTGTAATCCCAGAACGTTGGGAGGCCGAGGCAGGGAGATCACTTGAGGTAAGGCATTCAAGACGATCCTGGCCAGCAGGGCAAAATCATGTCTCTACCAAAAACATAAAAATTAGCTAACATGGTGGTGCATCCCTGTAGTCCCAGCTACTCGGAAGGCTGAGACAGGAGAATCGCTTGAACCTGGAAGGTGGAGGCTGCAGTGAACTGAGGTCATGCTACGTCACTCCAGCCTGAATGACAGAGCAAGACTGTCTCAGAAAAATAAATAAAATAAAATAAAATAAAAATAAATTAAGTAATAAAAATAGAATGAAAATGCCTAATTGCCTAATCACTAAATAATGAAGAAAAACGCTTGGATTTAAGAGGAACTTAACAGAAAAACAAAAAATATCTAGAAACCAGTAAAAAAAAATTCCCATAAAATATTAAGTCTATTATAAAAAGTGCTCTCAGGGCCTTCATTAGAGCAGGAAATAGAGAAGTAAGAAGGAGGAAATAAGAAATTTTCTTCTTATTTCAAGAAGTTAGAAAAATAGAATTAGAAACTAGAAATCAGAAATCAAAAAATTAGAAAAGTAGATCCAATTAAATAAGACGTTTTTGAATAGAGAAACTTAATGAAATGCAAAAAGTCAAGAAGATAAATCTATCCTAAAGCTGTTTTTTTTTAAAAGACTTGTAATATAGGAAAACCCTTTGTGAGTCGAATAAAGGAAAAAAAAGTCAAACAGCCTTCATTATGAAAATGAGTATGTCCCTTACATAATTTTCATGTAAGAGATGACCCAAGAATTGTAAAGATCAAATGCAATTCTGTGACAAAACATTTGTTATAGTAATGAGTACTAGCAAAATATATCAAAACCAACTGCTATCAATTCACCACATTGAAATCTTCTTTCTGATCAATCACGTATTTTAGCTGATATTTCTTTTGAAATATTAGGACTGTCGATTAGATTACAAGGTATTGTAGCCTGTGAGCCAAATTCTGTTTGCAAAATGAGTATTAGGAGCTCAAATTCCAAAGCCATACTGCTTGAGTTTAAGTCCTTACTGTTTCATTTATTTGGTTGTATGAAATTGACCTTAAGCAAATTACTTTTCTGTGCCTTATTTTCCCCTCTACACAATAGGCATGGTGATGCTAATAGTAATAGTAATTATCTCATAAGCTTGCTATTCAGACTCCATTATGGAATGCACAAAGAAAACAATGAATAGAAGATTGGCACAGAGTAAGAAATGTTAGCAATTATTTTGCCTTTGATTTTGTCCATTCATCCAACAAATGTTTTTGAATATTTGCCTCTGTGCCTGTTTTGTTCTAGCTACTGGGGCTGTGGAAATAAGCAAGAATAAGTACCTGCCCTTATGAAGTTTGCATTCTACTAGGAAAGACAAAAGTGTAATTTCAAGGAGTGACAAGAGCATTGATCTATTGTGTGGTATTTATAGCCAATAAAAATAGTTTAGTGTTGAGTTATACAGAATACAATGCTCATTTCTATTACAACCTTCAGTTCAGAAGATACATGTTAGTTGTAGCATGAAGATACATGTTAACCATAGCATGAAACGTGTTAGATTTCTCTTCTCTCTCTTCATACATTCATTCATTCCCTTCCCTCTTTCCATTCATAAATTCCCTTTTTTCTGTCTACTTCTCTTCATGTGCTCTCTTCTTTCTTTGGTCTTTTCCTTTTTTATTTTTATTTTTCCTTGGAAATTATGGTACATATTCATTGATACATGCTTGAAAGTAATCAGAGTAAAATATGTATTTTTCTCAACATGCTCTGTCTTACAGGTAAAAGAGAGGGTAAAATGGACTGGGAAAACCAAACCATTCTGGTGGAATTTTTTCTGAAGGGACTTTCTGGTTACCCGAGGCTTGAGTTACTCTTTTTTGTGCTCATCTTCATAATGTATGTGGTCATCCTTCTGGGCAATGCTACTCTCATTTTAATCAGCATCTTGGACCCTCACCTTCACACCCCTATGTATTTCTTTCTGGGGAACCTTTCCTTCTTGGACATCTGCTACACCACCACCTCTATTCCCTCCACACTGGTGAGCTTCCTTTCAGAAAGAAAGACCATTTCCTTTTCTGGCTGTGCAGTGCAGATGTTCCTTGGCTTGGCCATGGGGACAACAGAGTGTGTGCTCCTGGGCATGATGGCCTTTGACCGCTATGTGGCTATCTGCAACCCACTGAGATATCCCACCATCATGAGCAAGGATGCCTATGTATCCATGGCAGCTGGGTCCTGGATCATAGGAGCTGTCAACTCGGCAGTACAAACCGTGTTTGTGGTACAGTTGCCTTTCTGCAGGAATAACATCATCAATCATTTCTCCTGTGAAATTCTAGCTGTCATGAAACTGGCCTGTGCTGATATCTCAGGCAATGAGTTCATCATGCTCGTGGCCACAACATTGTTCATATTGACACCTTTGTTATTAATCATTGTCTCTTATATGTTAATCATTGTAAACATCTTCAAAATTAGCTCTTCTGAGGGGAAAAGCAAAGCTTTTTCTACCTGCTCAGCTCATCTGACTGTGGTCATAATATTCTATGGGACCATCCTGTTCATGTACATGAAGCCCAAATCTAAAGAAATACTTAATTCAGATGACTTGGATGCTACAGACAAAATTATATCCATGTTCTACGGGGTGATGGCTCCCATGATGAATCCTTTAATCTACAGTCTTAGAAACAAGGATGTGAAGGCGACAGTAAAACATCTGATAAGAAGAAAAGTTTTTAACAAATAAATGAGAAAGGTGTAATTTTATGATTACAATGTGGAAATCAATTAGAGAAACCAGAGTTAAACATCATTGCTGTTTCACATTCCTCTCCCAAAGCTCTAAAGCGCCAAAATACACTTCTCTGATTGCAGTACCTAATGAAAAGAACTAAATAAATAATTTCGGTGTTTTGGAAATTGATGATTAGAGTTTTGTTTGGTTTCATTGCTGAAGATCTTGATTGTGAAGGTAAGTAGAGACAGAATGTAATATGGAGAGGGATTTCTAGTTAAGAGTAAAACCTTTTTTCCCCTTAATTTTTGATAAAATTATTTCCAAACCAACTTCATACTTTCTTTACAAGACAGAGTGAATCTAGTTTTAGATCTTTTAATAAGTCAGTTAAAATTACACATATCTAATACTATAATTAGTAAAGTAATTTATTTGGAGTCTACTAAAATATGACTTAGCCCCTTGAAGTTAGGTCTGAGCCCTGGAAGTGATCAGGTACAGGCCAAAGTTTAAACACTTGTGAGCCAGGGAACAAACAGTGCTGTTTTGGGGTACCGATGACAAAGCATAATGCCTATTTTTTGTGTGTGAAACACCTTGTTGCTTTGGAACAAGATGGCCCAAGGGAGTCAACCACGGAGTAGTGACCATATTTCTCTCTCTGCTTATAACTATTCCAGTTAATACCAGTTGCCCTAGTGTAATTAGTAATAGTTCTCCCTTTCACTATCAAAAGTGTTCCAATTTGGATGATCTCATATATGGTCGCCCTAAATAGCAGGGCAGCAGGAGAATCAGATTCTAGGGAAATGTTAGGAGAGATGGCAGATTGTGGCACTGTGATGTCAGTCTCCTGAGGGAGACAACGTGGGCACATAATATTCAATACGTGCGAGATATTCCCAGGAGCCCTTCAAAATAAACGGGTGAGCCATCAAGTTTGAAGGTGTTCCATTAGGGTAACATGCTGCAAATTAGATTTCCAATTATCTAAAAATTAAAAAATATGTTAACACTTACTTAGAATAAAAACTTTTTATGGAATTGTTGATTTTTTAAGGACAATAATTCACCAGCATGGTTAGATTATTTCTGATTGTACCTCATTGGGATTAAAAAAGACTATTATTTGTGTTTTAAAAAAATCACGTATCCTTTGTAAAAATATTTATTTTTAATTTACAAATAACTATTGTGTATATTCATGGGGTACAATGTGATGTTTTTATGTATGAGTTGTAGAAAGATTCAATCAAGCTAATTAACACATCTGTCACCTCACCAACTTATGGTATTGAGAATGTTAAAAATTTATTCTTTTAGCAATTTTGTACATTACATTATTATTAATGGTAGGCCATATGCAGTGCAACAGATCACTACACTGACTCCTCCAGTCTGACTGAAGCCTAGTGCACTTTGATCAACATTTTCTCTTTCCCTCTTCTTTGCCTTCCTCCCATGTCAAGCCATTTTGGTAATCACCTTTCTACTCTGTTTCTATGAGACTGACTGACTTAAGATTCCACATATATGTGAGATTATACAGTATTTGTCTTTCTGTGCCTGGCTTATTTCGCTAAGAATAATGTCCTCCACTTCCATCCATGCTGTCACAAATGACAGAGTTTTCTTTTTTAAGCCTGAATAGTATTTCCCTGCATAGTATTTCATTGTATATAGGTACCATGCATGTTTTCTTTTGCTGATGAAGACTTAAATTGCTACCATATCTTAGCTGTTGTGAATAATGCTGCAATGAACATGAAATGAAGATACGTCTTTGAGATACTGGTTTCATTTTCTTTGGATATACAGCTAGTGCTCGACTTACGACCACAATTGGTTCCAACAGACGGTCGTAACACAATTTGGTCATAAGTTGAGTAGGCTATATGTACAGTACTGTGAAACTATGTTATAAAAATCTTTAAGTCATAATTTATCGTAATTTTCTTTCATTATATATCATAATTTTCTTTGTTCATTTTATGCCATTTGTATCATCTCTACACCATTTTGTTTCTTATTGTTACATTTGTCAGGTTTAAGTAAAACACTGCATTACCAGTACAACTGGTTTAATATTTGCAAAACATACAAAATTACAAAATACAGTTGCATACAAAAATACAAAATACAGGTGTAAAAATACCATAGGAAACATTTTCCCAATTGCAAAATGTATCAAAATATGTAAACATGTACGAAACATTTTATTGGCCGCTGGTGCTTGGCTGCGGATCATTGATGTCGTCATCTGAGACAGCAGTTGGGGTAACTGGAGTTGGCTTTTTCATAAACATGGTGAGCTTTGTCTGAATTGTATGTTTCTTTTTTTCTTCATAAATTTCACGATAGGGATGAAACACATCATGTGCCATCTGTTCAATCCTTGCAAATCATTCGATGTTTGGGTACATTGCTTTGAAATGTATAAGAAGTTTATTCAGTAAAGATAAACCATCTGATAATCCCTTAGTGGTTAACTTTCTTTCTGGCTCCTCTTCTTTCTCTGCTTCTCTTCTTTCTTCTTCTGCCACTCTTTGTTCTTCCAGTTCGATTAGCTCTTCATTTGTAAGTTCTCCAGATTCTTTGTCTAGCAACTCTTTGACATCTTCCATTTCACACTGCAAAGAAAGGTCTTTAGCGAGTTTTACTATTTCCTCCCCCGCCCCCTGAATCGTTTCAAGTTCATGTTCACTGTCAAATCCGTCAAAATCATTAACATAGCGCTTAACACAATTTTTCCAGATGCCATTCATGCAGTTTGTAGTCACAGCCTCCCAGGCGGTAGCTATATCCTTGATACACATCAAAATGTTATAGTGTTTCCAAAAATCTCACAGTGTTAGTTCTGAGTCAGCATCTATAGCAGATATTGCTGGGCAGCGTTTGCACTGCCAGACGTGGAACAGTCGTGGCTAGCGATTGTGGTCGTAAAGTCGAATGGTCGTAAGTTGCATAGGTCGTACGTCGATCAATACCTCTATACCCAGAAGTGGGATTGCTGGATTATATAACAATTCTGTTTTTAGTTTTTTGAGGAAGATCCATACTGTTTTCCAAAATGGCTATGGTAATATACATACTCAAAAACAGTATACAAAGGCTTCCCTTTCTTCACATTCTTACCAATTATCCATGTTTTTGATAGTAGCCATTCCAGCAGGTGTGAGGTTATGTCTCCTCATAGCTTTAATTTGCGTTTCTCTGATGATTAGAGATTTTGAGCATTTTTTTCATATATCTGTTGGGCATTTGCATTTCTTTTTGCTAAAATGTCTGATCAAGTCCTTTGCCTATTTTAAAAATCAAGTTATTTGTTTTCCTGCTATTAAGTTATTAGAGTTTCATTTATATTTTGGATATTAGGCCCTTATTAGATGTATTGATTGCTAATATTTTCTCCCAATCCATGGGTTGTTTATTTACTCCGATAATTATTTCCTTTACTGTGCAGAAGCTTTTTAGTTTGATCCAATCCCATTCCTCTATTTTTGTTTTTGTTGCCTGTGCTTTTATAGTCCTATCAAGAAATTGTTGCTCAGACCAATGTCAAGGAAATTTCTTCCTATGTTTTCTTCCAGTAGCTCTATAGTTTCAGGTTTTATGTTAAAGTCTTGCATCTCTTTTGAGTTGATTTTGCATACACTGTGAGGTAAGGGTCCCATTTCATTCCTCTGTATGTGGATATTCAGTTTCCCAGCACTATTTATTGAAGTGGTTGTCCTTTCCCCCTTGTGTGTTCTCAGCATCTTTGTCAAAAATCAATTGACCTTAAATACTTGAGTTTATTTCTTGGCTTTCTATTATGTCCCATTCGTTGATGTATCTGCTTTTATGTGAGTACCATGCTCTTTTGATTATGATAACTTTATAACATTTTTTAAAATCTCAGCATTTGATACTGTCAGCTTTGATTTTGCTTCAGATTGTTTTGCCTAGGAAGGGTCTTTTCTAGTTCCATATAAATTTTAGGATTATTGTTTCAATTTTTATGAAAAATGACATTGGAATTTTGATAGGAATTGCATTGAATCTGTAGATTGCTTTAGGTAATATGGACATTTTCACAATATGAATTCTTCGAATCCATGAACATGTAATATCTTTCTTTTTTAAAAATTTAAAGATTTTTATTTTTATTTTTTGAGATAAAGTCTTGCTCTTGTTGCCCAGGCTGGAGTGCAGTGGCACAATGTCAGCTCACCAATGTGGGTAACCCCCCATATAGGTACTGAGGAAGGAGAGCTAAGCAGAATCCTAGCAGAATCCTGGCACAATTAGGCCCTGAGGAATATCTCAGTTTATAGTTTTACTACTCAGTTATTTTCTTTTACATAATTATTTATATATAATGATATATTAGTTTATAGAATTAGGGCTTGAAGAATATCTCAGTTTATAGTGTTACTACTCAGTTATTTCCCTTTATATAATCCTCTCTATGTATAATCATATGTTAGTTCATAGAATGAATGCCTAAAGAATATCTTGCCACTCAGTTATTTTCATATATATATATATATATATATATATATATATATAACTATATCTTAGTTCATAATCGGAGGAATGCCTAGAGTAGACAAGCATGAATTAAGGAATAAGCAGCTTATAGTTGGAGGAATGTCTGGAGCAGACACACTCTGGAGCAGAGCATGACTTAAGGGAAAAACAGTTATACCAGGACAAGAATCCATGGCCCAGGTGGCAGAATTCAGTATTGTAAAGATAACGGCTGTATGGCAGGCTTGAGGCAAGAGCCACTCCTTCTGAAAAAGGAGCTATAGGACCTTGCTCCAGATCTTGTGGAAGGGTGCCCTCAGACTGGCAATCTCTTGAGCATCCGAGGGATCAAAACCCCTCCTGATAATCGCACCTTGGTGACTGTGAGCTTTATCAGCTCCTGTTACCGTGCTAGCTCAAAAAGCATCCTCCTATAGAACTCATTGGAAGCTGCCAGCAGGTGGCAGTAGACCCTGACAGCTCTGTCACTGCTGTGTGATTTAAGCATCCTCCTATAGATCTTAGGAGTAGCATGCCCGTAGATAGAGGTATTGAACACTGCACCCTCTTCACTGCACACAGCCCTACCTCCATGCCTCGATGACTTAATGAGAGTGGACCCCTTACTGCACACGGCCCACCTCCTAGCCTAGGTGACCTAATGGTGATGGACCGCTTGTTTTATTGCTCATGACTCTCACTATTCTTAAAGATGGCTTCACTCACTAACCTGTCCCCAACGTATACCGAATACATACAGATGCTTCTGGACATTCAGGGTCTCGTCTGTCTCTGCTTATAGGTGGCATGGCTTCCCGAGCCCAGCTGCATTTTCCTTGTACTTCTGTGTCCTGTCTCTTTATTTCTCAGATCCTGCACCTCAACAAAGCATAAGGGACACCCCACGACCCTGTGGGGCCCTCAGCCCTACACAGCACAACTTTCACCTCCCAAGTTCAAGCTATTCTCCTGTCTCAGCTTCCCAAGTAGCTGGAATTACATGCATGCACCACCATGCCCTGCTAATTTTGTATTTTTAGTAGAAATGGAGTTTCTCTGTGTTGGTCAAGCTGGTCTCAAACTCCTGACCTCAGGTGATCCGCCTGCCTCAGCCTCCCAAAGCGCTGGGATTGTAGGTGTGAGCCATCGTGTCTGGCCCATGTAATATCTTTTGATTTACTGATGCCTTCTTCAATTTTTTCATTAATGTTTTATAGTTTTCAGTGTACAGATCTTTTATGTCTTTGATTGGTCTTTTCTTTTTTATTATGGAGAGATTGGCAACCAACTCATCTAAAATGATATGTGATCATTAAATGATCACAAGTAAAAGAACGAGAGTCCAAAACAAAACAACTCTACATTTTTTCACTGGAACATGTGAGCTCTTTTATTAGAAAATTATACTTACTGGCTTGTAGTTTATGAGATGAAGGGTATACAATGACGAGTCTATTTTGAACTCGAACACCTTGGCTGATAACATCAAAATATAATGGGATAATATCTATAGACAGAAAATTTCAAATACTCCCTTATTCTTGGTCATTGCTAAGGATTAGACAGTTAACATTGCCTCATAGCTATACATTTGCACATAGATTTCTTTCTGTTTCATCGATTTGTATATGCCATTGTTTTATAAGACATTTATTTATAAGACATCCTTGGTATACTTCTTGCAGTTAGCCTTTTCAGGCTGTTATAGACAGCCTCCATTATACTAAAAGCTAAATAAAATGAAATCCTTAAAAATGAGATGTTATTCTTGGCCCCATAAATTCTGGGGTAGTTTGGAGATGTCAGGATGTGTTGTCTGCCATGACGCCGAAAAGACTAACATTAAAAGCCGTACTTTTCATTCTCCACTCGTCTGGGGAAACTGATTTTCTGGTATCTATAAAAACCTGAGACAAAACGTATTATTTAATATTATCTTGAGTTATCATAGCCGTGAACTACCTTGAGTTCTAAAGATGAAGTCTCCAGGGTTTCCATATGTGGATCATTAAGTGTCTTCTTTAGTTACCTTGAGGTTTTGGGGAGGCCATGCCTTGCATACAGAATGGATGCTGATGAAAGGGCAACTAAAGCTGAGGAACTACAATCACGTGCCATTTAACAAAGTTTTCATCAATGACAGATAACATATATGACATATATGATGGTTGTCTCATGAGATTATATATTTTTACTGTAACTTTTCTGTTACAGTATTTCTGTTAGTTATTTTAGATACACAAAAACCATTGTGACACAGTTGCCTATAATGTTCAGTACAGTAATATACCGCACAGCCTTGTAGCCTAGAAGCAATAGGCTATGCTATATAGCCTGCGTGTGTAGTAGGCTGTCCCATCTAGGTGTGTGTAAATATCCTATGATGTTTACATCATAATAAGTTTTGCCAAATTATGCATTTCCCAGACTGTACCCCTGTTTTTATGACTGTAATGTTTTTTCATGCTGAAATCTCCATGAGTCTGAAGAATATTACTCTCTGTAATACTCTTTAAATTTGCAAACATGTAGATTTGTGTCTAGTTTCCCCAGCCCGCATAGAAACTGTTGGTCAGAAACATAAAATTTTTAAAGAATATATAAAAAATAGATCCATACTTATGGAAAAGGAGAGGTATGCTCAGTTTTTAATGTTTGGATCCAGTTAGAAGGGATGTCAGCTTATTGATAATACTGTCAATTAGGATAGATAAAATAATCTTTTCATCTTCTCAAAAAAAAAACTATCCTCAAGTATATTTTTTCACCTTAAGTTTCTCTATGATATGAGTTCCAATTACGGGGTTCCAGGTGGAATGTAAGTTGGAACATAAAATATTCAGGCCAATTGACCTTGGTCTGTGCTAAAATAGGTGAAACTTTCCGCTGAGGTTTGGGCCTCCATCAATCTCCTGGTCTCCCAGGCACAAGAAATCCTATCTCAGAATCTACTCATACTGCAGTTATACTGGCCACATCAAGATCTACCAGGAGACTCTATTATAACAATGTTTTCCACAATTTACTTTGAAATTTGCAATTTCCTTTATGTTTATTATACACCAGATAGTGGCCAGGTTTTTTTTTTTTTTTTAAACTTATTTCGATTTCTTCTGTGCTGCCTTACTAAAATCATTAGAAAAATGTTTTATAGGATTCCTCGCTCATTTATACTTCAGAGTATGAAATTGAATTTAAATTTGCTATAATATTTTGGTGCTAAAAATATTTTATGTTTTCTGCAATTTTCTGAAAACAGAATCTTAATTTTTACAGAGCTCAAAACATAGTTTTAAATAGCCCATAGCCAATGTCAGGCAACAGTAAATTTTTCAAATAAAATTTTCTCATTCTACCTTATTTTTCTTAGCTCCTAAATACTCCACTGTGATAATAAATATTGCTTGGGTTTGTGACAGCTGTATATCCAGGGTTAAAATGTTTTTCTGATCCAGAATATCTATTATAAGAAGAATAGAATAGCACAAGGCAGCAAGCACGGACACATTCGAAAGTACTAAACATATGCAGAGCAATAATAACCAGAAGCAATCTTCCTTCCACCACAGATCAAATATCAGGTCCCCAACTCTAAGTTATTTCAACCCATCTTTGACATAAGGCAATCTCCCTTACCCTGATTTTCTACTAGAGAATAAAGTGATTTTTCTTTGGATAACTAACACATAGATTCTATGTTTTTTTTTATATACAATATCTGGCATTTAATAAAAAATTACAAATAATAAGAAAACAGGACCAAGAGACAAAAACAGATAATTGAAAGACCCTCAGGTGATCTAAATACAGGAGTAATCAGACACAGACTTTAAAATAACTAATGTTAACCTGCCATGAGACTAGATAATAAGATGAAGACTTCACCAGATGACCTAAAATTGTATTTTAAAAAATTGAAGTTATGGACCCCCAAACCACAATAACTGGTGTTAAGAACTAAATACATAGATTTAATAGCAGAATAGACAAGGTTGAAGCAGGGCTTAATACACTGGAAGACAGATCGGTAGCAAATAACCAGACTGGACACATGGTGAAGATGAAGGAAAATGCAGAAAGGACTGTGAGAGCTACATGGAATATAATGGCAATGTCTAACATGTAAATAATTAGACACTTGGAGAGGAGAAGGATAAATGGAATAGAAGAAAAAAATGTGAAATATCAAATGAAATTGTAGAACTTATAAAAGACATCAAGCCACAGATGTAAGGAGATCTATAACATCAAGGAGGATGAGTTAAGAAAAAAAGCCACCTATAAGAACCTTGTTATAAAATTTCAGAGACCAACTGTAAAGAGAAAATATAAAAAGCAAGCAAAAGAAAAAAGAAGACTTTTTTTTTTTCAAAGAAGCAGCAACTAAACAGAGGCAACTTTTCAACAGAAACAATGGATACCAAATAGAAAGAACAGTGTTTTTTAAATGTTGAAAAAAAAAAAAAATAACTGCCAACCAAGAAGTGTATACTCGTGAAAATATCATTTAAAATTGAGAACAAAATGAAAACACTTTCAGACTCTCCCCCTAACTTCCCTCCATTTACACAAACAATTCTTCTTTAGAAGTCTTACCTTGAAAGAAATCCCGGCTTGGCATGGTGGCTCATGCCTGTAATCCCAGCACGTTGGGAGGCCAAGGCAGGCTGATCACTTGAGCCGAGGAGTTTGAGACCAGCCTGGGAAACATGGCAAAACCCCATCTCTACAAAAAAATACAAAAATTAGCTGGGTGTGGTGGCATGTGCCTGTAGCCCCAGCTATTCAGGAGGCTGAGGTGAGAGTGTCACCTGAGCCAGTGAAGGTCGAGGCTGCAGGGAGCTGTGATTGCTGATGTTCTTCTTCTGGCTTGGGTTCCAACACTTCAGGCAAGACTGTTTTCTTCAAGAATGCCCACTCCACCCTAATCTGTTTCTCACACACCTTGACTCTTCTCCCCCTTTTAGGTGACCTTTTCACTCCATTTAGGTCTTTCTTCAGGGATTCTTTCTTCACTCCTCTCAGACTTGGACACCCATATTCTGAACTTCCCCATCCCACTACAGATACTTTTCTCACCCGCTTAGGACTCTGACAACTCCCTCCAGACCACCTGCCTATGGTGTACAGGTGTTTTCCTTATCCCATTTGTGTTCTAATATCTTCTATCAGTCAGCTTTTCTTTGCAGGTGTGGTCCTCATCTAGGTGCTAGGATCCACACCTTCCTCTTGTGTGTATGGCCCCTTTCATGCTGCTTGGACTCTGACACTGTGAACTGAGCTGCTCTTCTGCATTGAACTCTCCCTTATTCTGCTCAGGCTCCAAAACATCATGCTGGACAGCAGATGTAAGGATGCCTTTCTCAATGCCTTTGCATCATGAAAACCTTTACTAGTTTTACTGCACAAGTAAGTTCATAGCCTCAGTGAGTTCCTCACCAAGCTCGGGCTATGACAGCGTACCAGGCAGCTCAACTATATATTATACAAATATATCTATTATAAAAAAATACAACTATATATTACTCACTAGTCAGTCCAGGGTTTTTTTCTAATGAAAGGAAAATATTTTAAATGAGACTATTTCTTCTGAAAGTAATTGAAATTGTCAGTGTTCTTTAAGAATTTATGCAATCGATTTATTTTTCTCAGCAATTACTTATTTGATAATAATATCCACTAGGGTTTTTTGTCTTACCAGGTCAAAATGATTTTTTTCAGCATATTTTATTCAGTCTTTATCTTCCCTTATTTTTCCCTACATTTAAAAATCAGCTGTTATTTTCCAAACTCTTTTAGAATTGTAGTATGGTCAAGGAAATATTGTATACATTTCAGTTATCTCCCTGTATTAAATCAGGTACTTAGACTGTCATTTTATCATCCTTTAAAATTTTTAATTAATTCAGCAGTTAATTACTGCCAACTGTTTTTAATTAACTTGACATTAGATTTTATGCAGAGAACAGTGAGTCATAGTTCTGCCACTGGGAAGAATTTCAGAAGGTAATAAATGCTTATGGTATAAAAGAAAAATCGCTTAGTGGAGATAAAGTCCAGGACAGCACAGAGGAGGAAATTACTCTGGGAAAATTTGGGACTGTGTTGCAGAGGATATGACACTTGACCTGTCTTTTATGAGATTGTTAGGATTTCATCTGAGGAGAAATGTGAAAATGCAGATGGAATAGCACGTGCTATTGCCATGAGGTGTGAAAGAAAATGGTATAACTTGGTAATTACCTGGTAAATAGAACACAACTTGTGGGAAGAGGTAGGGGGAGGGAAAGGACAGGGGGAGAGGTTGAAATAATGTAGCTGAAAGGGAAAGTTGGGACCAGATCCAGTCCCTGGATAAAATAAAGAGCAAGAATAAAAGAACAAAAATACAAAATAGTTTTTTTTTTTTTACGAGGGCTGAAAAAATGTGTTTTAATTGTTACTAAGCTGGATTTTCTTAGAAAGACTTACTGAAAATATTTTTCTATTTTCCCAAAGTTTACTCTCACAGACCACTTGTTTCTACATTTTAATGAAATCACAGTCATTTTCAAAAAGCAATATAGTTAAACTCTTAATCTTCAATTTTTTTCTGACTCTGAAATTCTGACTCGACATATGACCTTAATTGCCTTTCTTGTCTGACTTTAGGAGTCTTGTCTCAAACTTGTAGTGTATTTTATGCATAAACTCAAAAGCATCAGTGTGTCATCATTTCCTCCAGAACCAGTGTCTACTCATTAATTTCCTCATAGCTCCATGTCCTCTGTATTCCTCAGACTATAGATGACAGGATTGAGCATGGAGGTGACTATGCCATAGAACAGGGCAATCAGCTTGTCAAAAGCAGCGTCTTTGGACTTTGGCTTCATGTACATGAAGAGGATTGTCCCATAAAACACAATCACCACTGTAGGGTGGGCCGAGCAGGTGGAAAAGGCCTGTTTCCTTCCTTCCGCTGAATTGACTCTTAGTATAGTAGAAAGGATAAATATGTAGGAGATAGAAATCAGCAGTAATGGAGAAAACAAAAATATTACATTGCTCAACATTATAATAATCTCATTCAAGGAAATATCTGTGCAAGCCAGCTTGACAAAAGCCAGTATTTCACAAACAAAATGATTAATGACATTTTTTCCACAGAAGGGCAACCGTATTGCCGGAACAGTTTCTGCCAATGAGTTGAGAAAGCCTAGTCCCCAAAAGAGAACTGCCATCTGAATACAAAGTGCCTTGCCCATGATGATGGGGTATCTCAGAGGGTTGCAGATGGCCACATAACGGTCGTAGGCCATCACTGCTAGGAGCACACACTCGGTGGGTCCCATAGTGTAAGAGACAGACATTTGAACTACACATATAGTGAAGGAGACGGTTTTCTTCTCTGATAGGAAGTGTATCAGCACTGAGGGGATAAAGGAGGATGTGTACCAAATATCTAGGAAGGAAAGATTCCCAAGGAAGAAGTGCGTGGGTGTGTGGAGATGAGCATCCAGGAGTGTCAGAACGATAAAGGTGCTGTTCCCCAGGAGAATCACCAGGTCCATCACCAAACATCACAAAAAGGAATTTTTCAGCTCTTGGGTACTCTGAAAGTCCCTGCAGAATGAACTCAGTCTCTGTCCAGTTGGTCCTTTCCATGTTATTTTTTTATACCTGGAGTTTAACAAGTCGGTACAGTCTTAACACATGAAGTGAGAGGTAAGTGGTGTGGGAGGGGTAGGTGTATTTCTCCCAGCAAGAGAGGTGGTAGCAGCTCTGCGGTTAGCTTCTGGGATCCCTCTTCTAGCTCATCAAGCAGTGAGTTGATGACATTTGTTAATTATGTTGGTAGTTTATTAAAATTTGCAGGCCCCTGTATTCCATTTCTTGAGATCGTGATGCAAGAGGTGTGAGGCAGGGAGGAACAATTTGCATTTTTAACAAGCATCTGTTACTTCTCATGCAGCTGATCCCACTTTGAAAATCAATATTTTGAAGAGAGCATGCTTTAATCTGTTCGAGAAAGATTTATAATTTGATTTTATTCCGTGCAAATAATTAACGTACCAATACAATTGGCCTAGTTTTTTATAGTTTACGAATATGTTCACATATATTATTCATTTTATTACCACTATAATTCTCTGAAGAAAATGAAGGCTAGTGAGAAACTTATATACAATTATAGTAAGTGAGGGAGTTGTTATGGAAATCTTCATTTTTTTTTACTTTAAATCCCATCTTTAAAAACTATAACTTATAACCCTCCCAAAATTAGGTAAGTTCTATTGAAAGGGTGGGAATCAG